>NC_142463.1:110864456-111167486 GCF_049115385.1 Moschus berezovskii | reverse complement strand
GGGCGGGGGGCAGGAAAGGGGTGGGAACTCGGGCCCTCGCCAAGGCAGGAAGTTTTGACAAGGAAACCGGCAGCCGGGGGAGGGGAGATCCAGAGTGCCCGGGGAGGGAGGCTGTGTAGGGGTGGGACCACGGAGAAGCGGCGGCGGGGCCGACCTGGCAGCCTGGACCGGGTGCAGAGAGGGGGCGAGCACGGGACAGGAGCCGGGGGCCCGGCCCGAGCCCCTCCTTGGCTCTTCGCCAGCTGTGCGGCCAGGGGGTACTCTGCCTCTCGGGCTTAGCTCTCCAGTCTGTGAAGTGGGGTGGCGGAGGGAAATTAATGAGATCGTCTACGTCGGGCACCTTCCCCGTGCGGCCCCACAACTGTTATCTTAGAGACATGACCCGGGGATCGACCGGCGCATCCCAGACTGGGAGCCGCGACGGGAAAGTGTCTCTCCTCTTCTCAGACCCGAGGAGGGAGTGAGCCTGGGAAGCAGAGTTCCGCGGAGCCTCCGCCGCTGCCCGCCCCCCAGGTCCAGAGCCCGGACGCCCCGGGGCACCGCGCGCGGCGGACTCTGCGCGGACCCGGCCCCAGCCGGCGCCACCTCGCGGCCCGCGACTCCCGAGCCGGAGAGGGGCATCGCAGCCGAGGTGGGCAACCTGTGTCTCACCCTTCTCAGGGCACTTTTCCCTTCTCAGCCTCTGAGAGAACAGAGGAATTTTCCTTAACAACGAATCTTTGTTTTCAGCGTCGTTAGATCTGTAGGTATTGGTTCATTTAATCCTTAACTCGAGATCGGTTCTATTTACATGAAGATGTTCATGTAATTAGGCCCCAGCAAGTGGCAAAAACAGGATTTGAAATAAGTTCTTTGGTCCGTCTGATTACAGGGCTCTCTCTACAAACCCCTGCCCGGGACAGGAAAAGATACAATAGTTCAGGAAAAGCAAAACAAGTGCATTCCTCTTTGGCTTTATTGAGGTACTATAATTGACATACAGTTTTTTAAAATACCCACTTAAAAGTGTTCGATGAGGGCTTTTTACATTTTTGTGGTGGTGAAATATGTGTGATATAAATTTTATCACTTTAACCATTTTTAAGTGTACAATTCAATGGCATAAAGTACATTCATATTGTTCAACCACCACCACCAGCCACTTCCATAATTTTTTCGTCATCCCAAAATAAAACTGTACCCTTGTAGCTATAACTCCTCATTCCTCCTCCCCAGGCCCTCTATTCTACTGTCAGCATCCATGAATTTGATTCAGTACTTCATATAAGTGGAATCATACGTTATTTGTCCTTACAATATGTGTCTGGCTTGTTCACTTAGTTCAATGTCTTAGTTTGATGCTGTTTTGTTTTGGGGTTTTTTATTTGGTTTTGTTTTGTTTTGGCATGCCATGGGGCTTGTGGCATCTTAGTTCCCTGACCAGGAATTGAGCCCAGGCCATTTGCCCGGGCCGGAGAAGGCAATGGTAACCCACTCCAGTACTCTTGCCTGGAAAATCCCATGGATGGAGGAGTCTGGTGGGCTGCAGTCCATGGGGTCGCACAGAGTCGGACACGACTGAAGCGACTTAGCAGCAGCAGCAGCATTTACCCGGGCTGTGAAAGCACTGAATCCTAACCACTAGAACTTTCCCAGGGAAGTTCCCCAAGTTTGATTAGTTTTGACAAATGTGTCATCTGTCAAAAACTTAAAAAAAAAAACATTTTACTCTCTCCAAAACTTCCCTTGTGCTCCTTTGCAGGTAATGTTCCACCCGCTACTCCAACCTCACTCCCCAAAGCCAGTCCTATGAAATCTCTAATCTGCTGTCACTGTAGATTTTTTGTTCTAGAATTTCATATAAATGGACTTACACAATATGTATTCATTCATGTCTAGCTTCTTTCATTTACCATAAATCTTTTGTTCCTTGCTTACCACTGAGTGATATTCCATTGTACAGATATATCACAATTTGTGTCTACACCAGTTGATAGGCATTGAGTTTTTTTTTCCAGTTTTAGGCTATTATGAATAAAACTACTATGAACAATCATACACAAGTCTTATGTGAACATGTTTTCATTTATTTCTGTAACTATTTAGAAGTGGGATTGCTGGGTTGTAACAATTATGAATTCTTCATGTATTCTGGTTTCAAGCCCTTTGTCAAAAATATTATTGAGAATATTCTCTATCAGGGAGAAAAGCTAGTGTTGTTTAGTTTGGTGCTTCGAGTGATGGGAGGTGAAGGGAAGGCTCAAATTGGACAGTGCTGCTCACTTTGGGGAAAGAAGGCAAGGTTGGATGTTGCTTCTCCTGACTCGAGTTACCAAAAATCTCCAGCAGGGGACAGCAGAAACCAGAGGACAGATCCTGGGTCTGGAGGCCAAAGACCATAGAGTGGCAGTATGTCTGAGGCCAGAGGGACTTTGAAGGTCATTTGATGGATCACTTTCATGGGGTAAATGGGGAAGCAGAGGGCTAGAGAGGAAAAATGTGGGCTCCTCCCTCCTTCACCTGGCTCACTTGTGTGGTGACCCAAGGATGAAAGAGCAGATAACCAAGGAGGGTCTTGGAATGCGGAATGGAAAAACCAGACCCTTATCATTCTTCCCTCCCCTGCGTTGCAACTATTAATGGAACAGTATAACCTGTCTCCCCTCCTACCCCATAGGGAGGAGGCATTTGCCTCACTCTTCTCCCCACCCAGTATACCTGCCTCATCCAATCAGCAAATGACACGCAAGACCCCATTCCTTGTACCCTGGGTATAAAAGTGGATTAAGGATCCCCATTTAATGTTGGTTCTCCCCTGAGCTAGCTCACTGTTCTAAAAGCGTCTCCCACTCTAAAAAACTTTATTTCCCTCTCATTCTGTCTCATGTCTGGAAAATTCTTTTCCAACATGCACCTGGACCACGACAATTTTATCTCATCTTTTCACATTCAACTCGACTGTCCTTTCTCTGGGAGACTTTCCAGCTTCTCCCCATCCCACTCCTGTATATGAAAGCTTAACTTGCCTCTCTTTTGCTAAACTTTTAGTTCTTCAAGTACTGGGACCAGGTTGATATTGTCTTTGGGATCTCGGGGCCTGGTACAAAGTAAGTACTCAATAAACTTTAGAGTGAATGGCTGCCACCCTGTGCAAAGATCTTCCAAGTTTCTGCGCCAGCTCTGCCTCCTAGGCCCCGCCCCATAGCGAGAAGGATGGACGTTCCCTGTCGCCTCCCTGGAAGGTACAAGGGAGTCTAAGTTCCTCATTTACCCTTTTGTTCAGTAGCACCAGTTTTGTGTTTACCTGTTGTTGGGCTGCATCCCTCAGGCCTGCAGGCCCTGTAATTTCCCAGCCTTAAGACCACAGAAAGAGCCCAGAGTTATTGATAAAGACATAGATGGGGGATCTTACACATCTGAAGCAAGGTCCTGGAGCCACTGGGGAGGTGGGGTGGTTCCAGTTATAGAGGAATTGATGTCAGGTTGGTTCATGGGTTAGCAGGGTAGCCAGCAGAGGGGCTCCCCCTTTTGATAAACTACCACAGTGAAGATAGTTTTGACCTAAAGATTAAAACAATCACTAGCTGGGGCCAGGGATGAGTATGTAGCCGTTTACTGATTAGGCTCTATGATTAAGAGAGAAGGTCAGTCATAGGAGCAGGACGTAGGTGAAGCAGGGACTGGTCAAGCAGGGGATGTACAGAGAGCAAGAGAATAGCCATCTTGGGTGGCCTGATACTGGCGCCCAGTGCCCAGAATACAGAGGAAATGACATCATGATGATGTTGAAGGCAACTACAAACTTTTATTAAACAAACCCTACTGATTACCAGGCACACTTAAAAGACCTTTTCATTTAATAAATTATTAAGGGGAGAAAAGTTTCTCCCCTCATAGAGCTCACATGCTAATCCAGGAGTTAATTATTCCTTCATTCATTCATGAACAAAGATTCGGTGAGCACCTATCATGCACAGGCACAGGGTCTAGAGATATGAAGAAGACAGGCAAAACCCCTGCCTAAAGATGAAAGGGAGTAAAATGAAGCTTTCATTCTAGTAGTAGTGCCAGTGAAGAGCTGATAAACAAGATCAGTGAAATCATGATGCATCAGATGACAATAAATGTTATTACAAACAATAAAGAAAATCAAAACAGGAAGAGTGATAGGGAGTCCTGGGGGTACAGTGTTTTTGGAAAGGTGGTCAGGAAAGTCCTCACTGAAAAGGTATCCCCCAGGTGAAACCCTAAATGAGGTGAGGGAGGGAGCCACACAGATTACTGGGGTAAGGGTACTCCAGACAGGGGAAGAGCGTGTGCAAAGGCCCTGGGGCCAGAGCATATGCTCTGTTCCCAGACTGGCTAGGAGACTGCAACCTAGTGAGCAGCAGGGAGCATGCTGGGAGTTGTTGAGGACAGAGGAGACTGGAGGTCAGGTCTGCAGGGCCTTGCAGGCTGTAGTAAGGCTGTTGACTTTTCTCTGTGTAAAACAGAGGTTATGAGAGAGAGGAAGGATGTGATTCAACTCAGACTTTAAAAGAATGACTGTTGTGTTAAAAAAAAAAAAAATAGCCTGTAAGGGGCATGGTTGGAAGCAGGGAAACTGGGGAGGAGGCCCCAGCACTGATCCAGGGAGCCGTGTGACGGCATGGATGAGCAGAGGTGCCAAAGAGTGTGTGAGCTCAGAGCACAGAAGCAAGTGCTAACAAGAGGGCATGGTGCCTCTTCCCTCCAGGATGGGGAGGGATTGCTGCAGCATTCCAGAGGCCTTAAAAGATTTGGAAAGGGCTGGAGAAGGCTCCTTGATCCAGCTTGGAAAGAGGAGCTGAGAGTTGACTCTGGGCTGGTCCCATAGTCACCTGGACATACAACTCACCCCAGGCCACTCCCTTTCTCAGCCACAGCCACACAGAGATGCTCCAGAACACACAGACACAGGGAAGGAAGGGTCCTGCCCCAAACACAGCCCATGGGAGCAGAAGGGTCCCTGAGATCCTCTCGCGAAAACCCAAAAGGAGAAAATACAGCAGGCTCTTGCTGCTCTCCCTGCCTCTCCAACCAAGCTCGTCGTAAACAGTTGGCAGCGATGCTGATGACAGCAGTTAGGACGACCCACTCACAGGGCACGTGCCCGGCTGACCCTTTCCCTCTCCTTTCTGGATGTTAGTGGAGGGGAGACTGAAATACACACTGTGGCACACACGCCCCACCCATTGCCTGCCTTCTGGCCTGAACTTCCCTCCTCATTTCAGGCTCCCATGTTCCTCCCTGGGTAGTCTCTGACTTGAATCTGCCCAGAAGTCCCCACCCCTATACTCCTGCTCCCAGCCCTGCCTACAGCCTGGCCTGCCCGCCAGGCTGCCTGGCACTCAAGCTCCATCCCTCACTCCCTCCACTCTAGCTGTAATCACAGCTCAGCCCAGACAGCCTCCCCTCCTGTGAATAATTGGGGCTTATTTAGGGGCTATCAGGGGAGAGAGGGGGGGCTAATGGAGTTCGTGGGGGGCCGCCCTGGTGATGAAGGGAAGGTTGAGAGGCAATTAGCAGGGCTGACAGCCTCGGGAATCACCTAACGTGCACGCCTGCCCGCAATAAGGGCTAGTGGAGGGGTGGGGGCGGGGGCCTGCTCCACCCCCACATCCAGGGGTGGACTTGGACTTGAGAAGGGAGCTGGGCCCTCCATCAGCAGGAGGGTGGAGGACAGACAGCAGAAGGGACTTCCAGAAAAGCAAGAGCAAGGGGGGTGGGGGGCACTAGGGGAGGAAGGGAGGCTGACGGGATGAGCCAGGAGCTCCTGGTCCTCCATTGCCCTCCACTTCCCAACACACACACACACACACACAGGGCCCAGGCTGAATCCTATCCGTCGCTGGGGACCAGCTCCTGATTAATACCAACATTAGCCCTGAACACTCTCCCCTCCTAGCCCCTCTGTCATTAATTACCTCCTCTCCCAGCCCAGCACAAGGGAAGCCAGCTCCTCCGGGGGCAAAAGGAACAGAGGCTGACCCCCTGCCCAAGAAGCCACTCCTGCCCCCTCCTCCCTGCTGCTGGAGGAAGAGAGGAAGAGAGGAATCCAGAGGGAGGGGCAGAAGGAAGGGAGGGAGACTGTGCCCTTCTGTCCCCAGCACCCCCACACCGTCCTCTCATCCCTGGGAGTCTAGATTTCATCCCCACCTCTGCAGCTGGCCGGCTGGAGCTGAAAGACGTCTGGCTGGAAGAAAGGCCCCGTGGACAAGGTGGACAGTCAGATCCCTGAGCTCCCTGCCCAGCTACATCCCCGGTGTTCCCAGGTCAGGAGCAAGACTCTGTATAGATGTGGGCAGAGAGCCCAGCTGACACAAACCTTCACACAGGGACTGCCACATACAAACACAACACCTGACACACTGGGGCCAAAGTCACACTGGGTGGGAAGGGGGCAACACACCCTGCTGGGGGGACTGCCCACCACCACACACAGAATCACACCAGGAGCGTTCAGTCAGCTGCGTGGAGAGGGGCAGGTAACGTGTCACAGAACATGCGCGTGTCAACGAAGGAGGCTTTGCCTCAGATGAAAGTGTCTGAGCCTCAGGAGAAGGGATCCCAGCCTTCTCCTCCCTCCCTCCCTCCCTCTCTCTCTCTCTCTCTCTCTCACACACACACACACACACACACACCCTTAAAGCAAAGGGCAGTGGACTGAAACCAAGCCCACATCTATCCCAGCTGTCCAGCCCAGGGCACCAAACCCTAACTCCCCTCTCAGCCCTTGCCCCCCAAATTGTGTCTCTGAGTGTCTTCCTTTGAGAAACCCCAGGCAGCCCAGTTCCCACTCAAGGATAAGGGGTGCGGTGGCTTCATGAGATTTTTTCTGAGCCCCTCCCAACACCCCTGTGAGCCCCGTTATAAGACCAAGTGAGCCTGGAGACTCAGCAATCGATATCCCTCAAAGATGAAGATGCTAATAACTTTATCCCCTCTTGTCCTCCAACTCCCACCTACATTAGCTCTGACCACAGGCCCCAGGCAGCTGGGACCTGCAGTGGGCGGGCCTGGAGTGGAGTAACCCCTTCAGATCCAGGTGGGAAGCAGGAGGGCAGACCGCAGAAAGGACTTCCTGACACTCGGGATCAGGAGGCCACAGGGATAACAGATAGAAAGCCTCAGAAGCATGTTTCCCACTCCTGGTTGAATACATTGGAGACTCAACTCAGAGTCTGGGAGGATTCATGGCCTCAGAAGCACCCTACAGAGGTGCCAATGTCTGAGCAATCCCTGAGGGCTGCCCAGAGTAGGTGAGCCAGGAGGGGAGTTCCCACTTGGGAGTTGACAGAGTGGTGAATGGGGGCTGCTCTGGCCCTGCTCTCCCTGCAGACCTGGCGCTCATCCTTCACCAGGGCTGGAGACCCACAGCCCATGGATTTTCGAGGGAAGAGAGTAGCCCCTTCCTCCCTCACATATTTCACAGCCAGGCTGGATCTCTCTTTAAAGCTGCTGCAGCTGGAGGGGGTGGTTGGGATCAAGGGACAAGAGCTCCTTTTTGGTGAGCATCATCCCCCCAAAGGGCTCCCCAGGTGGTGCCAGTGGTAAGGAGCCCACCTGCCAATGCAGGAGACACAAGAGATGCAGGTTCGAGCCTTGGGTCAGGAAGGTCCCCTGAAGAAGGAAATGGCAACCCACTCCAGTAGTCCTGCCTGGAGAATCCCATGGACAGAGGAGCCTGGCGGGCTACAGTCCATAGTGTTGCAAAGAGTCAGACACACACGTGCATCCCCCCAAAGCATTCTTCCTGCCAGCCTGGCCTATCACACCCCAAAGACCAGGGCCAGGCCTAGGACTGGGGGTGCTCAAAACCTGTCACAGGAAAGAGAGAAGGAGGTGGAGAGGGAGGAAGAAGGGTGGGAAAGGGAAGAATGAAAAGAGCAAACATTTAATAGCACCTACCACCCGCCGGTCAGGCCCCTTTGGAAGGGTTTACTCACTTGACTTGTTTGAACCTCACAAGGAGCCTAGGAGATTAGTGCTGTCCTCATCTGCATTTTGTAGAGGATACTAAGACACAGAAAGACTGAGTAAATTACTCAGCACCACCCAGCCGGTAGGTGCAGAACCCGGCATTCTGGCAGCAGAGTCTAAAGCTTGACCTTCAGGGAACCAAGCTCTGGAAAAACAGGAAGGGACCCAGCTGAGTGGAAGGGGAGCTGAAGAGCCTCTTAGTCCAAGGCACGATGAGAGGCAGGGCTCAGAATGAAACACACTGCCCCGGGACTCTGGCGCTGTCTTGCTTTTCTCCCTGTGCCCCGTCTTGTTTCTCTGTGTGGCCCCAGGCTGCCTCTCTGTCTCCTTGGCTCCCTTTGCCCCTGCGTGAGCTCCACCAGCATCCCTGGCCCCGTCTTGTTTCTGTCTCTCCCAGCTCCAGGTCTCTTTCTTCCCACTGCCCGAGAGCCGAAGCTGCTCAAACTTTCCATCTGAGCACTGGAGTCCATCAGAGCTGGGGTGAGGGTCGGGGCACAGAGAGAAACGGTCTGGGAGGGGACTGGTGCTTAGAGCCACAGAGTCACCTCACTCCTCCAGGAGGGGAGGCTGAACTGCCTGGTGGTTCAGCCTGGCTAGACTGAAAGTTGGTCTTTCTGAGTCCTGGCTCCTCCTGGGACTGTCAGCCTTTCTCTCATCGAGCAGGTCACTTTAGGAATTGGGCAGGACAGGCTTTCTCCAGCTGGTACTTAGAGAGTCCTTGGCCTATGGAATCCGGAATTTTCTCTAGGATCTCTCTTCAATTTGGAGGTTCAAGGGGACCCAGGACAGGACGTTCTCTACCCAGGCTGCCCCACCACTCTGCCTGCACTGTTCCTGGAAACCTAAACAGATGCTTTGCTCTCCTGTCGGGAATCTAGCCCCGGAGGGAGCAGGCAGGAAGGAGGCAGAGGCTGGTTAGGAAAGCTGGAAGTCTTGGACCCCTGGGTTCTGTAGAGAGCCCATCCCCCCCGCTGGGGGTGCCTGGGGAGCCACATTGGCTGGTGCACCACTGTTTTCTTCTCTCAGTGGAGGATTTGGCAGAAGCCTTCTTAGAGAAGAGAGTTCTGGGTTCTTTCCTCCATGCTGGCTGTTCTTGTAGGACCCGCCACCTCCTCTGAGCCTCTGTCTCCCAACCGAGACAGCTCTCCCTGAGCAGGAGGGGTTGAGGGGGGAACCACGAGAGGGCTGGGGGACTCAGATGTCTGATCCCCACAGCCTCAGGTGGCTGAGCCCGTCCAGGTCCCCGTGGGGTCCTCAGGGCCCATTCCACTGATCCCCTGTAGGCGTTCATCTCATCTGGGGCTCAGCCCTTGGTGTGTGTGTGGCAGTGGCAGGGGTGGGCAGTTAATGGACTTGGCACAGTCAGGAGGTGATGAACAGGGGAAGGGCATGTGTCATGTCACAGTGGGTGGAGGGAAGCACCATTAAATACAACGGGATCCAGCAATTGGGGCAGGGGGAGCTGTGTGCGCCCATGTTTGCAGGTACACTCGTGACTGTGTGGAGTAGGCAGGTGTGCCTGTCAAAGCACCCAGCGGTGAGTCTATCCGTGAAGGGGAGGCACTAGGCGGGGCTCTAAGGCCATGAAGCTGGCAGTGTTGGTGCGAGCTCCCTCCTTACCACCCAGGACAAGGCCCCAGACCCCAACTGCCCACAGGGATCAGAGTGACTGGCTTCACTGGCTTCAGCGCCTGTTCCCAGATCGATAAAACTATCCAGTGCCCTCTCTCACACCCTCACAGAAGTTTCCTTTTCTTGTCTTCCCAGAACTCCTCGCCTCACCTGCCCAGCTTTCCCAGCAACACCTCCAGCTGTGGTATTAAAAGCCTCTGATGCTCTTAACCTTGGAAACACTCCACATGCCCTGGCAGGTCCCTTCTGCTGCCTGACCTCCATCCCCTCTGCTTCAGCGATGCTCAACGTCAGCCGACCCCAGGCCCCCTACGCCTCTACCGGCAGAGTCTCCAAGGCTGGAAGTGAGTCCTACCTCCCTCCCTCGCCTGGAAGAGAGGCTCAAGGGGCAGAGGGGGTGGGGGCGATGGGCGTGTGGATGAGCTAGAAGGCGTCCCCCACCCAGGAGGCCATGTTCTTCTCCAGGACTGTCTGATCCAGCTACTTGTCCCACCTGTGTCTGTCTATGCCACTCATCTGCACCTCTGTCAGAACTTGTGTCCATCCATCTGTGTGTCTCCTTCTCCTTCTCTCTCTGCACCTTCTCTGCAGTCTCTGGGCCTGTCTCCATGTCTATAGGTCTTCTCCCTTTCTTTTTCTGCATGGTCTCTCTTTGCACTGTCTCTGGGTTCACCCGTTGGATCTGATCCTCCGACCTGTCTCTCCCAGCATATTCCAACCTCCTCTCCTCCCAATCACTTCTGCTTAAGCCCTCCCTCCCCGGGAGTGGTGCCTCGCCAGCCCCACCCAGGCCAGGACATGAGAAGAGGGCTTTTGAACTTGGCCTTCAGGGACCAGACCCCCCCCATCAATCAACCTGCAGCCTTGGGTCAGACCTCCATTAGCACTAACCAGCCTGGACAAGAGGCAGACACCATTGGGCTAGGCCTCAGGGTGATAAGACCCAGATTGAATCACCGGGTGGGGGGAGCTGGACACCCAGGGACAAGAGACAGCCATGCTGTCGGCCCTGAGGAGCCATGGAGAGCATGGGTTATTGCAGGAGCTGGGCAGGTGATTGGAAGTGATGGGGCTGGAGTGGGGGTGGGGGTGGGAATTGCTTCTCCCTGCTCCTGGGCAAGGAAGATGGGGACAGGGCTCAGGTCCCGGGGTGGGGGACCTCACCCGGCCTCGGAGGTGACAGAAGCCTCAGGCCACTCAGTAAGACCAGTGGTGTTCCAAGGGACAGAGGGGCAGGGAGAGCATACCTCCTCCCTCGGGCAGAATGGAACAGGGAGACAGCCCACCTGGTCCTTAGGAAATAGCCACCTTGCTCAATCCCTGGCCTCCAGGTACGGATGTCAAAGCATTTAGAGTCAAGAAGAGTGACAAAGCGGAAGGAAGAAGGGGTCCTGCTTCCCTCAACCACTCCTTATCCTGCTCCTTCCCTGTCCCAGCCACATGCACACACACGCGCACACACACACATGTGCACACGCACCCGTATATGCAAGCTCTCCCCACCTCTTTCTTTCTCAACCATTTGTTGTAATGTGTGCTTGCTCTGTTCAGGGAACTCCAGTACAAGGAAGACTCGCCCCAGCAATACTTCCATCCTGTCCACCACCCCATCTAACTCCAGTCCCTCCCACTGCAGCCTTCCTGAATGAAATACAGAGACAGGCAATTAGGGTCTGAAGGTCTAGGAAACTTGACCCAAGGCTCCTTCACCACCACGCAGACAAGATGGCCATGGTACTAGGAGGCAAACCACAGCCCCAAGACAGAGGTGACAGCTGCATGCAGTAGGGGTAGGTGGCTGGGGTTCCACCAGAGAGGGGGAGGATCCCACAGAGTCATCCCCTTACCTGAGCCCCAATAACCCCCTCCCAGAAGGACGTCATCCCAAGAATTGGCAAGAGACACAACCAAGGGATAATAAATATAATTGCTATGACGGAACCCTGCCTAGAGAAGCAGGAACATCCTGCACTCCCAGACCCCACCTGTCCCCTCCCGCATGCTGAGGGTGAGTTAGATGCTTTGAGATCACCCTGGGGCTGCTGGGAACCATGGCAGTTGCTGAGGGCAGGCTGCAGTAATCCGCATTTGGCTACCCAGCCCCAGGCCCTGGGCCAGCCTCCTAGCCCAGGACATCCAAGTAGACAGGAGGCGCCTGGGCCAGGGCTTGCAGCCGGGCATGCACATCCTTGATGCTGTGGCGTTGTTGGGGCTCCCGCTGCCAGCAGCCCCTCATAATGGCGTAGACCTCTGGTGGGCAGGCACGCGGCCGCTCCAGCTCACGTCCCTGCGTGATGCACTCGATCGCCTGGGGCCACCAGAGGGAGAGAGGAGAGGGCACACTGGGCTAGGGGCAGGAGAGTGAGGCCAGACCCAGCACTGCCTCTGCCTCACTGAGGCTCCCAAGGCAGGTCATACAATATGTCTGGGCCTCATGGCTCCTAATATTTTAAAAGGATCCAGTGAAGCCTAGGGCTTCCCTTGTGGCTCAGCTGGTAAAGAATCTGCCTGCAATGCGGGAGACCTGGGTTCGATCCCTGGGTTGGGAAGATCCCCTGGAGAAGGGAAAGGCTACCCACTCCAGTATTCTGGCCTGGAGAATTCCATGGACTATCCATGGAGTCGCAAAGAGTCGGACACGACTAAGTGACTTTCAGTGAAGCCTAAGATTCCTTTCCACTCTGAGCAGTGACAGGGATTAGAGCTAGATAGACCCTGTGAAGGCTGGACTAGGGTAGAACTGCATCCCAAAGGGCTGGAATCAGACCCTCAGAAGACTTGCCAGGTGGGTTGAGGAAGGAGAGGGGCCAAGACATTTGCCAAATCCATCAGCTAAGTGTTGAGGGCTAAATGGAAGAAGGAAGGGTTCTCCATCTCCCAGCTCCAGGAGGGCAAACAGGAAACAGAGCAGGGTTGCAGGCAAAGGACTTGAAAATGGGTGGCTTGCAGTTTAAGGTGGAGGGCAGCGCCACTGTTTCCCTCTTCTGTAGGTACCACTCTGTGGGGACCTAGTTCCTCTGATAAGACACTGCAGTGGAAAAGCCCAAAGTCTGACTCCAGGAAGGACTGCTTAGAGAAGCTGACGGATCCAAAGGAGAGAATGTGGCAGGGAGATGGTTGAAGGGCCCGGAGCCTCTTCATCCCCCGCTTCTTCCCTCCCTCCCCATTAGAGGAGTTGGGTTATGGGCGGCACTAATGCCATTCCTTCTCTCAGTGCTTGAGAAAATTAAAATCT
This sequence comes from Moschus berezovskii, assembly GCF_049115385.1. Lineage (NCBI taxonomy): Eukaryota > Metazoa > Chordata > Mammalia > Artiodactyla > Moschidae > Moschus > Moschus berezovskii. Next base: position 111,154,639 of record NC_142463.1, on the reverse strand, counting down.
ATAACCCTCTCCCCCACCCCACCAGCCTCCAGGGAGAAGACTGCATTAGGAGGAGAAATGGAAACTGACAGCTGCGAGCCAAGGAGCGGGTGAGGGGAGCTGCTCTGGGGAGGGAACACCTGGGGCCTGCTCAGGCTGTGCCCAATCCGGGGGGCAAGGGGAGGTGGGGACGGTCCTTCTTACAGTCTAACCTCCAGCCTTCCTGCTGCAGGCAGTGTCAGGTGTGCTCGCGCTACGTCCCTCTTTCCTCGCCTCTCCCTTCCACTCCGAGAATGCCTACTAGGTCTACAAAATCAGCGAGGGACGAGGGTCTGGGCTCCATTTGTAAAGTGCTTTGAGGTTCTCCCAGGAGCCGGTTAAAATAGGAGTACGAGAATAGGGTTGGGGTGGAGGGAGCAGTGGCGGCAGGATGCCGGATGAGTGCCCGGCGGCGGTGGGATGAGGGGCAGAAGGGGACAGAATTCCCTAAAACAGGGACCCAAGGGGACAGGGAAGGGGTGGCCGGCAGGGAGCGACCTGCGGAGCGGGACTGACCTCGGTGTTGGAGAGCTGGTACCAGGGTTGCTTGCCGTAGGTGAAGATCTCCCAGAGCACCACGCCGAAGCTCCACACGTCGCTCTCGGTGGTGAACTTGCGGTAGAGGATGCTCTCGGGCGGCATCCAGCGAATGGGCAGCATGGTGCGGCCTCCCACCTGCCGCGGGCCGGCGGACCCCGCGTCACCTCCAGGGGGCGCCCGCCGCGCGGACAGCCTCTCCCGGCGCAGACCCGCCCCCAGCCCCGTCATTAAAAATGCATCCGAGTGGCTCTCCCTCCCGCGGCTAAGAGGGAAAAACCGATGGTGCCGCGACTGGCCGGGACAGTGGAGACAGACCCCCCTCCACTGCGGGCCAAGGGAGTAGGAGGAGGGTTAAAAACCAGAATCAGAGAGTCTCAGACCCCACACCGCCCGAGGAAGAGGACGGCGCGGCCAGCAAGGGCAGGCCCTCTAGGGGCACGCGGCCACGGCGTGTCTACAGTTTGGAGGCTGGGGGAAGGGTTGGCATGAAGACCCTTACGCGGTAGTAGTCGGTGCTGTAGATATCCCGGCTCATGCCGAAATCGCCGATCTTAACCACCAGTCCCTGACCCACCAGGCAGTTGCGTGTGGCCAGGTCCCGATGCACGAAGTGCAGACCCGCCAGGTACACCATTCCCGCAGCGACCTGGCTAGCCACGGCCAGCAGCTGCCCCAGGCCCAGGGGTCCCGGAGCCACGTCCTCCCCGCCAGCCAGCAGCTTGGCATCAGGCCCGTGGGACCTTCGAGAAAGAGTGAGGGAGAAGGGATGGGCTAGGAGGAGAGAACCTCGGGGGAGCCTGAGAGAAGGGAGGTGGGGGGGTGAGCTGGGGGAAATGGGGAGGGACTCAGGGAAGGTAGGAAGGAGAGAACCTGGGAGGCAGGTGTCTGGAGGGGCTTGGATGGGGCCGGCTGGTGTGCCCACCTCCAGAGCATCAACTAGTGCCCACATGTCCCAAGTGCATGCCTTCCTCTCAGGCAGCCGCCTTAAACTCCAGCCTCAGCATCTCGCTGCCCACTGGCTCCTACACCTCTTGCCCAGCTACATGTCCGACTAAACCCCTGCCAAGATGCTCAGCATCCTCACCACCGTGTGCCCCTGCCTCATGGAAGGGAATGTCCCTCACCCAGGCTGTGAGCCTGAAACCTAGGAGTCCTCCATTTCCGTGTCTCTCACCTTTGCCCTTAGCATTCAGCCATTCCTGTGGGATCTGCCTTCCTTACCATGGCTTCCAGGATGCCCTCCTCCTCCCCACACCTACCCCTCCAGACTATTCCCCAAATATTCCTTCTTCTGAGGCTGTCTGAGCAGGTGGTTTTGTCAGTATTGTCCTTTTCCTAGTGGCCAACTTTCTCCCCATCCATTTATTTCTTCCTTTATTCCAGACATTTGGTAAACATCTCCAATGTGCCAGGCACCAGAGCTACAGTGGAGGGTAGGATGCAAATAGACGGGTTACAGCAGTGCAGTGTGAGGGGCACCTGGGGGCACTCAGGGTAGGGATGGAAGAAGTCAGGGAAGGCTTCCTAGAGGAAGAGACATCTGAACTGAGACTCAAGCCCTTAGGAAGGGAGGTTGATAAACCACTCGAAGGGATGGGAGACAGGAGCGGGTTATGCAGCTGGGAAAGGAGGCCCAGGGCACCAGGCAGAGACAGAAACCCGGAGGCAAGGAGAAACAGATGGCCCCTCCTAGGGGAAGTCTTCCAGACTCGTCTAGGAGCTTTCATGATTCCCTCCTTTGGTTTCCTCATGCTCTCTCTACCATATAAAGCTGCTCTCCCCACATCCTGGGCCCCAGATGGGTCCTCGCTGGTATCTGGTCCCTAGCACGGAGCCCACACCATGTCTGGTGAGCAAGGGGAAGGGCTTCTCTCTGGCCTCCTCTTGACCTGGATTCCTCTGAGCCAATCCACCTCCACACATAACCTCGGATCTGACCTCACCTCCCTCCTGCTCCACATCCTCCCCGGGCTCCTCCCCATCCTCGAGATAAGCTCAGACTCTGGGGTCTTTTCCAGCTGAATTCTGCAGCCTGGCTACGTGAATGACCCAGCACTCTCAGTGGGGATGTTTAGAGACCAAATCACAACCATCAACTGTACAAAGACATTCATCCAGAACCACAGTCCCCCATTGTCCCTCTTACTGGTGGGGAAACTGAGGCCAGAGAGGGAAGCTACTTGGCAAGGAAGGCTCAGTTAACAAGTCGCAGTTGATCCCAAACCCTGGCCCTTTCTGCTCCATCCTGCTCCGACCTCGGGGAGTGAGGGAGGTCCACCTCATCAGAGAAGAGTTCAGCAAATGGAACACATGACCATCACACATCCGGATCATTTGTTACCTGTGTGCCTTCGGGCAAGTCACTGAACCTCTCTAAGCCTCATCTGAGAAATGGGTACATTTCTAGAAGCTTGTTATTAAACCTATCAGAGTTGTTTTGTCTCAAGCCAAAGAAAAGAAATTTGGGGGAATTTTCCTCAAGTATAAATTCAATATATGCTAGATAACTATGAAAAATAAATATCCATTTAGATTATTACAGATATATAGGTATAAGCACATACAGTCATAAATGAATTTTAAAATATGTAACATAGCACTTGGACCATGGCAAGCGCCTGATAAATGTCTGTTATTGCTGTTATCATCGTGATCCAGACTGCCACGTCCTATGCACCCGGCTTCTGTGAGCCACGCACAAGTGCACGCACACTCTCCGCAAAGCCCAGCCATCCTGCAGGTTCGGCTCATGGCTTCCGCTAACACAGTCTCCCTGACACTGTCACCCTGCCCTCCACACGGACTCTTTCCACAGCCACACATCTGCCTCAGAGCTCCTTGGGGACAGGAGCTGTGCCTTCCTGCTCCTTCTTGGCGTTCTCCCCACAGTTCAGCAGACAAGCCAGGATGTGCTTGTAGGGAAGGGAGGACAGGCCATGGGCGGGGGCCAGAGCCAGGGCCGGGCGGGCCCTCGTACCGGAGGAAGCGGTTGAGGTCGCCGTGCCGCATGTATTCAAAGACCATGAGCAGTGGGCGGCCCTCAGTGCAGACGCCGAAGAAGCGCACGATGTGCTGGTGCTGAAGCATGGTGAGCAGCTCGGCCTCGCGCTGGAAGTCCTGCCGGGCGCTCTCGGACACCTCCTTCAGCGCCTGCATGGCAGGGGTCGGACATCCCTGGATGGGGGCCCAGTCTTGACCACCCCACCTCCCAGCTGGCCCAGCACCCCCCCAAGTCGTGAACTAGGTGAGGCCCCAGCCTCTCCCCTCTCCCCCGTCTTGAGCGCCCTGTGCTGGCGTGACAGTGCTCTGGGAGGTGGGCCCTGGACCGGCAGTACTTCATGGCCAGTGTCTTACCTTGACGGCCACCAGCATCTTGTCCTTCTCGGGCAGCAGGTTGTGGCACTCGGCAAGGAAGACCTTCCCAAAGGCACCCTCGCCCAGCTCCCACTTGAGCACGATATCTCGGCGCTTGATGTGATGAACACCTGGGAGCGGGGCTTGCAGGATCAGCCAAGATCCCCAGGCTTGGAAGAGGGATGGGACAGGGGCAAGGACAGGACTGTCCCACAGGGTTGTGCTTGGCACAGGGGGCGCCCGGCAAGAGGGAGGGTCACAATGGAAGTGAGCCTTCACCAAGGCCCATGACATGATGGGGTCATGGGTGGTGGGGGGCTGGGAGGAAAGGCTTGTTCAGGCCTGGGGCGAGCAAAGGCAGTGACATCCAGGGACCTCTTCACATGCACACACATGTACAAACACACATGCACAGGCTCGCCCCCACCCTTGACCCAGCCCCTCACAGGCATCACTGAAGTATTGTGGGTTCTCAATGATGTGGCCTTGGAGCCCAGAGCCTTTGCCCTCGGTGGGAGACAAGGAGCTGCCACCCAGAGTCATGAAATGCAAGGACATGGCCAATCCATCCTCCGGAGCCAGCACAGCAGGGCCTGGGAAGGACACAGTCATGAGGAGGGGTCACAGCCCAAGCACACACCCCGGCTCCTGCCAGGTTGCAGGGTGCCAGGTGACCCCACCTCCTAACTTGCACGGGGAAGAACCGAGGAGCTGGGAGGCAAGACAGTCGCAGGGGGAAGGGGAGGCACTCCAGCCATTCTGTCTGGCTCCTGTCCAATCCCAGGCCCTGTGGGCCACCAGAGAACTACCCCCCGCCCCCCACAGAGCTCAGACCGCCGAGAGCCACTTAGTGTTTGACTACAATCCAGCCACCAATTAGCAGCTGCTACTTCTGAAACTACCCTGGCTTCAGCACCGACACACACTCATGAGTCCTCATATACCCCAAACACCCACTCTCTAGAACCCCATGTGTGCCCAGGCCCCCACCCAGAGGACAGAGTCAGGAAGAACCAGGAGGAAATAAAGCCAGGAAGACAGACTGCCAGCACCTCCGCAGCCTCTACTCACGGTTGATCCCAAACTTGTTCCTGCGTCCACATTTGTTGAGCACAAGAAATGTCGTAGAAAGGAAGAGGCAGGCAAAAACGGCCAGGCCCACGGCCATCGAGACCTGGGGGTATGGGGTGGTTGGATCTAGGGGTCATTCGAACCCTCAGAGCTCCCCACTAGTAAACTGCTTCTCCATCCTGCATAGACGCCCGGAGCCAGGCCCCCACGCCTGCCTTCTCCCCTGGGCCCCCGAGTCATGGCTGTGAAGGTGCTGATGGAGCTCAGGCCTGACTCTGCTACTCTCTGTGCCCTGACCGGAAATGACATACAGAGGAGCCTCCAGCCCAGCCTCCTGGTCCTAAGTCCTGGACAAGCTTCCACTTCCCACGCTCACCCCAAAAGGAGTCTCATCCTTCTCCACTGGGTCTCCAGAAGTGCTGTTGGTGTCTGTGGGGACACAGGGCAGAAGGGCTTTGCACCGGTTGTATCTCCTCCACAGACTCCCCGCCCTGGCCCCGGCGGAACCCTCAAGGGTCAGGTTAACTGTGCCCCGTGCCCCAGCGGCAGCTCCCAGCTCCAGGGAGCAGACAGAACCTGCCCTCCGGCCTGGGCTACTCACCTACTGGCGAGAAGGAGACTGCAGCAGGAGGCAGGAGAGAGAGCGATCACATGGAAGAAAAGAGCAGTGAGCCCCCTCCCCCTCTGGACTCATCCCTTCCCGGGTGGGAGTGGGAGGGGGAGGCGGAGCTGCTCCAGCTGGGCCAGGGATGCCCTGGTGCATGGCTCTATCTTCAGCCAGCCCTAGTGAATGGAATAACTCAGGGGTGCAGGACTCCTGGGGCTGGGGAAGGCAGGGGCCAGGAAGCCAGCACAGAGCTGGACACCAGAACTCCAGGCTACTTTCCGTCTGGGACCAGGCCCTCCAACTTCCAGGGTCAGGATCACAGTGGGAAGTGGGCCAGGCCTCCCCAGACACCTGGATCTGCACCCGGTTGAGGCCCAGGGAGTGGGAGCAGGGTTCAGGGTGGCCCTCGCACCAGGAATGGGGTCCTCAGGGTTGAATTCGAAAGGGTTGTCCATGAAGGAGGCCATGACCCAAGCGGCGGCCTGGCCCAAGGGGTTGGTCGCCAGCAGCGTGTAGTTGCCGTTGTTGACGTGGGTGGGCTGGTTGAGGCGCAGGCAGCCATGGCGCACCGTCTCATTGGCTGCCAAATCCAGGAACTCAGTGAAGATGAAGCTGGTCTCGTTGAGCACGGAGCCGTTGAAGAGCCAGCGCAGAGAGGGCGCCGGCTGTCCGTCCACCGAGAAGGGGATGCACCAGTGGTGCTGCTCCAAGGCGGCTTGCAGATGCACGCTGGCCGGGACTGTGGGCCAGAGAGGGCGACAGTGAGTCAGGAGGTGTCCCGGGGAGGCTGAGGGTGTACGGCCAAAAGGGGGCAAGCCTAAGAGAAACTGGTCGGCGGGCTCCAAGAAATCACAAGGAGAGATGTTCTGAAGAAAGCTGACAGTAAGTCTTAAATAAAATCAGGCAGCAGGTGTATACAATTCAGAAGCTTAAAGAATTTAAGTGGTGGGTTGAAAGTCCTAGAGAAGTAGGATTCCAGCTTATGGAAATTAGACGTGGAGTCTTTCGGATGAGGGAATCCAGAAAAATTTAGTGTAATCAAGCTTAAGGGGATCTGGAAGGGGCCTAAAAGATCAAACAAGCAAATATACATATATAATTTTTAAACTTTTTGAAAAAAGATATGGGTTTGAAATAGACCTGACCTGAAAGAAGTAAAAGACCTTCAATAATAGAAAAAAGTATATATATATACATATGTATATGTGTGTACACACACACACATGGGGTTTCTCAGTGGAAAAGAACTGGGTAAAGCACTGCTGCTAAAGAATCCACCTGCCAATGTAGGAGATGTAAGAGACACAGGTTCTATCCCTGGGTTGGGAAGTTCCCCTGGAGAAGGAAATGGCAACCCACTCCAGTATTCTTGCCTGGAGAATCCCATGGACAGAGGAGCCTACATATACACAATCGACACTGGAATTCCAGCCAGCATTCATGCAGTGGAATACTATTCAGCAGTGAAATGAATGAACTGTTACTCCAGTCAACATGAATGAATCTTACAAATATAATGTAGAGCAGAAGAAATTAGACACAAAATAATACATGAGGCATGATTCCATTTATATAATGTACAGGAACAGACAAAACTCAACCATGCTGATAGGCAAGTATATGTGTGTAAAATTATTTTTAAAACCAAGGAGGTCGGGACCGGGGTCCAGTGCGGAGAGCCCTTCGTTCCGGGACACAGGGCGCAGCCAGAAAGGCGGCCGCCCCCTCGCCCCTCAAGCACTGCACGTTCGTGGGGAACCTGGTGCTAAACCATTCGTAGACGACCTGCTTCTGGGTCGGGTTTCGTACGTAGCAGAGCAGCTCCCTCGCTGCAATCTATTCAAAGTCAGCCCTCAATACAAGGGTTTGTTTTTAGGATTAAATAAAAATTAAAAAAAAAATAAACCAAGGAGGTGATTGTCACAAAAGTCAGAATGGGGGGGAGGAGAAGGACGGGGTTCTGAATGGGGAGAAGGGGGGTATCTTCTGAAGTGTCTGTAAGCCGAATTATTGTTTAAAGTGTGTATGTTTTATGTACATATCTAGGTATATTATGTTTCCCAAGAAAAGAAGAAAAAAATTATACAATGTAGAAGATTTTAAATAATTTGTTTGGCAGACCTAGAAAAATTAGGCAGTGAGCCTAAAGAGAAACTTGCATGGCTAATTTCTTCTTTTAAAACTAGGAAGTAGGGCAAAAGTCCTACAGAGGAATGAACGTGAAGAAATACAGGGGAGCAGAGAGAATGGATGTAGCTGGTGTTGAGGGCCTCAGGTAGCAAGACTTGGGCAGGGGGCCAAAAAGAAATCCCTCTCCATCCCTCTGGCCTTGATGAGCCCCCAGGACTTCCCTCAAAGGATCAGGCTTTCATGGGAATCTGGAAACAGCTGGGAGGGAGCAGCTGTGGACACACACACCCCCACCGCCTTCCTGCAGCCCCCAATCCTCACATCCTCTCTTCAGGGAAGCAGGGACAGGGGTGGGCGCAGAGGCAGTCACTGACACTCACAGGAGACATTGACTTGGACGGAGACTTCAGCCCGGCCCACATCATTCTCCGCCCAGCACGTCACGTTCTTCCTATTGAGGTCACTGGTGACATTGGCCAGGGTCAGACCCAAGGACGGCAGACTCCCAGATTGCTGGGTCAGAAAAAAGAGGGGAAAATCAAGAAGAGCTTCAGCTGGCTTGGGGCTGAAGGCAGCTGGGCGGGGTTGGGGGGGCAGAGCTGATGTCTTTGGGGAACCCCTCTGGCTCCAGGTGGAAAAGAGAGGGAGGGACGGGAAGGGAAGAGATGTGGGAGAGAACATGTCAGAGAATGGCCCTCCTTCAGAGCCTGTTTGCACCTTCTCCTGGATCACTGATTTAATGATCTGAAAATCCAGAACACAACCAATAACCTCAAAATAGGCACAAAGTCTCCCAAACCATAAAACCACCCATCTGAACAGCTGAATACATGTCACAAATCCCAAGTATAGAAATACATACAACCAATTGGAAAACCAGCTAGGACCTCACCACCTACTCATTCTTGTTTAACACAGAATTCTAAGGAATTTAGTCTCAGCCCAAGGAAGATCAGAAAGAGATGGTGCTGATAACAGGGCAGCAGTTAGAAGCAACAGTAGAACCGTGATGAATACCTTTGGCAGATGGAAAAAGGGAATGAAGTTAGAGAGAAGCTAAGTGACTTGGTTCTGAATCATCATCGAAAGATTGACTCAGATTCAGATTCTCTTCCTGAGACACCACAGAGGTTATATGGCCCTAAGACAAGTTTTAGTCTTGCTGAACGAAGATTTTCTTATTTTGTAAACTGAGGAGGTAGACAAAATGATCTTTTGACATTTTAGAAAGCTATTTTCATAAAATGATGAAAATAAGTGAAGTAGTGGACAAATCTGATTTTTCTGGAAATTTCGTAAATGTGGAATCCCTTGAATAAATGCCAGATAAGGTGAAGTTTCTCTGGGCTTCAGTTGGAATATGTGAGTTCAATGATCCCAGAAGAGCTGTCCAGCCTCCTGTGCAAGCCCTGAGTTCCAGCCACTTGAAGGGGAAGCCCTGCCCTACGCTTCTCTCGGCTGTTCCATCTCCTCTAAGTCACCCTGGAATATGGTATCCCATGAACTCTTCCCTTTGAGCTGTTCTGCCACTCTCCTGATGGTGATCTGATGGGGACCAGCCTCCCCTCCCCTCTATTTAAGCTAGGGGATGGCTTTTCTACAGGAAGTCTCTAGAAGACAGAAGTGAAGCTCCCAAAGAGAACAGCAAAAATCTGACTTTCTCCAAACATATAGCTTGTCAGAGGTCTCTCCGCAGGCGGCCACGGCTAGCCTCGTGCTCCTGCCTTGTTCCCTTTTCTATGACTCAGCCTTGGAGGCTCTGATCTATGGGGCAGGCGGGACCTCCTGCTCAGGACTCCAGCGGTTCCTCCTTCAATATTGTTCCAGGTTGTGGTTGTTGTTTAGCCACTATATCTGACTCTTTCGACCCCATGGACTGTAGTCCTCCAGGCCCCCTCTGTCCGTGGGATTTCTCAGGCAAGAGTACTGGAAGGTGTTGTCATTCCATTCTCCAGGGGATCTTCGAGACCCAGGGATTGAATCCGCGTCTCCTGCTTGACAGGCAGATTCGAAAGCCCAAGGGACCACCAGCAATTCTGGGGTTGATTCCCTTTCCAAAGCGAGGTTCTCCAAACTAGACACCACACCCTGCTTTCGCTGGCCCGACGCCTTCCAGGGACTGGACTCTGTGTGTCCACCCACGTGGAGCCAGCTTTTGGGTGGGCACAGCCCAGTGTCAACCCCTGCTGTCCTTGTCCATGAAACCTCCTGAGTCAGTTATGACTACTCTTGGCTGCCTGTTGCCAGCCTAAGGACAAAGGGCAGGATCTGGGAAGATGCCCAAACTGGATACGAGAGCTAGAGGCCAGCAAGTGCCCAGAGGCAGGCAGAACATCTGAAGGCCATCATGTCCATCTCCTCAGCTGACAGATAAGAAAACCAAAATGCAGGCGGACTGGGGGATTTTTCCAAAAGTCACTCCAAGGATTAATTAGTGAGAGAGCTGAAACCAGAATGGTGCCTCCCTTACTAATATGCTCATCACACATCCAAGAGGATGCTGCTTCTGGATTCTCTAGAAAATGACCGGAAGGCCCTGAAGGACTGGCCTGGGTACAGGACCACAAATGTCGCTCCCTCTCCTTGGTTCTCGGTGTCCTTATCTAGAAAGGTGGATTGGAGAGCTGGTGTGTTGGGTTCCCCGGGTCAACTCCAATATGGGAGAACTCTGTGACCCTCTCTCTTTGCAGCCAGCATATCTTCCCAGAGTGGGGACCTAAGTCCTGGCTGATCAGTGGAGCCTGGGGTCCCTGCTGGACCAAGGGCTGCCCTGAGGGCATGTGGCGTGCCTATAGCGACCCAGTAGCACAAGCCTGAGTCCCAGGGTCTAGACCGCCTCGGTCCATCTCTCACCCTTTAGTGCTTCTTCTTTGCTATCTCTCTTTCCCTGTCTTTGTTCCCCATGCTCGGGCGCATCAGGAGGGGGCGTGGGGGCAGGGACAGTGAGGGCTTCTCACCATCACTGTGGCTGACCCCTCCAGCTCCGTGAGGATCCAGCCAGCCTGCTCCAGGGCCTGCCCCTCCACCTGGCACTGCAGCAACACGTCGGCCCCCACATTCACGGAGGCGTTGGACACCTGGATCTTCAGCGTGGGCTCACCTGGTGCCCAAGGGGTGTTAGAGCTGGGAGAGGCCTCCGAATCCTGCCTGGGGACACTGATCCTCCCCCCGCCCTCCCCAGTGGCCCCTCAACCTTCAGTTTCCCCCAGCTCTCTCCCCCAGTGCCCCCTTCAGGGTCGCCCCCTGAGCCCTGCCCAGTGCCCTCTCCCCAGGTGTGCCCCTCACACCCCCTGCAGCACCTACCGCAGCTGGCGTTGGCCATGAGGGCAAGGGGCCCCTGCCCAGGACACTGCAGCTTCTGTTCCCGCACTCCTGCCCGCCCCTCCTCCTCCCAGCGCTGCAGCCAGAGCAGGGCACAGGAACAGCGCAGGGGGTTCCCCGACAGCACTCTGGTGGGTGTGGGGGAAGAGAGAGAGTCAGGAGGAAGGGCAGATGTGAAGGAAGTTCTACAGCAGGAGGGAGTGCAGTTAGATAGCGGGGTGGACTGTCTAGAGGTGGAGGAGTGGGGACAGGGGAGAAGTTCCTCTCATGGACCCCTTTCACGAGACATTGAAAGAAACAGAATGCCAAAAATCAAAGACAGCCAGCTACAGGCTATACAGAGTCGCCCCATCCAGGTTCCCCAGGGTGGCAAGCCAGGTGAGGTAGGGTGGCAAGGAGGGAAGGGCACCCACTGCTTTCTGGAGTGACCCAAAGGCCTTAGGTGCCCACTAAACACATCCCACTGCTGTCCACCCACCCCACGAGCTTGGTGTGCTAGGAAAGTGGGCAGATATGCCCTTGTGCGCAGGCCCAGAGAACTGTGCCAGCCCCCAGCCCTGAGAACACACAGCTCTCCATGCACCCCCAACCCAAATGTGCCCAGGGCAATAATTCCCTCAGTGGCTGCAGGGACCCACAGCCTCTGCTTTGATGGGGGGGGGTGGTTCACAGACATGCACGTGGACAGCCAAATATGCCATCCCCACAGAGAACCCCCTACCCTCCCCCACAGTTCCATACAGACATAGTGACATACCTGCACAGAGACATACAGGCACTTGACGGCCCACACAGAACACACACACACACACACACTCGCTGCCCTTGCCCCTGGAAGCTCCCACACTCACAGTTCCTGTAAGGAGAGGCCCTGGACCGTTTTCCAGGAGATGGACTCCAGAGCGTTGAAGGAGAGATTCCTGCAGGAGTTGAGACAGAGCAGACAGACCCCTTGAGCTACCCGACCTCGCTCTGACCGCTCTGACCATGTGAGCAAGGGGAGGAGCCAGGAGGAAGTTGACATCTGGCTCCCCCACCCCAGCCCTGGCAACTACAAGTAGCCTGTGGGCGAGGCATTGGGGTGGGGGGACTGGTTAGGCTCTTTGAGTCCCATCTTCTCCCTGGGACGACAAGGGTTAACCCCACTTAACCCCCTCCCAGACCCCAGGGAGGAGGGGGTCTGAAGGAACAGCCGCTCCCCCTCCCCCAGCCTTGGCCCCAGCTGGCAAAGTGCTGAGGCCCCAGCTGGGGGCAGGGGCTCCATCTGTGCTCCCACCGAGCCCAGGACAGGGCCAGCGGAGGAGGGGAGGCTGGGCTCCCACACTCGCTTGCCCTCTGCCGGATGCCTGGGAACTCAGAGTCCTTCCTCAGGTCCCCTCCCCACGCCTCCTCCCTTCCCCTCCGCAAGGACTAAGGAAAGGGACCCCAGGCCCCCAGCCCCTAGTTGTAGAGACAGAGAAAATGAGTTTTTCAGCGAGGGGCCGGCTCCAGGACTCTGTGTCCTGCACCAGGCTGCCACACCTGGGATCTTCTGCTTCTGAGGGGCCTGCCCTGACCCTTCTCCTTGCCTCTCTGTCTTTTGGTTTGTGGGGGCTGAGTTGGAGAGTAGCCACTACACAGGGATCATCTGCAAGACTCACTTTTAATGCCAGGCAGAGCTGAGTGTACTTCTGTCCTGCCACTTACAGTTACATGACCTCCGCCCAGAAACTTAACCTGGCTGATTCTCTGAATCCTCATCTACAAACTGGGGGTGACGCCACCTCTCTCACCAGGCTAACGGTGAAGATTCACTGCCAGTAAGTATTGTGAGGTGCCACTGAGTAAGCACTTTGAACTGAAGCCCCCACACCTCGTCAGGGAGGTAACCTCACCTTATCCTGTCGTTGTTGTTAAATCACAGGACACAAGAGCTTAGAGTCCCCAGCACAACTCCGTGAATCAGAGACTCCCACCACACTTCCCATCTCCCCACCTGCCCCAGGTGGGGAGGAGAAGCTGAACTCCTACCCTCAGGAGGCCAGGGGATGGTTTACCAGGGACTCTAAGGGTCTTGCCTTTGGAGGTCTCTCCTGCCCACGCCCCCTTCTCTACAAGGGGTGCCTGTGACTCCCAGGGGAGTGTGCCAAGTGACTGATCTGATCCCCCAGCTCCCAGGACATCCCAGAGGTCAGGAAATGGTTGGGAGACAGAGCCCCAGTCAGAACCCAAGGTCCCGCTCCTGATCCTTGCCCACTTTGGACTGCTGTATGTCTGAACCCCAGGAAGAAAACCAAGGCAGGCGCCTATGAGAAGTGTCCTGCAGCATGAAGCATGGAAGTGAGACAGCAAGTTGGCAGGGGTGAGAGCTGAGAGGATCACCATCCCTGAAGTGGATGAGAAAAAGGCCCAGGAGATTGGGTGGGATGATTTCCCTGACCAGGCTGGGGCCGTCCTCAGAACAGTGCCCTGGGGAGGGCCAAGCCCATTAGCCGCCCAAGCCTAGGTGTCTCCCCAGCCCAGCCCTGGTCACTCACAGTCGACTGAGCCGTGGAGTGAAATGGAAGGCATCTGGCGCCACAGAACGGAGACCACTCTTCACGATGGTGCTGGGGAGGGCAGAGCAGGGTCAACACTGAGGGGAGCAGTTACCTGGGCCCCTGCTCTCTGCTCATGCCAGCCCCCCAGCCTCTAGTGCTGAGCCCTGGACCTCTCCCCATCCCCCCCAAACACTTCCTCGGCAACCCTGGACCCTTGAGGCCACCAAGCTCTCTGACCAGCCAGTCCCTCAGTCCTCAGCCACCCAGGTCCGCCCAGGCCCCTAGCACCCTTGGTCCTAGCACCCCCCCAACCCTCTGGTCCCCCAGGCCCTGTGCGGAGCCCCTCACAGTTTCCTCAGCTCCCCCAGGCCCCTCAGGTCACTGGGCTTCAGCTGCTGCAGATGCTGCTGGTTCTCGATGTAGCTGTGGGGAGAGGGGATGGAAATCACAGGGGCCCAGGCCCACACTTGAGTCCCAGACCCACCTGCCTCCCTCCCCCCGGACCACATGCACCTACAGGCATCCAGTCACACAGAGGCCTGTTTACACACGTACACATGCACCGGCAGGCCACACACACACATCCACATACTCTCAGAGACTCGCACAGTCGCGCAGCCCCATGCCTGCATCCTCACACAGGCATGCTCTCACACAGTCAAGCACACACACACAGAGATGTGTAAAGATGTACACAGAGAGGCACCTCCTCACATACCCCAGCATATGCATGCCTGAACCCACAGACGTCCCCACACGCACGCTTACACTCTCCCGCACAGACACACGTAGCCACACAGCTCACGCACGCACACACATGTACACGCATGTGAGAATCTGTGGGCATTACTCGCATGCACAGAAACACATGAGTCCATTCGCAGCCTGGCGTCCTGATTTTAAACACAGAGCCTCTCCTGCACATGCTCAGCAATGGGGGGTCATGCTCAAACACTCGCTTCCATGAGGGGCCTATGCTCATCACTGCCACTGCCCCACCCAGCACAAAGGAAGGCCTGGGGCCATGAAAATACGCACTCCCAAACACACCCGCTCAGAGACCACTGTCTGGGCTCACCCATACTACTGGGCATGCATTTGAGAGTACACGCGTGCACACACACACACACACACCACCCTCTCCCCCTCAAAGCCACTGGCCCCTCCCCACACTCAAGTATAAATCCCTCCATTCTCCGCACCCCCACCCTGGCATCTTTCAGCAAAGCAAGTGACAGGCATACAGGCTGTCAGCCAAGGACCCCGTGAGCCCCTCCCTGCCCCAGGAGGGACCCAGGGAGGAGAAAGGGGCCATGAGAGAAGGGGGTCAGAGTTGGGAACGTGAAGAGGCATCGGCTGGCTGTCTCACGCAGTGAGAGAGCAATGGGAAGGCTGGGGGGGTGGGGGTGTGCAGAAAAACAAAGAGTCAGTGAAACAGAGGCACCTGGGAAGAGGAACTGACAGGAAGAGACTGGCAGACAGACAGAGACAGACAAGCAGAAAGACAGATAAGAAGAGGGAGACAGAGGTAAGCGCAGAGAGCCAGAGAAAGCGAGGCGGTGGGCAGAGAAAGAAAGAAGTGAAAGCAGGCACGCAGGGCTGGGGGATTTCTGCTGCCCTGGGGCCCCGCCCAGCTTCAGGGAGTTCCTGAGAAGTCAGCTGCCCTTGCAGGGGCACGTCATGTCCCCAGTGCCCCCACCCCGCCACACACACAGGGGCTCCTGACCCACCGCCTGTTCTCAGAACTCTCTCCCTCTGCCCTCTGCTTTCCTCAGCCTGGGGGAAGCGGGACCAGCCTGAACGACCACCCCCTGCACATACACACACTGCCAGCCCTTCCCTGACCTGGCCCCTGCAGGACGCCCGGGTGTCAGTTCATCAGTCCCCTGAGATCTAGGGAGTAAATTCCAGTGACTCTGAGAGTTGATCCCTATCCTACCCACTCACCCCCCAGCTCCTGCCAAGCGAGCGGAGAGGTGTAGGGACCTCAGGAGGGGGTGAGGGACCCGGGGAGGCAGTGAGAAGGTAGGGTGGCCGAGTATGTGCAAACTGTCAGGCAGCGTGCTCAAAGCCGCCTCATTCGTTTGGATTCATAATCAATCTGTCTATTCGAGTCCATTATCTCCTCGTTAGCTCTGCGGGTGAAGGAGGAGGAGGGGACCTTGCAGATGGAGGCAGGGGTTAGACTGCTGCCCCACCCAGAGGGCCAGCTCCACTCACACCCTGCATGGCTTCCAGCCCCCAGCCCCCACCTGTCCACACTACCCTCTCCCACTTCCCCCCTGCTGGATCCACTAGGGGCTTGAAAGGGAATTAGGAAAAAAGAGTGCTAATGGGGAACATTCAAGAGTCTAGACTCTGCTTTGAAGACCCATAGTGATAAATGCACAGGACTGGGGGTGGCAGTATGGACTTTAGGCCTCCCCCCCATCATGTAGAAACCTAGGTCCAGACCAAGACAAGGCCATCTCTCCTCCTGGCCTCCCTCGGGCCATCAGGGAGCGAGATGGAGTACCTTCCCGTTAATTACCACAAGATACCCGAGTAACTCAGTGCCAATTATCGTAGGCTACTCAAGTCACTTCCAGACATTGATGGCCGTGCCACAGATACCTTTCAGGCTATTACTGCATGAGGCCAGGGTTCCTTGCCCACTGTCTAACCCCAAGCCTAATAGGAGGAGGATATTCTAACAGGTCCTTTCTTCTTCTAGAAGTCTTGCTGGCCCCACCAGCCACATGGAATACTCAAGTATTTTCCAGACCCCATCATATGATGCTTGAATATTACTATGGAATACTCCCATAGGTTTCACCAGCTGCTAAAAAGTACTTGAGTATTTTGTAACCAATTAATGCAGGACATCAGAGTACTGCAAATGTTGGCGATTCCTCCCAGTTTCAGGTCTGGAAGGGAGGAGAATCTATCACCAAGCGCCCTGTCTCCCTACCCAAAGTAGGGAGAAAAGGGTGGTGAAGGAGATGGGGATGGGGAGAAGGGAGCCTGGAGGGGCTCTCATTTCCTACCTCCAAATCAAGCTGTGGTGGGGATGAGAGATGGTTGAAATGGGGAAAGGAGAGCTCAACCACCAAGCTATGGCCCCTCAGCACTTCCCACCTATTTCAGTTCAATTTCCAGTTCAAGAGAGAAGAGCTGACTTTTCCTGGTCATGACAAGGAAGGGGGTAAGGGCGGATTTATCCCTGGGAAAGGAAAATGGTAAGGGTACCAAACTGGGGGTGGGGAGTGTTCTCTGCAGATAACCACCTCCTGTATAGGGCAGAGGGTGGGCTCCTGGCTGAGCTCCAGAAAGCGGTTTCTAGAAGGCTGGGCTCTCTCGGATCTGATCCACAGAGAGCCCCCCACTTCCTCTCCTCGAAGCTAGCACCTAAGCTACCCTGAACCCAGCGTCCAGGCAGTAACTGCGGAGGCTGTCAGGGCTGCAGAGGAAAACCAAAGCACAGCCGAGACTTACATCTTATCAATCTCCCGCCGCACCCGCCCCTCCTGAGCTAGCACGCAAGCGGTGAGTCCGCGCCCACGGGGCACGGCTATGCCCGCCTGTCCCCGCGCCCCATGGCTCGCCAGACACTCACAGCTCCGTCAGGTTCTCGGCGCCTGGCAGGTGGCGGAGGTTATCCAGGGCCCCCGGCCGGGTGCAGCGCAGCCCCGAAGAGCCGTGGGGGCAGCAGACATCGGGGCAGGATGTAGCGCCCGCAGATGCCAGCATCAACCAGACCAGCAGGCTTCCCGGCCCCGTAGCCCGGAGGTGCCCGCCAGGTTGCCCGCCCCGTCCGCCTCGCAGCATCGCGACGGCGCCCGCCTCGCCGCGGCCGGGCAGCCGTCTGTGCGCTTGCAGCAGCCGCTGCCGGGCCTCCCGCGACATGTGCGCTGGGCGGTGTTAAAGACCAGCCGCCAGGAAAGGGCGGAGCCAGAGGCCCCCGCCCGGCATCGCCCCGCCCCTTCTGTCTCCAACTCCGCCCTCTCCTCTTCTAAGTCGCGAACTCTGCCCCAACCCTTTTCCGAGGCCCCCTGCGCCAGCCTACTCCCCCAAGGTCCCCCCAGCTCCAGTAGATGCGGAGGGGCAGCCTCAGAAAGCCTCAGAGGTGTCTGCTGGAAATGGGGAGACTAGGAAGTTGATACATTATTTTTCCCAGCCTAAAGCCGCAGCATTTAGCGGGGAGGGGAGATGACTGAGCTCGGAAACGGTGGTAGCCCAGGTCATCCTGGACAGCCCCCGGTCTCAGATCTCACTACACATGGTGCGCGTATCTGAGGAAGTGTGCATGTCACTTGGGATAAATTAGGGGAAATACTCCCTAAACCCTAGAAAGAAATGGGGAGGGACTCCCAAGAAACCAAACGCAGGATCTGGCGAAGGAAAAACAGAAGAGACAGAAAGGGATGGTGTCGCCCCCAAACAGCCGGAGAATGGAGACTCGGGAACGGAGACGCCGATTTCCAGGAGAGACCACAGGGTGGCGCTGGCAGCCCGCGCGCAAGGGGTGAGCTCCGCCGGAGTTGGGTGGGTGGGGGCGCGCTCTGCAGCCCCCCACTGGGCTGCGCATGGCGACCCAGCGTCAGCCACTGACCCGGGCCAGCCAGCACTGGTCCCCAGGCAGGGTAGGGCCAAGCTGGGCTGGGCAGGCATCGATCGCCGCTCTGACAAGAGCATCGATTTCTGCGCGGAGAAATTAATAGATCTTCTCTTAGCTCCTCGGACTCGGGAGCAGCCCGCGGGCGGAGCTGGGGACAAGTCGGTCCAGGGAGGCCGTGCACCCGGAAAGCCCCTGGTCCCCAGCACCAGCCTGAGGGCGGGTCCCAGCCCCTTCACCCCGCGGGCCTCATGCCTGGGAAAGGGGAAGGAAGAGGGGTTCTGGGGGAGAAACTCTAAAGGAACCCACGAAGGAAGCCCTCCGAAGGGAGAGTTTTCCCCACCAGGGCCCCAGAACACATCTTCCCCCCAATTCCCCAAGACAGAGACAGAGACCGACCCACCGAGCAGCCCGAATTCAGGAAGGTGACGTGACAGAGGCGGAGCCCACGGGGTGATTGCCCTTTCCACAACGATTTTGGTTGGAACCAAGGGACTTAACTGGGACACATTCTCGCGCCAAAAGCCTCCTAGGGAGGCTGCGAGAGCCTCGGAGAAGCGAAGGGCTTGGCTATTCCGGAGACGGGTCGTACAACCGTCAGGTTCAAGCTTAGTTACCCCGCAGGTGTCAAGGCAGTGGGTGGCAGAACTCAGAACCACCCATTCCCCGGGGGTGGGGGCTGCTTCCTGCCGCTCGGGCTAGCCGCGCACCCCACCTGGGAGAAGTGCTCAGGGGCGGGGGTGGAGGGACCCTCCGCAGCTGCAGCGGGGTTGGGGGCAGCTCTGTTCTAGGCCTACCATCCCCCGGTATTTTGGCCTTATTTCCCCAACAGACCTGTTCACCCTTGAGTTGTCAGGCTAAATATTTTGGCTTGGCGGGAGAGGCAGAGAGAGCCGAGAGGTCCCAGTAAACCAATCCGTTGGGTCTGGGGCGGGGAAGCGGGAGCTTGGCGCGGCCCCTGCGTGCCGCCCTGGGAGATACCGCGGCAGCGCGGCCAGCTGGCTCTGGGGAGCCGAGCGCGCCCGGAGGGATCCGGGGAGACTCTCCCCGGAGAGTCCCGCGCGCCCCGGGACCCCCACTGCTCTCCTCGGCCTGTTCCCCGGGCTTCTGCCCCCACCCTCGGGGTTAACCAGGCCTCTGGCGCTGTCTTTTGCTCGGCACCCCGTGTGACTTTTTTCCCCTGGAAGCTTGAGTCTCCTGGTTGCTGTCTGCATCTCCGTCCTCTCTCTGTCTCCGGGTTCACACTGAGTCCCTGGCTCCAGCGGTCTGTCACTGTCTGTGTCTCTGTGGCTCTCATTACTTCTTTTCTGTCTCCTGCCATCTCTATGCAGGATTCTTTGTCGTTCTGCCCCTTCCCTTCCCTTTCCCTCTGAAGCCTGCATCTGTGTGTCCCTTAGGACCCGTCAGACCCTTCTACTCCCTGGAGCCATCTGGAGAGGAGCCAGGACTGGGCACAAGACAGGACCAGGACAATGGCAGTGCCCAGTGTGTGGCCATGGGTAGCCTGCCTGCTTGCAATCCTCCTCTCCTTGGGATCTGGCCTGGACACGAGAGAGGGTGAGTCCCCAGCCCTGTCGTCTGGAGCCCCATCTCCCTCCCAGCAGACTGGGAGGCCAAACACTGAATTTCCACCCAGAACGCATCTATTTCCCTACTGGGACATGGAGATTGGGGGTAGCTCTCAAAAGGACTTGCCAGGGAAAGCAGTCAGTTTCCCACATTAAGGGTGTTTTCCTCGTTTCCTGGGGAATGAGAAGGACCTTGAAACAGAAGGATGGATAGATGCCCTCCATTTCTGCTTATGAAACAGTGATCCTAGTAAAGCCTGAATGAGAACCAAAGTGGGGGGAGGGGTAGTCTTAGAGGTCATTTCTAGAACTGCTGAATGGGAAAGGGGGTCAGGATGGGAAGGAGCTGGGAATTAGGCACCATTAAGTAACTGAACCCACTGTGCAGACAGGAAACTGAAGCTCAGAGAACTGAAAGGTCAAGCTAGACTGATGTCCTGAACTCCTGCCTCTGGGTCCTGTCCTGTGCCCCCCGCTTTGAGGGCCCATCCATTGGGCTAGGGGGCTGCTTTAAATTAGTCCCCAGGCTAAACACTGTGTAGTTTGGGGGGATGGGACCACGCAGACGAAGTGGCTCTCCTGGGGGTGCTGGGGACTTGGCAGGGAGAGGAAAAAATGCTAAGAGTGGAAGATTCAGAGGCAGAAGGAGTAAGAGAGGTCCTTCTCCCCAAACACACCATTCCCTTCCAGACTGAGGGAGCTCAGGAATTCAGTGCTCTGTGCCTCAGGGGTCACGTAATGCCCTCAGACTGGGGGCTTCCAGGGGGCAGAGCAGAGTCTCCCCTTCCTGTAGAGACAGAGGGGTGATGTGAATGGGTTGGGGTATGGAGTCCCCAGAAGACTGCTGGTCCCAGAGGCACTGCCTGCAAGGCATAGCGCCACCGCCTGCACCCCTCCCCGCCTCCGCTGCTGCACCAGGACAGGGCATAGCAGATGCCAGCCAGGAGCACAGTTGTCAGGACAGGAGCACACCCCTGGGGTGTGGGGGAGGGAGGTGTTTGGTCAGGGGACCCAGATGTCTGGTTCCCAGTGCAGCTCTGCACAGGGCCATGTCTGGAGGGGAGGCAGGCAGGGGTTAACCTGTGAAGGTCGGTAGATTTATTTTTCCAAATGACTCCCATCAGGGGAGCCCTAGAGAGGCCAGGGCATGATGGGAAGTGGCATGTGGGCTCCTGAAAGAACCCCCCATCTGCCTGCAGAGCCTGATTGGCCTTTGCCTAGAGGGACTAGAAGTGTTTTCTCCTCCTCCTCTGTGTGTGTGTGTGCATGTTGACCTGCAAGTGCTCAGACACACACAGTTGCTGGGTAGAGCTAAGCACAGGAACCATTAACGACAACAGAAGGTATGAAGTAAGCCCCAGGGAGGCAGCCTAGCCTGCCCACCCCCTTTAAGACATCAGGGGATGGGCCTGGGTATCTAAGATGCCTGCCATGTTGCTTGAGGTCTGCGTACGAGGGGAGGGAGTGGACGCTGGAGACGTTAGCAGGACTTGACTAGCAAAACAAAAGATTCAGACCTGAATCTTCCGAGTGAGGACCACGGAAAGTATCCTTGGGAGAAAGGAGTGCAGGAACCAGGTATCCAACCTATTAGGGGAATTGTTCTAGGTGACTTGGGGAAAGAAAGAAAAATGGGGCCAGGGTCCTGGGACCCAAAAAATCCAAACGCACCCAGTTCCCTGAGGGAGGAATAGACTTGGGATCCAGATGCCATTGATTCAACTCACAACCGCTGAGTGCCCAGTGCTTTCTGCCCTGAACTGGGCACCATGGTGACCGACAAGGGCCCCAACCACAGGAGAGTCCCTCCTCGGAAGTGGTGACAGCAAGATAGAAAGCAATGTTGCGGCAATACCCAGGTGTTCTGGTGTGAGTGCTGGACTAAGTGCAGCAGAGCCTGAAGGGGAAGTGATTAACTCAGGGTCAGAGGGTCAGGGAAGGGGGGTTTGACCTGAGGCTTTCAGGACAAGCCCTGAGGGGTTAACAGGCCAAGGAACTTTTCTAAGATACTAGTGAGGCCCATTTTATCAACATCCTGGAATGTCAGGCTGAAGAATTTAAGCCTGAACTTTTGGCAACGGGGAGCCATGAAGTGTTCCTTCAAGAGTAAACAGATGCTGGGACCAAGGTTCTAGCTTCCTTAGGCCTGGGAGAGAAGGGGAGTGTATGAAGCTCAGACTACTGCTTCTCAGTCACGGAATTCATTCATTCCTTCCTCCATCAAATATTTACTGAGCCCCAATTGTGTGCCAAGCACTGGATCCAGCACCAAGGACACAGCAATGAATTACGTGATGATCCCTGCCCTTCTAGCTTACAATAAACAAAATAAATAAGTAAATTGTATATTAACCAGTGTTAAGCATTTGAAGAAAAACTAAGTAGGGAAGGGAGTAAGAGGTAATAGGGTGATCAGAGAAGTCCTCACTGAGAAAGTGACATCTGAGCAAAGACTTCAAAGAGGTGAAGAGCCATTGAGAGGGAAGGGTGTTCTAGCCAGAGGGAGCAGAAGGTGCAAAGACCCCAAGGCAGCAGCTTGGCAGGGTCGTTTGAGAAACCACAAGGCAGCTGGTGTCTCTGAAGAAGAGAGTAAAAGGGGATAACGTGGGAGAAGTGCAGAGGCCCTGGAGGCTGTGGTGAGGACTTCAGCGTTTCATCAGTGAGATGGGGGCCACTGGAATGTTGTGAGCGGTAGAGGAGTGTGATCCAGCTTGTGTGATGTGTTTCCACTCTGGCTGTGGAGTGGAGAGGAGAGAAGAGAGAGGGGAGAGCGCAGAATTGAGGAGATCATTTAGGAAGCAATTACTGTAAAGGCAGAAGACGATGGTGAAAGCAGTGAAGGTGGTTCTGGGGATATTTAAAAGGTGGAGCTCACAGGGTGTGGGTTTTAGAGAAGGAAAGGAATCATGGAGGCTTTCGCTTTGGAGTCTGACTGCAAGAAGGAAGTTGCAGTCAACTGAGAAGGGGACGTGAGTCTGGGAGGGAAGGTCGGGGGCTCACTTTTGCCCAGGTGGGCTCCTCTAAGCTGCAGATGAAGGCTCTGAGGCCCAGAGAGGAGGCTCCCCCCACACCCACAGCAGAGCCCGACTCTGCCTTAATGTCCCCTCCCAGTGTGGTTCCCTCCTCCCCAGCTGCCAGGGCAGGATGGGGTGCTTGGCCCAAGCTGTACTGATGGCTACCTGCTGCTTACACCCACAGTGTGCCCCAGCCTGGACATTCGCTCAGAGGTGGCAGAGCTGCGGCGGCTGGAGAACTGCAGCGTGGTGGAGGGCCACCTGCAGATCCTGCTCATGTTCACAGCCACCGGCGAGGACTTCCGTGGCCTTAGCTTCCCACGCCTCACCCAGGTCACCGACTACCTGCTGCTCTTCCGGGTCTATGGCCTGGAGAGCCTGCGTGACCTCTTCCCCAACCTGGCGGTCATCCGCGGGGCCCGCCTCTTCCTGGGCTACGCGCTGGTCATCTTCGAGATGCCGCACATGCGGGATGTGGGGCTGCCGGCGCTGGGGGCCGTGCTGCGTGGGGCTGTGCGTGTGGAGAAGAACCAGGAGCTCTGCCATCTCTCCACCATTGACTGGGGTCTGCTGCAGCCTTCACCTGGTGCCAACCACATTGTGGGCAACAAGCTGGGCGAGGAGTGTGCTGACGTGTGCCCCGGCGTGCTGGGTGCCACCGGGGAGCCCTGTGCCAGGACCACCTTCAGCGGGCACACCGACTACAGGTGCTGGACCTCCAGTCACTGCCAGAAAGGTGGGCACTGGCACAGAACAGGGCCAGGGAGCACGGGGAGGGCAGAGGCAGAGGCTCTGGGCAACCATACGATGGTGTGTGTCAGCACTCGGCTGACACTATTTAACTCTCATGCATCCTATGAGGGAGGTACTGTCTTTATTCCAGTTTTGCAGATGAGGAAACTGAGGTTCAGAAAAGTTAAATAACTGACGTAGCATCAGGTAGCCAAGAGGTAGGCACAAGACAGTATCAGGTAGTCATGGAGATGGTCAAAGAAAGTGTAAGTTGAATATGGGGGGGAAGAGTAGCGTGAATGGACACAAGGCAGCTGCACAAGAGGCAGCGTGAGGCAGAGGGCAGAGCCAAGCCGACTTCCTGGGTTTGAAGCCCAGCTGTACTACTTACTGGCGGAGTTCATCTCGTCTCTCTGTGCCTCGGTTTCCTCGATCGTCAAATGATCGTAGCACTGTGATGAGGAACGAACTGTTCTGCAAAACATCACAGCAGTGCCTAGACCACGGTAACTAGTTCTGTTTCTGGTACAAACGGCCATAGTACAGGCTGGCAGTGCTGAAATGGGAAGGTTGGGATCTGGGTGGAAGAAGAAAGGAGGAGGTGACAGATGAAGAACAGGACAGGTGAGGACAAATATGTGATGTGGGATCTTTTCTAGGAGGGAAGGTGCCTGGAGGGGAAGCAGAAGGAAAGAGTGAAGAAGAGGAGGGATGGAATAAGGCAGGGATGGTTGGAGGAGGAGGTGCAGGTTATAGGGGAGGGAAAGGGAACCTTGAGGGGGTGGGAGCAGATCTGGGGTCCCTTCCATGCAGCCCCTGGAGGTCAGCTCTCTTCACCCCAGTGCCTCGGCATCAGGGCAGAAGAGTAACCAGATCCCGGCTGTATCCACTGTGCCCCCACCCCTGATGTCTCCCTGTTGGCTGTAAACACAGCTGCTTCACGTCCTCTCTCGTGTATAGTGTCAACACGCCCTGGCTGACCCCTGCCACACACATTGCTCCCACAGACACATCCAGCTGCCACTGTGCAAAGGAGCCAGGCTCCTGGAACCCAGCCCCAACCCCTCCACTTCTGCTTGGGGCTCCCTTCCACCCAGGGCAGAGACTGAAGGAGGAGGAGGCATGGGCAGAGGCCTGGATTGAATGACCAGGGATGGCCCCTTCTCCTACGGACTCCCAGGTCCACCTTGCCCTAGTCCTCCTCAAGAGAAGCTGGCTGGTTCACCTTGGCCCCATGCCCAGCGATGATCTGGGCACCAGGCCTAGACAGGACAGCAGGCTGGGGAGTAGGAGCCCTGATGGACAAGGTCACTGCTTGGTGCTGAGCTCCAATACCCCTACTAGACACTGTGGGAGGTAGGGAGTCCCAGAGAGGGGCCATGGTGCGTATCTTCAAGAGCCCCCATCTGAGGAAGAGTTGGCAACCAGTGTCATCTGAATTGGATGGATCTGGGTGCAGACCAAGAGTGTTAGCCGTTGGGGAGAGGGTAGGGCAGGACCAAGGAGGTGCAGGGAAGGTCTAACACAGCACCCTGCCCGCAGTGTGCCCCTGTCCCCGTGAGCTGGCCTGCACAGTCAGGGGCGAGTGCTGCCACACCGAATGCCTGGGAGGCTGCAGCCGGCCGGAAGACCCCCGTGCCTGCGTTGCCTGCCGCCACCTCTACTTCCAGGGCGCCTGCCACCGGGCCTGCCCGCCAGGCACCTACCAGCATGAGTCCTGGCGCTGTGTCACAGCAGAGCGCTGTGCCAGCCTGCGCTCTGTGCCTGGCCGCGCCTCTACCTTCGGCATCCACCGGGGTAGTTGTCTGGCCCAGTGCCCTCCAGGCTTCACCCGTAATGACAGCAGGTGAGTGTCGGGTGGGTGGGGGGCACCCTTGGAGCAGTGAGGAGGCCCACACTGGTCCAGGACTCATGCCACATCCTCTGCTTGCCCCTACTAGCATATTCTGCCACAAATGCGAGGGGCTGTGCCCCAAAGAGTGCAAAGTGGGCACCAAGACCATCGACTCTGTCCAGGCAGCACAGGATCTGGCGGGCTGCACCCACGTGGAAGGGAGCCTCATCCTCAACCTTCGTCAAGGCTGTTAGTGCCTTCCTGAGAGCCACACCCTTCCTCCTGGCCACACCCCTTACAATGACCCAGCTAAAGCACCACTTTCCATCATCCTGGGTCCCTGCCCTGCGGGCCCCCTTCCCTGGGCCCCCAGCCAGCTCCCCGACAATGGATCCATCACTTTCCTTGCCCCTGCTCCAGTTCTGTCTTCCCCATCCCCAGATAACCTGGAGCTGGAGCTGCAGCGAAGCCTGGGACTGGTAGAGACCATCACTGGCTTCCTCAAAATCAAGCACTCCTTTGCCCTCGTGTCCCTAGGCTTTTTCAAGAACCTCAAACTTATCCGGGGGGACACCATGGTGGATGGGTAAGGGATCAGAAATAGTTTCCTCTATCGTATCTCCTCCCCAACATTCCCCAAACTGCAGTCAAGTGTGCGGGAACCAGCTCTGCTACTTACTATGTGACTCTGGGTAGGTTAACTTCTCTGATCCTCAACTTTTTCATCCATAAAATGGGGTTAACATAACACTACGTATTTCTTAGGGCTGTTGAGAATATTACTGAAGCTGTTATGTATGAAGCACTTAAAACAGAGCCTGAAACAAAATATATACAATTACATAAAATTGTATTTACATATCACCCTATATGGATTGCCTACAATTGTTGTCATCTGATCCTCTTAGCTGCAGAGCAAACTGCCTGGGTTTGAAACCCATTCCTACCTCTACCAGCCGAAGTTTGTCCTTAATGTAGCCAGGATTTTTCAAAATAATGTTTCAAATTATCATCCAGCCAAGTGGTTTCTTGCGTATCCCCCGGGGTGTCCCCACTCCAGCTGGAAAGGCATAGCCCCAGGCTGAGTCTCACTCTGCCCTGTGTCCCCAATGTCAGGACAGAGCCTGGCACAGAGCAGGTGCTCAGTTAGTGTGAGATGCAGGAAGGAAGAAGGTGGAAAAAGTGTTGACCCCATTTCACTGATGAGAAAAACACAGAACGTGGGTGACTTGATGGACGTCACCCTCCTGGTCAGTGGCACAGAGCGGGTGTGTACTAATGCCCCCTGTGTACCGGTGTGGGTGGGCTGCTATGTGCCCCTCCTCCCCTGTGCCCCCAGTGCAGCCCCTTCAGGAAGAGCCCATAAGACACGCCCTTCCTCATCCCTTGCCCCCACCTGCCGTGCAGAGCAAGGTCCCCTGGCCTCCCCCAGGAACTACACCTTGTACGTGCTGGATAACCAGAACCTACAGCAGCTGGGTTCCTGGGTGGCTGCAGGGCTCACCATTCCTGTGGGCAAGATATACTTCGCCTTCAACCCACGCCTCTGCTTGGAGCACATCTACCGCTTGGAGGAGGTAACTGGCACTAAGGGACGGCAAAACAAGGCTGAGATCAACCCCCGCACCAACGGAGACCGCGCTGCCTGTAAGGCCCGACACCCCAAGCCCTGGCACCTTGGCAGTGAGAGAGGGGACCCCAAGGAACACCCAGACACACACACACCCTGCTGCTAAGTCGCTTCAGTGGTGTCCGACTCTGTGCGACCCCATAGATTGCAGCCCACCAGGCTCCCCCGTCCCTGGGATTCTCCAGGCAAGAACACTGGAGTGGGTTGCCATTTCCTTCTCCAATGCATGAAAGTGAAGTCCCTCAGTCGTGTCCGACTCTTCGCGACCCCATGGACCACAGCCTACCAGGCTCCGCCATCCATGGGATTTTCCAAGCAAGAGTACTGGAGTGGGGTGCCATTGCCTTCTCCAACACACACATTAAAACACACCAGACACGCTCTCGAGTGGAGGGGAGGCTTGAAGGGAACGATGGGATAAGTTATTTTCAGAGGTCACGTTACAGGTAGGATGCTGCGGGGTCAGGATGGGGGCTTGGGAGTAGGCGGCTCAAGCAGGTGCTCTCAACATGGTCAAAAGCAGGTGTTCGCCTTTTGCCCCACCCAGGCCAGACTCGCACTCTGCGCTTTGTGTCCAACGTGACGGAGGCCAATCGCATCTTGCTGCGATGGGAGCGCTACGAACCGCTTGAGGCTCGCGACCTTCTCAGCTTCATCGTGTACTACAAGGAGTCGTGAGTGGCGGGGGCAGGGTCAGAGAGGGCGGGGCCAGAGAGGGCGGGGCCAGAGAGGGGCGTGGTCCGTGAGTAGGGCAGGGCGGGGCGGGGCGAGAGAGGGGTTGGGAGTCAGAGCCTGACCAGAACAATTTGTTGACCACACGTAGGTGAGGGCAGAGCCCTGCGGGGCTGTGGAATGCCAGAAAGCCAAGTACCCCGAGTCTCACTCCCTTGTAGGGCTCACGTCTGGCTCGCCTGTCACCTTCTTCATCCCTCCGTGCCTCAGTTTTATCTCACCCAGTGATGAAGAGAGGACAGTCAGGATTTCTGAAAGCCCAGGAGAGGCGCCCTACTGGGAAGACTTGGATAATTAAAGCTCAATTCACTATGCTAATGTTTTGTACTGACCACATGCTCCTGCCCCAGCAGCGGTTTGGGAAGTACCCACTAATTTGGCCAGTTTTATCCACATCTTTGCCAACATTTCATTAAAGCCTGAGGAAGGGCGGTAGCAGGGACAACCAAGAACCAACTGCTCTTTTCTTTGGAGAGAATGTACCGACCATAGCAGGATGGATAGTGGTTAGACCACAGGAAGGACTTCTCCAAAAGCATGGCTAGAGTCAAAAATAGAAATCTTTAGAAGAGAGAGATGGAGTGAAGAGTACTGTCGCCCTTTATGGTAGATGGAAGATGGGAGCTACCTGGATTGGAATAATTTCCTGTGAATTAAAATGGAGAGATCTTAGTTGCTCACTACACAGGGCCTAAGGGAACCCAGGTGGCACAGTGGTAAAGAATCCGCCTGCCAAGCAGGAGACACAGGTTTGATCCCTGGGTCGGGAAGATCCCCCAGAGTAGGAAACAGCAACCCACTGCAGTATTCTTGCCTGGAAAAGTCCATGGACAGATGAGACTAGTGGGCTACAGTCCACAGTCCATGGGGTCACAGAGAGTCAGAACATAGCTGAGCAACTTAGTACACACACACGCACACAGGGCCTGGCCTGGGAGTGGGGCAGAGAAATCTACTCACAGGGCCAAGGCTGTCCTAGGCCTCAGTAGAAGATGAAGGACTTTAGCATGACGAACTGGACAGTTTGTTAAAAACAGATTCCTGAGCCCCACTCCCATAGATTCTGATTCCATTAGTCCTGGGCAGGGCCTGTAAATCTGCATTTCTAACAAGCTCCCAGGTAATGCTGAATTTTCTGGTCCATATAGAGGAGTGCTAACATGGTCTGCAATGTAAAGCCACCCCCCAACCTCTGGCTTGTGCAGCTCACATTCTGCATGACTATACATGGCTGTCTTTGGACTCAAAGGGCAGACAATCTTAGAGGTTTTTCAGGAAACTCCCCTGGCATCTGCCTTGCAGTGTGGCTATGGCTGTGCTACCTTAGAGATATATACTATGAAGTGTATGCGTGTGTGTGTTAGTCACTCAGTCATGTCTGACTCTTTGCAACCCCATGGACTATAGCCTGCCAAGTTTCTCTGTCCATGGAAATCTCCAGGCAAGAATACTAGAGAGGGTAGCCATTCCTTTCTCCAGGGGATCTTCCCAACCCAGGGATGGAACCCAGGTCTCCCGCACTGCAGGAGGATTCTTACTGTCTGAGCCACCAGGGAAGCCCTATATGCTGTGGATCATGACTCAATTTCAGCTCTGAGCAGATCCACTCAGTGAGTGAGTCATGCCAACAGGGCACAGATGCCCCAAAGGGCAGACCCACATCTGCTTCTGAATGCCCTTGCACACACTGGAAGGAGAATGACAGTGACAGTCTTGGAGTGATTCAGAGAAGAGGGGGCAGGGCTAAATGAGCCGCCCCTCAACTCCAGGGATGGGTTGTTCAGCCCATTCCAGAATGCCACAGAGTACGTAGGTCCAGATGCCTGTGGCGCCCAGAGCTGGAACCTACTGGATGTGGAGCTGCCCCTCAGCCGCACCCAGGAGCCGGGGGTGACCCTAGCCCCGCTCAAGCCCTGGACACAGTATGCTGTGTTTGTTCGGGCCATCACACTGACCACAGCGGAGGACAGCCCCCACCAAGGAGCCCAAAGCCCCATCGTCTACCTCCGAACCTTACCTGCAGGTAGGCTGAAGCCTTTGAAGGGGGTGGGAGCTAGATGCCTGGACCCTAGTGAGAATGGAAGCACCCGGGCACCGGAAATAGAGAAGCTGTGTCCCTGAACACCTGGCCTACGGAGGCTGGGAGGCCGGACCTCAGAGAGCAAGGCCCATTGCCAGACAGCGTTTGCAAGGGGCGTCTGCAGCCCCCCAGCTGTGCCCTCCTCCCGCCCTCAGCGCCCACCGTGCCCCAGGACGTCATCGCCACGTCCAACTCCTCCTCCCGCCTGCTGGTGCGCTGGAAGCCACCGACCCAGCGCAACGGAAACAGCACCTACTACCTGGTGCTGTGGCAACGCCTGGCAGAGGACAGCGACCTCTACCTCAATGACTACTGCCACCGCGGTGCGCAGGAAGGAGGCGCGGGCCGGAGGGGTCGGGGTGTCGGGCGGCGGGCGCTGCCAGTCTGACTACTTCCTTCCCCGCCGCCCCTCCAGGCTTGCGGCTGCCCACCAGCAACAACGACCCCCGCTTCGACCGAGAAGACGGGGAACTCGAGGCCGACAGGGAGCCTGGCTGCTGCCCTTGCCAGCACCCACCTCCTGGGCAGGTCCTGCCACCTCTGGAGGCACAGGAGGCCTCGTTCCAGAAGAAGTTTGAAAACTTCCTACACAACGCCATCACCATTCCCAAGTGCGTCTCGGGGCGAGAAAGCCAGGCGGGAGTCCAGGGTGCTGATGGGCGGGGTTTGTGAGGGGAGGGGCGGGGTTTGTGAGGGAGGGGAGGGGTTGTGATGGAAGGGGCGGGGTTTGTGAGGGGAGGGGCGGGTGGGAAGGGGTTGTGGGCGGGGCCTGAGGTTGTGGGTGGGTTAGGAGGCGGTGCGCCCCTGCAGAGGGCACTGGGGCGCGTTCCAGGCGAGCCTGACAGGGCCCTCTCTGATTTTCCCAGATCCCCTTGGAAGGTGACATCCATCAATAAGAGCCCTCAAAGGTGAGCGGGGAAGGAGCAGGGGCCGAGGAGCGCGGTTCCCGAGGCGGGGCCATGCCTCTGACTTGCGCCCTCTCTAGGGACTCAGGGAGGAGCCGACGGGCAGCCGAGGACCTCCGGCTTAGGGGAAACAGCTCGGATTTCAAGATCCAAGAGGACAAAGTGCCCCGGGAGCGAGCGGTGCTGAGTGGCCTGCGCCACTTCACAGAGTACCGGATCGACATCCACGCCTGCAACCACGCGGCGCACACCGTGGGCTGCAGCGCAGCCACCTTCGTCTTTGCGCGCACCATGCCCCACAGTAGGTGACCCTCCCCCAGCTCTACCCTGCCCACACACCGACCCCAAGGACCCTATCTAATTAGTGCTCTAACTAGCCAGTTTGACAACCTCCCACCTCCCTACCCCATCCAACCTCAGGGCCTCTCCTTGCTCACTCCTGCCAGCCCCTATAATCCCAGAGTTTCCTCGAACCTCCCAGTTTAGCCCCCTTGCGTTTGAATATGAAGGTGAGAAGAAATAATTGTAGTCGGGTTGCCTGATGGCCTCTCCTGCAGGAGAGGCTGATGGTATCCCAGGAAAAGTGGCCTGGGAGGCAGCCAGCAAGAGCAGTGTTCTCCTCCGCTGGCTGGAGCCACCGGACCCCAACGGACTCATTCTCAAGTACGAAATCAAGTACCGCCGCCTGGGAGAGGTAGGCACCCCAGGGGACACCCTAACCTAGCCCCAGCCTGTCCCTCCATCCCCTTCCCAGCCAGCTCTTCTGTGCTGCCCTCAGGAGGCCACAGTGCTGTGTGTGTCCCGCCTGCGATATGCCAAATTTGGGGGTGTCCACCTGGCCCTGCTGCCTCCTGGAAACTACTCTGCCAGAGTTCGGGCAACCTCACTGGCTGGCAACGGCTCCTGGACAGACAGTGTCGCTTTCTACATCCCTGGCCCGGGTATGCAGGCCTCTGTCTCAGACCTGTGTTCCCAAAGAGCCCCACCTGGGCCCCCACCCACATGTCCCGTTGTGGAAACCACTGGCCCCTCCAGCTTCCACCCCATCTGGCCCACATCCTCATCTCCCACTGGGTCCTTGACCCCCTGACTTCACCGTCTTTTTACAAGTATTATTGTTTTTTCTTTTTTTCTGACTTCTCCATCTTTGACCCTCTGCTGTCTTCTGGCCACCAGAGGAGGAAGACTCCGGGGGGCTGCACATCCTTCTCACCGTCACCCCTGTGGGGCTTATGCTGCTCATCATTCTTGCTGCCCTTGGTTTCTTCTACAGTAAGAAGAGGTGATGACAAATCCCACTGATTCCCAGCCCCCTTCTTCTCTGAGCCCTCATCATAACATCAGTACAGGCAGATGGCAGTAGATGAGACAGCAAAAAGGACTTCCTTAGAAACAGTTAACTTTTCCCCTGGGGGCACTGACATACCTGGAGGAAAAAGACATGCTTTTTAATTAGGGTGACCAACTTGTCCAAGTTTGCCCAGGACTTTCCTGATTTTAGTAGTAACAGTCCCAAATTCTGGGAAACCCCTCAGTCTGGGCATACTGGGACTGTTGGTCACCACACTCTCAGCCTGAGAGCTAATGAAACTGGTCCAATCATAGCAGAGAAAGCATCAGGAAATCTCAGGATGTGTCCTGTGCTTCTTGATGTCAGATCCCCCTGGAGCTGAATATGAGGGGGAACTGAGGACAGGACTTTGATTAGCTGGTTCTGAGGACTAGCTGAGGAGACCAGAGCCTTGCTACTTGTGTCCTCCCTATTCCCAGTCTGTCAGACCCCAGATCCCAGGACCAGGACCAAGACTAGCTTGGGAAGTCCTCGGGGCTCCCCAGGGGTAACCCTGACCAGAGCTAAGAAAGGATCCGTAACTTCCTCCTTTGAGTATCCCTCTTCCTTGTCCTCTGACATGGCTCATTCCTTCCCGAGGACCCTTCCAGGCTGACCCCCCTCACCTCCCATTGCAGAAACAGCACCCTGTATGCCTCTGTGAATCCAGAATACTTCAGTGCCTCTCACAGTAGGTCTGGGGGTGGCTGGACAGGTGGTGTGGGCAAGGGAGACGGGAGGGGAGAAGAGAAAGACTTCCAGGCCATCTCGGAGAAGGCAGTCTTGGAACCTGAGCCCTTCAGAAGAGAAGAGGGTGGGAGGAGGTGTGGCAGAGAGCAGTATCCTTGCTTGTGACCCCCCACTTCCTCTCAGTGTATATCCCTGATGAGTGGGAGGTGCCTCGGGAGCAGATCTCCATAATCCGAGAACTGGGCCAGGGCTCTTTCGGGATGGTCTACGAGGGGCTGGCACGAGGACTTGAGGTTGGAGAGGAGCCCACGCCGGTGGCCCTGAAGACCGTGAATGAGCTGGCCAGCCCACGAGAACGCATTGAGTTCCTCAAGGAAGCCTCTGTCATGAAGGCATTCAAGTGTCATCATGTGGTAAGGAAGGGTCAAGTCCAATGTCAGGGTCAAAATTAGGATGAAGGTCATGTGGTTAGAGGGAAAAAATCAGAGATGAGGTCAGGGCACCATCAAGTCCAGGACTGGGACTGTGGTTAGGATCCTAACTGGAGTAAAAGTCATGGCAGGGCTATAATAGGATCGTGGCTAGGGCTGAGATCAGTCATGGTTGAAGGTCAATACTGAGTGTTCAGAGCATTATTAAGAGGGTGACTGGAATCAAGGTCAGAATTGAGCCAATCATGAAGACTGAGATGATAGATACAATTAAGGTCATGGATTAGGGAGACTTCCCTAGGGATCCAGTGGCTGAGATTCCACGCTCTCAATGCAGGAGCCCAGGTTAAATCCCTAGTCAGGTAACTAGATCCCAGATGCCACAACTAAAGATCCTGCGTGCCATCAACTTAAAAAAATCCCATGTGCCGCAAGTAAGACCCAGCAGCAACCGAATAAATATATTTTATTTTAAAAAAGATCATAGGTTATGGTCAAGGTCATTGTTAGGTCAAGATGCGGATTATGGTCATGGCTAGGGTTAAGAGGGTTGGTGTCTGAGTCAGGTTGTGGTCACAGCAGAACAAGGTTTTGGCCAGGTGGGTCAAAGGGAGCTGAGTAAACCTGCAACCAGGCTCTTTCTCCATGCCAGGTTCGTCTCCTGGGCGTGGTGTCTCAGGGCCAGCCAACTCTGGTCATCATGGAGTTAATGACTCGAGGGGATCTCAAGAGCCATCTTCGATCTCTGCGGCCCGAGGCAGAGGTGGGGACCAGGAAGCTTCTGGGTGAGGGGCTGGGTGAGGGAATTAGAAAGGACTTGGGTGATTCATGGGGTCCCGAAGAGTCGGTCACAACTGAGCGACTGAACTGAACTGAACTGGGCATTTGAAGGCATAATCCTTGTGCAGCAGTACAGCCTCAAGTTCCTGCTTCACCAGCCCGTCTTTTGGTTCTAGAACAACCCTGGGCTCCCACGGCCAGCACTGGGAGATATGATCCAGATGGCTGGTGAGATTGCGGATGGCATGGCCTACCTTGCTGCCAACAAGTTCGTGCATCGAGACCTGGCGGCCCGGAACTGCATGGTGTCCCAGGACTTCACCGTCAAGATTGGGGGTACAGAGGGGGCCAGGCAGGTGGCGGCAGCCTGGGTAGAGAGACTGCCCCAAGCAAGGCAGGAGAAGACCCTGGCCTGTCCCACAGCTCTGTCCCTGATCGCCCCCTGACCTGGATCTCAGTCTCCCCATCTCAGGACGGCAGGATTTGGATGGGATGATCTTTGAGGTCCTTGGAGCCCTTACAGTCCAGGATTCTTGGAGACTGTGGAGGTGGAGGGGGTTGGGAGAGGTACTCCTGGGGCAGGAGCTGGTGAATGGCTCTGCTGCCCCACACCCCGTCCACCCTCACTTTCCAGACTTCGGGATGACTCGAGACGTGTATGAGACGGACTACTACCGCAAGGGCGGGAAGGGGCTGCTGCCCGTGCGCTGGATGGCCCCCGAGTCCCTCAAGGATGGGATCTTCACCACCCACTCTGACGTCTGGTGTGGCCTGGCTGGAGCAGGGGGCCCAGGGGTGTGGAGGCAGGGTCTGGGATGCACTCCCCAGGGTGTGCTGAGCTGCATGAAGCATGCGGGGCTCAGGCGCTCCTCCCTGTCCTCCCAGGTCCTTTGGCGTGGTGCTCTGGGAGATTGTGACCCTGGCTGAACAACCCTACCAGGGCCTATCCAATGAGCAGGTGCTCAAGTTCGTCATGGACGGTGGAGTCCTGGAAGAGCTGGAGAGCTGTCCCATTCAGCTGTGAGTCACCCCAGCCTGGCCCTGCCCACATCTGCCCCACCCCTGTGAGACTCTGAGGCTTCTACTTACACTGATCCCCAGCTCTGAGCTCTCCAACTTGAAATCCCCTCTGCAACCCCCATTTACTCCCCTATGACCTGAGCTCAGTCGGTAAAGAATCCGCCTGAAGTGCAGGAAACCTAGGTTTGATCCCTGGGTTGGGAAGATCCCCTGGAGGAGGGCATGGCAACCCACTCCAGTATTCTTGCCTGGAGAATCCCATGGACAGAGGAGCCTGGGGGGCTACAGTTCATAGGGTCGCAAAGAGTTGGACAGACCCATGACCCCCTCCATGACCTCCTCCATCACACTGATTGACCCTCTCAGTGCAGGAGGCAGGAGGGGTGCACCCCTCTGACACTGCCCCCTGCCTCCACCAGGCAGGAGCTGATGCAGCGCTGCTGGCAGCAGAACCCTCGCCTGCGCCCCACCTTTACCCACATCCTGGACAGCATACAGGAGGAGCTGAGGCCCTCCTTCCGCCTCCTCTCCTTCTATCACAGCCCAGAATGCCGGGGCGCCCGGGCCTCCCTGCTGCCCACCGATGCAGATCCTGACTCCCCCCGAACTCCAAAAGAGGCCTCCTCAGACTTCAGCCCCCAGAATGGGGGTCCAGGACATTGAGGGGCACCCTGTTCCCTGGCTGATTGGCCTCCCACAGACAGAGAGGAAGGGACCTAAGTTTTGCAGCCATGAGAGGCTGAGACGTTCACACCCCAGCCCCATGCTGAGACAGCCGAAGGAGACACAGAGCAGGAGCAGGACAGGTTGGGGGGTGACAGGGAGACCACAGCTGAGTCACAGCAGGAAAGATTTTCTCAGGAATCTGAGTTCTCCATGAGAAAGTAAACAAGGCCATAGCAGGAGTGGAGATTAGACGGTGGACACGACACTCTGAGGGAGAAAGCCTACTCAGACTAGAAAGAGAGGCCGGTCTGCTCTGAAGGCAGGGTCTGGGGACCCCACCGTCGGTTTTGGAGCTCCTGTGGACATTCGAGGCCATCAACACGCTATAAACCTGATGAGCCACCAGACTCGGGCCTGGAAGCCTCTCTGTCCGTGTTTGGGAGGCTGGGGCTGAGCGTCCAGACTGTGTCTCACCTTCCCCTGCCCCATATGCCATAGTGCGTGTGGGGAGAACGCAGGGACCTGGCTGAGTGGGCTCCCAGCCTGGCCTGGAGGCCTGCCCTCTCCCCTTCCTCTCCTTTGCCTCACCCAGGGGCCCCAAGCTTGGTGCTCCCCCTTCCTCTTCTCCAGGGCCTTCCCTCGGTGCAGACTCACCCCTTCTCCCAGGCCCTTCCCCTCAATCCCCCTCCTACCCTGGGATTATTAAGGCTTTAAGAGCCTTGCTTCCTCCCTGCCCTCACTCCTGCCCCCCTCCCCCGCCTCTCATGGGAAGACTGGAGAAGGCACAATAAAGGCCGAGGTCTGTCTGTACCCTGGTCCCGGGCAGCCCATTATCTCTCCATCTATATAGTCTTAACACTGGATGAACTTCCTCCCTCCCTCCTTGGGGACTTGAGGTGGTGACCCCGAGGCAGGGATACAGGATAAACACACTGCTGTCAAACACCACCTCCATGAGGACCTGAGCAGCCAGGGTTGCCATGGCAGTGAAGCAGGACAATCCTGCTGTTATCTGCGGCTCAGGCGGACAGAAGTGGTTGAGCCCGGCAGGGGAACCTTTGTATCCAACCTCCCAGCCTCACCAACCCGTCCCCCACACCCCATCTTTAGGTCATCTCTCGCTGTTTCCACTGGATAGACATTTCCTGGGGTCTCCCAGGACAGACGCGAGGTGCGCAGAACGTGGGATGGGGGAGGAGGAGTCTTGATGACATTACCAGTCCCTGCTGGATGGCCCCCTGCCAGGGCAGGGAACACGTCAGAGCAGAGTCTATGTGTCTGGCTCCCTACTGTTATGCCATCCCATGAGCAGAGATGCCCTGGAGGCATGTTAAAGGAACACTTGGGAGTTGGTTTCCAGGCTCTTATGCTAGTGCCATCAGGGCATCTGAAGGGGAGGAGTTGCAGATGAATGACTTAAAACCTTGCTGAAGGGAATGGCAGCAGAAGGGGCTAGCCTGACTCAAGGCTTTCTAGAATCCTGTACCAGTGTTTCCTGCACCCAGGTCCCTGGGGACTGAGCTCACGTGCCACATGCTGCCACACACACAGCAGGTCTAGGGAGATTTATACTTCTAAGCACTTGCTCACTCCAGCAGCTGTCCTGCAAACCACAGCTCCTTAAGGCATGAGTGGAGTGGGAATGAGTCTGTGCAAGGCCGTCTCTAAATAACAACCACAACTCAGGTGCACCATCCTGACATGGGCAGTGAGGACCTCGCATCCCACCGCAGCCCTGCCCTGCCTGTCATTGCTGACCAAGGCAACAGTGACCCCTAACGGTTGCTGGCAGAATCACAGCTTAGGAAGAAAAGCCGGGGGAAGGTTGTTCTCTCCTCCCCTGAGATGCTGGTCTCAGAGAGGTCACTATCGAGTACAAGGGAGGAGAGACTCCACACAAGAATCCTGGATCTGAGACCTGCACACTCGCACAGATCACATGGGTAACCCCGCACTTGCACAGGCCCAGAGAAGGCAGCGCTGGGGT
The DNA here is from genome assembly GCF_049115385.1 of Moschus berezovskii. Classification (NCBI taxonomy): domain Eukaryota; kingdom Metazoa; phylum Chordata; class Mammalia; order Artiodactyla; family Moschidae; genus Moschus; species Moschus berezovskii. The sequence goes on along the minus strand of NC_142463.1, from coordinate 111,117,086 downwards.
CAAGCTCTCTCCCCACTACCCACGTCCCCTCACCTCCATAGGACGGAGCATGGCATGCTCAGGAAGTGCTGGCCAGCTGAATGGGGAGGGGTTTAAAGAAGGGATTGGGAGCTGAAGAAAAGAGGGCTTCAGGAAAAAAAAGGGTCTGTGCTTTACCTCCAAAGATGAGTAACTGGTGACTGACCCAAAAGAATGTTGGGAGAAGGATGTAGGGATACTGGAAGACAAACTCTTTGCCATCTGCACCCTAGGAAAGAAACGGATGTATGTAACTAGACTCCAATAAAATTAAAACAAAAACTGGATGTAATAAGGTAGCAAGAAAGATGGCGGTTAGATTTCAGAAGGGACTTCCCAACTATACAGAGAAGCTTTGTGGAGGAGGAAGTGTCTCCTCTCTCAGAGACAGCTAGAGACAGACAGTAGGTTGACTCGGCGAGGGAGAGTAGCAGACACACGCCACAGAAGCAGAAGGATGAATGCAGTGACGAAAAGGGTCCAGAAACACCCTTGGTTTTCTCCCCCAGACTCAGAACTTCAGTAAAAATCACCTCCTACTGGCTGGGAAGGGAAGAGAATGGAGTGGAGACAGATTAGCATAAAAGAATGAAATGTTTGGGGCCTCCCTGGTGGTCCAGGGGTTACGAATCTGCCTTGCAATGCAGGGGATGCGGGCTCAGTCCCTGGTCCAGGAATGAAGATCCCACACGCCGTGGAGTAACTAAGCCCGTGTGCTGCAACTGGAGAGCCTGCACTCTGCAGTGACAGAGCCGGCACGCCGCAACTAAGAGCTAACACAGGCAAATAAATAAAGTGAAAGTGAAGGCGCTCAGTCAAGTCCGACTCTCTGCGACCCCATGGACTGTAGCCTGCCAGGCTCCTCCGTCCATGGGATTTTCCAGGCAAGAGTACTGGAGTGGGTTGCCATTTCCTTCTCCAGGGGATCTTCCCAACCCAGGGATCAAACTTGTGTCTCCTGCATTGCCGACAGATGCCTTACCATCTGAGCCACCAGGGAAGCCCTCAAATAAATAAATAAATATCTAAAAAATAATCACACATTTATCACCTACCCCTTTGGAACTGTTCTTATGTCCTCTTAACAAGTCCCCCACTCGAGCAAAGGGATGCTGGGGGCTATGGGGCTTCTGTCCCACACACTCCAAGCTCAGGATTGACTGATGCATCTTCATGGGGTAGGAGATAGGCGCCTTCTACAGTGAGGGACCCAGAGGCCTGGGATAGGAGGTCTGAGATCAAGTGGTCGAGGGTCAGGAGAGCCGTGCCACTGGACCAGGCCTAGGTGGGGGCAGGACAAGTTGGGTTACAGTGCCTCTTCCTCTAGGCTCTGGGCGTAGAGCAGCAGACTGCAGCCAGGGTGGCTACTGGGTGTCATCACAGAGGAGGAAGAGCAGGGCTCAAGGACAGGAAGGCCAGCATCCTGCTCCTGCTCCCAGGTCAGCCCCAAACTCCATGCTCCCTCCAAGTCCTAGGGAACTTGGATGGCAGGGCATCGGGTCTTAGATGCCCAGCCAGGGGCAAATCTGGAGTAGAAACTTGAACCTTCCCCTCAGCCTAGTGTCAGCAATGCTGTGGAAGCCCCTCCCCGGTCCAGCAGTTGTCTGTCTTCCTCTCCAACTTCAGTTGTGACAAAAGACGGGGGAGATGTTAGTCACAGCCATTGTCCCACAGCAAGAGGCTTCCAGCCAGAGGCGTCAATGCACAACCCCTCAGGCCATCAGCACCCACCCCCAGGGGCAGAAAGGGGAGTTCGGGGGGTCCTCTCATCCCTGTAAGGCTGATGGGCAGTGTGCTGGCACCTCCTGCCAACTCTTGATCTTTGCGGGGAGTTAGAGGGCTTGAACACCCGGGGCTTCTCCTGGTCACCTTCCATGAACGAGAGCCCCTCTGGGTCACTCACCTAAAGACGATACTGAGACGCCACTCACCCGAGTGAGTGGACACTCGGGTGGTATTATCTGTCCCTAGAGAGTGAGGGAAGTGACAGTGAATGCATGCCGAATCGGGAATCCATGCTGGTAGGGCTGGGATGGAGTCGGGAGGGCACTTGGTGAGCCCAGGGACACAACATCAGGAGCTCAGGTATCCCTGACGCTGACTGAAGGAAGGTACTTCAAAGGGGCCACAGAGCTAAGAGTTGGGATGTCCTTGCTGTGGAAAGGAAGCCTAAGGTCCAATGGGCAGGCATTCCCAGTGGGTGTGGTGAGGGCTGGTGTGCTCATCCAGCCCAGATATCTGGGTCACCAAACTCAGGGGCACCTGCCCTTCTCCAAAGCCAGGAGATGAGGCCCCTGCCCAGAATGGTCTTGGACTGAGCAGGCCGGGAGCTTCTCGTCCTATCTTCAGTCCTGCTACAGAGGGGAGAAAGGAGAGATGGGGGGGCAGTCAGTGTAGGGGTGGGCAGGGGGAGGCGCTCCCAGGATAAAGATGTCAACTGAAATCCTAGGACAGAGAAGGGGGCACAAAATTCCTTCCTGCCTCTCTCCCAACACCATCCCCAGTGGCTGCAGCTCTCCAACACCAGAGCCATGGTCAGATGTCGGGCAGAGGGAGAACAGGAAAGGATGAGGTGCTAGGGAGGGGGTGAGGGGAGAGAGCCAGGCAAAGGCAGGGGGTGTGGGAGAGGAGACCCAGGGCGACAGGGAGACAGGCGTTCAGAACCTCCCCACACACGTGCATTGGAGGCTCTGCAGACACTCCATCCCTCGGCTCTCTGTGAGTCTGCACCCCCCTTCCCCACTCATAAGCAACAACAGGGAGACTTGGTGTTTAGTCGTATCTGGAGGTGAACAGGGGGGTTCACATCCTGAGGGAACAGAGGGGGCCACCTAGGTGCCCGCCCACTCAGGTTGTGTCAAGTTGGTCCTCAAGCAGCATTGGACAGAAGAAGGGAAGTGGGCAGCGGTGCAGGGGGACAAAGGGGAAGGGTGACCAGGGCGGCGACAGGGAAGACATTCTGAGACCATGCAGGAAGACTCCCAAGCAAACGAGACAGAGGCCCCTTCCTCTCTGAGGGGCAGAGCAAGGAGAGAGGGTGAGCAGAAGGACAGAGGTTGACAGCTGGGCCAGGCAGAAAGACGTAGAGATAGAGGGGTCCATCTCCTCAGACGGCAACTGGAAATCGACTCCTGCCCAAAGCAGGAAGAATGCAGGCAGGGCTATAGAGAGACTTCTGGGGAGCAGGGTGAGGGGCAACCCCAGGTGCCTCTTTTGGAAGCAGAATTACATAAGGGAGAGACCGCCCTTAGGAAGGCCAAGGGCTGAAATAAGATAATGGATGCCAAGTGCTTTGTAAGCTATAGAGCACTATACAAATGATTGTTGTTGTTATCTAACTGTGATATCATTTAAAAGATGCTGCAGAAGTACATTTAGTGCCATGGAAAGATGGCCGTGATGCGCTGAAGAATGGCAAGGGGAGATTTTACGTAATAGTAATATAAATGTGATTTTTTGCATTTACATGTACAAACCCAGAGAAGTATTTGGAAGCATAAACATTCATCTGGGAGATGAGGTTATGTGTGATTTATACCTTCTTTTTGCTTATCTGTATTTTCTCTTTATGTTTTTTAAAGACATACATAATTTATGTCATGAAAAACAAGCAGTTTGATTTGAAAGGCATGAGACTTCCTTCGACTTGGGCTCAGGAAGGGTAAAGTCTGTCCTCTCTCAGTCTGGTTGGGACCTCAGGGTCTGACCCATACATATTCTCCAAGAACACTTTTCCTCCATGCTGTAGGCTGGACCGAAGTCAGTTTTCATGAATTTAGGATTGGCAGTTTGTTTTCATAACCTCACGATGTTTCCGGCTGGGAAGATACAAAACAGGGGGAGGTAGAGGAAGCAGAGATTCCCAGCAACTTTGGGCCCACCCAAAGGGAGGCCCACAGCCCTCTGCTTGCAGTGTCTTCAGGGCCACCTACCCCACCCACCCCTGCCGGATCAGCCTTTACTTACAGTGGCTTCCAGGTGGTGGCAGCCTGGGTTCCCACGCCCCCTCATTCCTCAGCCCTACCCACATACCACGCTAATGCCCAAACATGGCTTCCTTTTGTATCCCTTCCCCTGCCCTCTGCCCAGCCTCTCCTCCCTATCAGAGTGTGGACCATCACACCCCTGGAGTCCTCCCCCTCCCTCAACATTTTTCCCCACTGGACTCTCACCACCTCTCTTTCACAGCCTCACAATATCCTCTTCCCTCCTGTGAAGCCCTCCCCCAGAGCTACTCAGAATAATATCTAACATCGATAATTTCTTCTGCTGGCAGAACTTTCGGTTTCCAAAGCTATGGAAAGTCCACTTTAGAGAGGATGGCATCAGTGATCTGAGAGGCAAAATGACTTGTCTAAGATCACATAGTCAGTTTCCGGAAATCCAGCCCCTTCCGCCGCCCACCATGCCTCCAGGGCTGAGAGGAAAGTGATTTGTCCTCTCTTGTCCTTCACTGTGTGCTTTATCTCAAACCTTCCCTGGCATGTCAGCCTTCCATTTCCAGCTGTAACTTGCCTTTCCAGCATCATGATCCGTCCCAACCTAAAATAAACTCCAAATTCTGATCAGTCTAGACTCTTCCCTATCCCCCAGCTTGCACCATGCCGCCCATCACCCAGCCTGTGCTCTACTGAGACTTGCCTCTGCATCTGCCCCACCCCCTTACCCATGTTTGGTCTCTGAGGCTCCCTTATCACACCCTTTCTGAACTCCACATCATCCAGAGGGCACTGGATACAGGCTGCCACATATAGCCATGGTGTTAGCGTCAGGCCTCCCCTTAGGAAAACTGAAACCTCACTAGGTATTTCCACAGAGAGTATTGAACATAAGGGATTGGCTTTATTGGTACGGAAGGACTGAAAAGCAAAATGGGAACACTAAGTAACACAGAGCAAACAGCAGAAGGAAGCTCCCACCCCTGGCTTGGGAGAACAAGTGGGTGAGGTTGGGGTTGTCAGGGGCTAGAATCTCAGGGAAGGGATCCCTCTGGAGGTGGGGTTCAGATCTTGGAGGAAGTAATGTTGCCCAGTTGTTGCTGGAGCAACACTGAAAGGAAGCACATGGAAGAAGCAAATCCTCCCCTCTCTCCTTGTAACCAACCTCCATGTTGGCAGAACCTACTAAGAGCCCACTGGAAAATATGCTCTGCAAAGTATAGTTTGCAGAGTCAGGCTGAGCCTCGCAGAGCAGAGTATAGCAGGGAGGCATTAGAACTGAGAGACAACAGGTAAGTGACCAGCGCCCATGATGGCCTTTATTTATTATGATTATTACAATTAAAATGTACTGAGCACTTTCTACATATCTACATTTGACATGCACTCTAACATAAAGAGTAATCTGGTAGGCCTCAGTGTATCACTGACATCGGACAAATGAGGGAACTGAGTCTTCCAAAAGTTAAATAACTTGTTCAAAGACCTACAACTGATAAGTGACAGAGCTGGGATTCAAATAAGATCCATCCACGCTTAAAAAAAATCTCTATCTTTATTTCCCGAAGATGCCCTAAATGTCTTTTTTTGGCCACACTGCTCAGCATGCAGGATCTTCCTCTACCAGGGATCAAACTCATACCCCCTGCAGTGGAAGCAACCACTGCACCACCAAGGAAGTTCCATCCACACTTTTGCCAATCATCCTGATGTCTCCAAGGTGCCCACACCAGGCTAAGAGGGCTCTGGAGAGGGATGGGCATAAGTTTTGTGAGCCGGATGGCAGATTGTACAATGGTCTGACTGCAGCACCACCATCCCCCCCCAAAGCATATTGTATGTGCCGAACCTCTGCTTACAGTAGGTGCTTACTGCGTGCTAAGCCGCTCAGTCACGTCTGACTCTTAGGAGTCCTATGGACTGTAGCCCACCAGGCTTCTCTGCCCATGGGATTCTCCAGGCAAGAACACTGGAGTGGGTTGCCATGCCCTCCTCCAAGGGATCGTCCTGACCGAGGGATCAAACCCACATCTTTTATGTCTCCTGCATTGGCAGGCAGGTTCTTTACCACTAGCGTCACCTGGGAAGCCCACAAAGATGGACAAACGCCGGGCCCTGCCCTTGCACAGTGCACTGTCTCCTGGGCAGGAAGGCATGCAGACAGATCACTGCAGTGCACCATGGCAGCCCCACAGAGCTGTGCAAGAACCAGGGCTTTGAGAGCCCTGTAAGTGACACTCAGATCTCATCACTTCCCTGCTGAGAGCTCCCCAGGGGCTCCCCAGGGCCAACCAGCAAAGACAAAGCTCCCAGGCAGGCTGACCTCTCAGGCTCTCTGCCCCTCACAGCCCTGCCGTCCCCAGAGGGCCCTGCAGCGCTAAGCCTCTATATCTTCACTCACTTTGCTCCTTCAACCTAGAACCTCCTCCACTCTCTCCACCCTCCCCTTCCTGTGTATCCTGAGGATCACCTGTTCATCCTTTAAACCAGCTCTTTCAACTACCAACGCCTCTCTGAAGCCTTCTTGACTTCCGTGTCCCATGCATCCTTATCCTGGGCAAAATGGACTGATCCTTCCTACATCCCCCAAATCTCTGGCTTCTAGTTTAGCTCCTGTCACTCTGAATTATCTGAGTTTGTTTACCCATGCATCTGCCCTGCCCTCGTGTCTTATTTACCTTTGTAGCCCTTGAAACTATCACACACTCCAGTACATAATACATTTCTAATAGATGCTCCATGAAACCGTGATTGGAGAATGCAGAGAGGAAAACATACTGCCTTTGGAGCCAGACCTGAATGGAATCTTAGCTAAACATACTTACTAGTTTGCTTCAGCAAATTATTAGTAATTTACTGCACCCAGCCTTTGTCAAATGCAAGGTCCACTGCACTCTCACAGCACGATGCTCACCACCTGCAGAGCTATCTGCCTTCCCCTTCAGGTGGCCGTGGGTGAGGTTCAGGCTGCGTGTGAGGGCCTTGGCCCCAAGGGCTGCACCAAGGAGTGTGCAGGTCTGACTGCCATAACACCTTCCCAGCCAGAGTCTACACTCTGGACAAGCTAGAAGAGAGAAACTGTGCACCCTAACTCTCCCAGGCCCCTAGACCTCAAGCTCGAGCCCCCAGTGTCTATGAGATCCAAACTCCCCGTGCTGACCTTCAACCCCCACTGGTGCCTTCGGCGGCCCCCAGCTTCACAGGTCCCTCATCACATCTGGAGCTTCCTCTGGTGGTCTGGGGTCCCTGGATATCACCAGGATCCTCTACACTTCTCCACTGCTCTCCTTTCCCAAATACCTCCAAGCAGTCCTGGGGCCTGACTGTTTGTCACCAAGAACCCTCTCTGCTGGCACTCCAGACTCCCCAGGTCCCTCCTCTCCGACCCTCTCCATCCCCGTCAAGCTCTAACCCTGCACCATCTGGCCGCCTGGCACAGGGGCTCGAGCTGCTGCAGGATTCCTTCCGCTGCACTGCCATCATTGCTGCCCGGCTAGCTCTTTCCTTTGCCGAGTTGAAATTCGCTTTAACAGCACATTCAGCCTGAGCAGACTTCTGGCAGCACAGACGTTCCCCAGGGCAGAGAAGCAGAAGAGAATTGGGGAGGGCAAACTGAACTGACCTGGTGTGCTCCTCACAGGGCCCCAGGTCTTTGCCCAGACTTCCCCTAGACCTGGCAGCCCTCCCCACCCAAGACCTCTTACCAAGGTCCAGCCCAGATGCCCCACATTGCTCTCTCCCCTGGGACTCCTCCCTCTGTCACTCCCGCTAGGAGAGAGCTCTCTCCTCTGAGGTCTTGGAGGATGCACATGGCTCTGGGCTTGACTGCTTCTCCTCTGTGGTCCTAGACACCTTAGAACCTTTATCTCCTTGAGGGGAGATGTTTGGTGTATGGTTTAATATTTGGTGTATGGACTGAATTGGGCCCCCTCAAAATTCATATGTTGTAGTCCTACCCACAATGTGACTATATTTGCAGATAAAGTCTTGAAAGAAGTCATTAAGGTCAAAGGAGGTCATAAGGGTGAGGCCCTAATCCAACAGGACTAGTGTCCTCAGAAGAAGAAGAAGACACACCAGAGCCACCTCCCGCCCCCCGTTTCCCCATGTGAGCCCAGAGGAAAGGCCATGTGAAGGCATGGTGAAAAGACAGTCACCTGCAAGCCAGGAAGAGAAGCCTCACCAGAAACCAACGCTCTTGGCACCTTGATCTTGGACTTCCAGCCTTCAGAACTGTGAGAAAATAAATTTGCGTTGTTTATGCTGCCCAGTCTGTGGTTTTTGTTATGGCAGCCCAAGCAGACTAATACATCCAGGAACTCAGGGAAAGGGTTCTAGGAAGGGAACATCAACAGGCAAGCCATCCCATACATGCCCATGAGCCCTTCCTATCATCAGCTCAGCTGCTCACAGGACTGAGCAGAGGGACCAGACCCATCTGCTAGGAGCCCCACCAGAGGGAGGACCTGAGGCTGACCCTACATCCCAGCCTTGAGGAGGCTGTGGTTAAACGTCCCCATCACGGGGCTAGGAACTTATAGAAAAGAAGGGAACAAAAGACCTGAGTTCCTCCTACAAATCAGCAGACCCTTTGCTGGGCTCAGCACCCATTTGCAGATGGAATCCCCAAACAACCTTTCCAGAGAAGTGTTCTTCCCCCAAGTTTCGGACCAGGCAACCGAGGCTTAGAGAGATTAAGCAACTCACCCAGGTTGACCTTGGCACAACGATGGAGGGGGATGAAAAGTCACAGCCTCAGAGAGGCTAAGGCTCTTCCAAGCATGTCCACCTGATGACATGACGAGGAACACGTGGGATTTTGACGGCAGACCTGGAACCTGGTTCCCACTGTTCCTGGGTTTAAGAGAATTCTTCCCTACCAGAGCTGCTGGCTTGGGCCCAGGCCTCCAGACAAAGAGAGTGAGTAATTCCATTTTAAAGGTGAAAAATGCTTCTGTTGCAATTATCATACAATGTATCAAAGCTGTGGGCACGGTTTCCAGAAACGGAGGGAGGGGGGTGGCTACTGTGCATGCAGAGCGATCAGAGCAGAGCCCTAGCATCGGTGGGGCTGTGCCAAACCCTCCCAGCCTGGTGACCAATTAAACAGCAGGTCTGGAGAAGATGGCGATCAGGTGTGTGAGTATTGACAAATCAGACTTGAGGGTCTTCTGCTTGATTCTTCTCAGATACAAAAGCAGACGACTGATGTGAGGGGAGGGTAAGGGGTAGACACTTAACACCAAGCGGTGCACATCTCACAGTGCTCCCCTATGTGGGGGGAGGGGGTGTGTGGTGTGTGGGGAGGCAGAGTCCCTCCCTAGGGTCCTCCTGTCCAAAAGGCAGAATACCAGGATTGTGGAATTTTCTGCTGAATCTCTGCAGAAACTGGGCCAGGTTAGACTGACTTACGGGCTGGAAAGACCATGGCAGAGCCCCATGACTCCTTTCTGCCTTTTTACTGTTTCCATCTCCCCGAACACCTTTCAGGCCTGCTCTGACCCACTCCAGTCCTGGGCTAGCCCTCCCTGCTTCCCAAGGAAAGAATATTACGGGAGAGGCACTTCCCTGGTGGTCCAGTGGTTAAGAACCCACTGCCAATGCAGGGGACATGGCTTTGATCCCTAGTCTGGGAAGATCCCACACCCTACAGAGCAGCTAGCCTGTGAACCACAACTACTGAGCCCACACTGGAGCCCAGAAGCCGCAACTACTGAGCCCCCAAGTACCCTAGAGCCCATACTCTGCAGCTAGAGACGCTACAGTAAGAAGAAGCCAGCGCGCAGCAACTGGAGAGCAGCTCTGCTCGCCATAGCTAGAGAAAGCCGGCACACGGCAGTGAAGACCCAGTGCAGCCAAAAATAAATAAGTCAATGAAATTACCAAAAAATGCTTACGATCAAAAATAAATAAATAAAAAGAATATTACGGGAGGTTGTAACTGAGCCAGTGATTATGAGGCTGGTGTGGAAAAGGCCTGCCAGGGAGCTGTGCCGGCTCTACCTGCAGAGGGCTCTCAGGAGAGGTCAGCAGCCCATAGACAGACAGCTGCTTCAGGGGCCCGGGCCTGTGACAGTCTCAAGGTCCCAGGTCTTGGCACTATTGTTAGGCCTGTTTGGGACACTTTCTCTAGACCTTGAAGGGCTATTCCTTCCCACCTGGTCAGTGGGTTACCGTGTCTGTCACCTCCTGGGAAGCAGCCTTCCACAGCAACTTCTGTGTGTGTTAGTCACTCAGCTGTGTCTGACTCTGATCTCATGGACTGTAGCCTGCCAGGCTCCTTTGTGCAAGAGAATTATCCCAGAAAGAACCCTGGAGTGGGTTGCCATTCCCTTCTCCAGGAGATCTTCCCGACCCAAGGATCGAACCCAGGTCTCACACATTGCAGGCAGATTCTTTACCATCTGAGCCACCAGGGAAGCCACCTCTACTGTATATCGAAAACCTGCACTATCATCTTATTATTGTCTTGTGATCTGAAATTATCTTCCTGGTTTGTTACAGACTTCTTCTCCTCTCCCCTCAGGAGAATGCAGGCTCCCGGAGGGCAAGGGCTGTTCACTTCTTGCTGCTGCATTTCCATTACCTAGGCTGCCTAACACATCCTGGGAGAGTTCAGCTCTGTTGAGCTGGCCAACTGGATGAATCTCCATTTCTTATTACTACCCTACTGATAAAATAAATAAAACAACGGCACCCGAATACAACAGCCTTTTCCAGTCCATGAAGCGTCGCATGAGTCACAGCACATTTTCTGCATTCAGTGGCTTACTCTGGGTTATCCCCGTTTTACATGTGAGGCAGTTGAGGCCCAAGGAGCCTGCGGATTTGCCCCAGGTCACAGGGCCGGAAGGTGGTGGAACGGGGGCTCCAACAGACCCAACTTCTCTTCTCCTTCCACAGCACGCCAGTCTCCTCTTCCTGTGACACGCTCACCCACACAGGCATAGGTGTCCACAGAGAAGAAACAGTCTCACCGTGACAGAGGCAGCCCTGCGACTGTTTGCAAGGAGACACGTGTGGAGCTGCAGGAGAGCGGCCTATGAAGGGGACAATGGCACAGTGTGAGGAGACGGGGCGGTGCCAGTATGAGCCACCTCTGCCCGGAGGGGCTTTTCTTTAAATTGAATTATAGCTGATTTACAGTGTTGTGATAGTTGTTAGTTTCTGGTGTTCAGCAAAGTGACTTGGCCCCTCTCCTGCCTCTCTCTATATATATATACGATTTTTTTTAACGGACTGGCTTTTATTAATTTACCACTAAATAGTTTTCGGTTAACACAAGAACACAGAGGTAATATTGCAATTGCATTGTTATAAAGTTAAAAAGCTTATGTATTTGTTTCATTACCAGGGAAATATACTGGAACTAGGTTCCCCACAGATGATGCTAGACGGCTACTGGTCCTTTTATTTTGGTCTTATTAATAGAAATATAACTTAATGAGATTGTAAGCACAGGCCTCTTCATAGTTTTGTAGGAGTCAGAACTTTCGCTTTCGCTACCAAATAATATCTGGAAAACATGCTCACTTTAGTGTTTTTTTTGAGAAGTTCTAAGAACTGGCCCAGATTCATGTGATAGTCATTCTTTAAGCTGTAGTCACTGTGGGCCTCAAGGAGTAATTCTTCCAAAGAATGGAAAAGGCACACGTGTATTTTCTTCTTCATACTTCTCCCATATAGTTTATCTCAGGTTATTGAGTAGAGTTCCCTGTGCCATACCATAAGGTCTTGTGGGCAACCTACTTTATTATAGTTGTGTGTATCTGTTAATCCCAGACTCCTAATTTATTCCCCCACCCCCTTTGGAAACCATAAGCTTGTTTTCTGTCTGTGAGTCTGTTTCTGTTTCCTAAATGTGTTTATTTGTGTCATATCTTAGATTCTACATACTAGTTCTGCTGCTGCTGCTGCTAAGTCACTTCAGTCGTGTCCGACTCTGCGTGACCCCATAGACGGAAGCCCACAAGGCTCCCCCGTCCCCGGGATTCTCCAGGCAAGAACACCGGAGTGGGTTGCCATTTCCTTCTCCAATGTGTGAAAGTGAAAAGTGAAAGTGAAGTCACTCAGTCGCATCCGACCTTTAGCGACCCCATGGACTTCAGCCCACCAGGCTCCTCCATCCATGGGATTTTCTAGGCAAGAGTACTGGAGTGGCTTGCCATTGCCTTCTCCGACATACGAGTTCTATCATCCATTATTTGTCTTCCACTTTCTGACTCACTTTACTTAGCATGATGATCTCTAGGTGCATCCATGTTGTTGTAAATGGCATCATTCCATTCTTTTTATGGTTGAGTAGTATTCTATTGTGTACATACGTATATACCACATTTTCTTTATCCATTCATCTGCCGATGAACATTTAGCTCACTTCCATGTTTTGGGTATTGTAAATAATGCTGCTTTGAACATTGAGGTGCATGTATCTCTTTTAATTCGTTTTCACTTTCTTCAGATATAACCCAGGAGTGGGACTGCTGGATCATATGGTAATTTTATTTGTAGTTTCTTAAGGAATCTCCGTACTGTTTTCCCTAGCAGTTGCACCAACTTACTTTCCCACCAACAGTGCAGGCGGTTTCTCTTTTCACCACCCTCTTCCAGCATTTGTTATTTGTGGACTTCTTTTTTGGTAGACTTTTTAATGATGGTCATTCTGAGTAGTGTGAGGTGGTACCACATTTAGTTTCTTTTTTATGGCTGCACTGGGTTTTCGTTGCTGCACACAGACTTTCTCGACTTACACTGAGCAGGGAGTCGCTCTCTAGTCGCAGTGCTTGAGCTTCTCATTGCTGTGGCTGATCTCGTTGCAGGGCATGGACTCCAGGGTGTGCCAGCTTCAGCAGCTGGTGGTGTGCAGGTTCAGTGGTTGTGGCTCTTTGGCTCGAGAGCACAGGCTCAGTAGCTGTGGTGCACAGGTTTAGGTGCCTCGTGGCACGTGGACTCTTCCTCAAGCAACGATCACACTAGTGTCCCCTGCACTGGCAGGCAGATTCTTAACCCCTGGACCACCACGGAAGTCCTCGTTGTAGTTTTGATTTGCATTTCTCTAAAAATTAGAGATATTGAGCATCTTTCCATGTATGGAAGGGCTGTTTTTAATTATCTAAAAGCTAATTCTCCTTTTTAAAATGTTCTCAACATGTTGATATGTGTTATTGACTAGCTCTGACAGAAGAGCATTTTTCCAGGCACTGAGAATGCAACATAAATAAGAGAAGATTTCCACCTTGGGGTGGAAAAGAATGAAGAAAAGAAACTTAGAAACCTGTCTCTTCTGCCGTTGACTCATTGTTTCATTGTTGTTTTTTTTTCTCTCCTACCCCATTGTGTAGGGATCTTTTTCTCATAGCTTTTGTTGTATAAGAGATCTCTGCCAGCTTCCAACTGGTATTCTGTGAGAACTGCTCCACATGAAGATGTAGTCTCGATGTGTTTGTGGGGGGAGGTGAGCTCCACACCCTTCTACCCGGCCATCCTGATCTCTGCCTGATTCATTGTTGACTGGAGGAAGTCAGACGCTCTTTCAGCCCACTATACTGTATCAAAGAGTCAGCAGTGGATCTAATTGATTAGTGTCAGTATGAATATTACATTTGCAAAAAACCTCATAATTTTCCAAAAAATTGTAAATATAGTTATTATGTATATTACACTACAGAGGGAGTTTTCTTCACACCTTCATAAGAACAAGAAACAACTTTACTAGGCCTGGTTCATTACAAATTCATGTACTAATTCTGTAATAAAACTTCGATTTAGAAGCCCAGCCAGACACATGCAGACCCATGGGGAAAAGGGGCTGTTGAGGCGGGGTTCACGGTCTCTCATTCTTAGCGTGCTTCTTTGTTACCTGCTGGTTTGCAATAAGAAGTAAGAGGCATTAAAAGGTTAATATGCCATGGGTACTTCTCTTCACTGAGACGTGAGCTCCACAAGAATAGGCTGTTGAATTTTTATTTACTTTTGCATGCCTAGCCCCTATCATGTTTGGTATACTGTAGGCAAGAGAATACGTGTTGACTAAATAGATATGGCAAGAGTAACTGTAAAGTCAAGTCTTTGGTCCTGTAAACGCCTAGAGCTGTTCAGGAGAAAGGCATCATGTGAAATCTGAAACACCACTGCTCCTTTCCGTAGCATTGAGGGAGCGTGTCATGATCACTCGTGATGTCAGCCAAGCGCATTCTGCTGGATGAAAAACTACATTCAAAGACACTGTGGTTCTGTAAATGAGTCCATGTTTTGAGCTGAAACTCCAGCAAAGCATAGGTTCCTAAAAGGGTGGAGTTTTTGACTAGTAGTTAGGAAAGTTTCCTGGACTCTGGTTTCCCACAGCTTGAATATTCTGGTGTTCACAGGGAAATTTCATAGCGGGCTTTTTGGTACTAGTGAGTTAAAGGCTTAGCAAGTCAGCTCTTTTTCCGCTCCCCTGGGGTATCTTTAACATGAAATCATTCAATGGGAAAGCAGGGAGGCAGGGCCCACTCATCCATGTGGGGTGATGTCCCTAACTCCTTGGCACCTGTATTGGCTAGCAGTTGAGATCCGAAGCCAGATGACCTGGTTCTAATGCCCACTTCCTGTCTGTGTGACCTTGGGCAAGTCACTTAACCTTCCTAAGTCTCAGATTCCCTGTCTGTGAAGGAAGATGATCAGAGCATCTCCTTTGTGGGTCTGTATTAAAGGTATGAGAGTCCACGCCTGTAAAGCACTTAGCACAGTGCTTGCTCATGGCAAACACTCAAGACGTGGTGACTCTAATATCCCTCCCCACCCACAGACCTAAGGTCCCAAGTTGGAAGCTCTCATTGTGTGACTGAAGCTAAGTCTCTTGACCTTGATCTTGGTTTTCTCACCTTTAAAATGCTGCCAGGTAATTCTCAAATAAGACAAATCCTGCCCCCTTGACAGTTTGTATCAAATAATTAATTATATAAGATAATGGTGGGTCAATGGTAAGGTCTGGACACAGGGCAGGATGGTAAACACACACACACACCAGCTTTGTTCCCTGAATGAGATGGTAGGAAAGAAAAAGGAAAGAAAGATATGTGTATAATCCAGTTTATATTATCCTTGCTATATTGGACACAGATCTCTTCAGAGTCCCTCCATTACTACCTTCTTCCCAAAAACCCTGGTCTGGAACTTGCTATAAAGGACAAGATGTTGTTCCTTATACTTTCCAGCACCAAGATAGAGACACAGGGACTTCCCTGGTAATCCAGTGGCTAAGACTCTGTTCTCCCTATGCCAGGGACCCAGGTTTGATCCCTGGTCAGGGAACTAGATCCCACATGCCGCAACTGAGAGTTTGCATGCTATAACTAAAAAAAGATCCCAAAAAACTCCTGCATGCTGCAACTAAGAGCTGGCACAGCCAAACAAATACATTTTTTTTTAAAAAAAAGAGAGAGAGAGACAGCATTTATTTGGCTTCTTTGGATTTGTTGTGAGGTGACCCAGAAGGCTACCAGTTTCAAGTGAGTCCCAAAGCAAGACAGGCCCCTGCAGCAGGTCCAGGCTTTAAATAATCTGTCCCACCTCTTGGGCCTTAGGATCCAGCCTGGGAAATAGTGCTAGAAGTCCCTGTGGTGGATAAGGATGCTGAGTGGAAAGCTCTGATGGGTAGCTGCAGCACATACCCTGGGGTTCTGGAACAAAGTCATGCCCTCTATGACAAAGAATTACAGCTGAAAAACAGCTGTTGGTTCAGCATTGGGCCTTACTAGAGACTGAGTGCCTGGCCAATGGGCACCAAGTGGCCATTCAGCCTGAACTGCCTGTTCACGAAGCTGAATGATGTCTGACCCACGAGTCCTAAAGCGGGACAGGAGAAACAACTAATCCATTTGGCAACGGGCATGATACCTCTGGACCAGGCTTGAACTGGTAAACTGTATGAGCAGGTGGTCCAAGACTGCCAATCTCCTGCCTCTACGGCTGCTGCTTCTTCTTGAACCTCATTTATGACCTCATGCATGCATGTTAAATTGCCTCAGTCGTGTCCGACTCTGTGCGAGCCTAGGGACTGTAGCCTGCCAGGCTCCTCTGTCCATGGAATTCCCCAGGCAAGAATACTGGAGTGGGTAGCCATGTCCTCCTCCAGGATCTTCCCCACCCAGGGATCAAAGTGGTGTCTCTTACATCTACCAGCATTAGCAGGCATGTTCGTTACCACTAGCGCCACCTGGGAAGCCCTTATGACCACACAGGGGTTCCCTTGTAGCCAGCCGATAGATGTGCCAGGATGGCCTGTTGGCACTAGCATCAGTATGGTCTCACACAGAGTGCCCCTGACGGACAGCGCTAAAGGGAAATCCTCCCAAGGGTCAGAGATGCAACATACACCAGTCGTTCACTTTGCGTACAGGGAAAGATAGTCCAGAGTAAGAATGGGCATGGACTACTAAGGAGTGGCAAATGACTTGGTTAATTGGTCAGGAATGCCTGGGACATCTCTTTGTACTTCCATGACTGGTGACGGGGCTCCGCAGGTGCCTCAGTGATAAAGAATCCACCTGCCAACGCAGGAGATACAGGAAATGAAGGTCCAGTCCCTGGATCAGGAAGAGCCCCTGGAGGAGCACATTGTAACCCATTCCAGTATTCTTGCCTGGAGAAGTCCATGGATAGAGGAGCCTGGCAGGCTACAGTCCATGAGGTCGCAAAGAGTTGGATACGACTGAGTGACTAAGCACGCGCACACGCCCAGTGAGGGGTGTTACTGAGCAGCTACGACAACCAACAAGGGCAGGGCAACTAGGGCATCTACACCTTTGGGGAATGAAGGTCTGAGTCACCCCACCAGAAAACAACCCAGACCAGACGAAATGCTGAGCGAAGGTGGGGGCATCTAGAATGAGTAGCAGAGGAGGGAGACAGTGACTATCAAGCAGAGTTTAAATGGCACCCCACTCCAGTCCTCTTGCCTGCAGAATCCCATGGACGGAGGAGCCTGGTGGGCTACAGTCCATGGAGTCGCAAAGAGTCGGACAGGACTGAGTGACTTCACTTTCACTTTCATGAGGATTGTAGCTTTTTTCATGAATCCTCCCTTGTCAGTCATTGAGAAAGACACCCTTGACCTCCACCTGGAAGGAGGCTATGTGATTGGTTGTAGCTTCCTTCTTGGAGAGTAAGGATGTCTCTGTTTGTGCAGAACAAACATGAGCCCTATCTTGGAGGATAAGATCTGCACATAATGAGAAGGCACAAGGGGTAGACTGCGTGGGACACAAAGCTTGCACACCTCCTTAGAGCCTTGCCATTGACTCCTTGGCGGCCTGCCTCCCAAACCCCTCCCACTTTTATCAGAGCCCTATTTTGTGACCTGAGCTGACCAGAGTCCAAGTTGAAGTCCTGGGATTGCATGGTCTTCACACCTCACTTGTTGAACCTATCTCCTGAGTCACCCCTCCATTTCTGGTTAATATGAGACACCACGGACCACGGATCTGGCTTCCAGAGTGCATAGCAAGGGACAAGGCATGAGGTCTCTAAGTTCCTGTGAGATCATCTTGACCAACAGGAAGTGGGAGGCATGAGCAAAAATAAGTTCCTCCTCCTTTCTCCCCTCTGTGGGCTACTCTGTGTGTGTGTGTGTGAGTTGCTCAGTCGTGTCCGACTCTTTGTGACCCCATGGACTGTAGCCCACTAGGCTCCTCTGTCCATGGAATTCTCCAGGCAAGAATACTGGAGTGGATTCCCATTCCTTTCTCCAGAGGATCTTCCTGACCCAGGGTTACTCTAAGGTGTGGTTTCATCTTGTGCCCTGTCTGGAGAAAGTCCTCAAGTGAAAATGCTTGTCAAGCAGGTGGATGTTTCTTTTTTCAGCTCATTTTGGGGATCTTATCTCAAGATGTCAAGAGGAGGGAAATGCCTTGCCAACAGGTACCTAAAGGAGATTGTGGTGGCTTAGTGGTATGGGCCGGCACTACGAGAGCCCACCTCAGAGGCTCCTAATCTAGTCATGTGTGTGCATGTGTGTGTGTGTATACAGGGTTGGGACATCAGAAGAGGGGACTGAGCTGAGTTGTGGAGGATGAGCAGGGTTGAAGTTGGGGGAAAGTATTTCTAGAAGAAGGATGAGCATGTTCAACTTCATGGAAGAAGGAAATGCGGTGGAGAGAAAGCTGGCTCAGGAGCTGCCAGCAGTGGTTTACCCAGCTGGAGGGTGCCAGAGCCAGAGTGCATGCTGCCTTGCACCCGAGAAGAACTCTGGAGTCCTGATTTAGCCTGCAGAGCTACTTCCCTAGCACCTCTGAGAAGTAAACACGACTCCCAGCATCACTGCTGGCCCAGTCACACACACACTCCAAGGCCTTGCCTCCTCCTGAGCTGCCTGATCCCTCTTCCCTTCCTTTAACACTGTTGCCTTAGGGAGTTTCCTGGCAGCCCAGTGGTTGGGACTCTGAGCTCCCAATGCAGGAGGCCCTGGGTCCATCCTGGTGAGAGAACTAGATCCCACATGCTGCTGCCAAGAGTTTGCATGCCCCAACTAAAGATCCACGCACCACAACAGATAGACGACCCCACACACTACAGCTGAGGCCTGGTGCAGCCAAATAAATAAAGATGAAAACAGAACAAAGCAAAAAACGTGTTGCCTTAGCCTTGATCCCATCCTTTTTCTCTCTGGACTCTCAGCACCAAGAACAGTGCCTGGCACACAGTCATGGACTGTTGGCCTAAATCACAGTGAGGTTAGTCAAAGAGGATCTAGTTTTTTGTCTCAGTTCTGCCATGAACACCTGAGACACTGAAAGACCCAAGCCAAGGCACTTAACTTCTCTGAGCTTCAGTTTACCCATCTGGAAAATGGGGATAATGTTTCCCCATCTCCTCTTCATTAGTGAGGATCACAAGACAGAAATGGGATTGGTCCTCTAGGGTGGCAGGAGATGCAAGCCCACTACAGATTTAAGACATCAGCCTGGAAGTCATCAATAACAACTGCTGATAGTTTTGCTGTTAATAATGACCTGCTTAACTGAAGGAAATCCCTTCTCCCTTTCTCCAGGATGGATGGTTTTGTCTTAACCCAGTTCCATTACCTGCTTGAAGATGAAGCCAGGCTTCCTCCTCCATACCCCCTTGTCTCACAGGTTTCATAAGACCTCAGAAGGTCCTTCAAAAGTCTGACCCACATTCTTCCTGTTGCAGCTCTGCCCCCTCCCCTCCTCACGTGTCCTAAGAGCAAAGTCCTGCGTATGAATCTTCGACGAGCCTGAAGCCCCATCACACTATAAGGCTTTTTCTTCTAAAGTGGATGTTCCCACTGCCACTGCTAATAGAGAGAGACAAGAGGGAGGGTGAGCAAGGGAAGCCCCGGTCTGGGGTGAGGGCGTGGAGAAAGAATCAGAAGGGATGGAGATAAGACAGCAGCACACCCAGACACACAATGACACAAACACCGCACCACCGCAACCTCCAGCGCCCGGCTTCCGGGGGAGGGACGACTGTCTTACGGCTTTCCATGACGCGAGTCCTCCGCGAGGGCTAGGGCTGTGGGTGAGGCGACATTTCCTGCCCCAGGGGGCTGGGGTGAGAGGAGAGATGAGTTGCTGAGTATGCACACCTTTTGAGAGCCCATACACACACACCCTGCTCCAGGGGCTCCTTTCTCAGGCTGCTCCCCATGGAGTTCCCCCTGGCCCAGATATGCCCCCAAGGTAAGTGTGAAGTTGGAGAATGTAGGTGGGAGGGAACCTCAAGACCCCCACGACCCCTGCTCTCCTCCCCTCTGGGCCTAAGCTCCCACTTCGGAGGTGAGGGGCCACACCCTGGCCACACGCCTTGCCACACTCTGGCAAGGCTGACTGGCAGGAGGCCCACAGCCTCTGCTCCTCCTCCTCGGGTGCCACTTCCACGCAGCCCTGAGGATAAAGGGGACAGGGTCTGCTGAGAGCTTCTTCGACGGGAGAGAGGAGGAAGCAGGAGAATGAAGTAGGGTGGGAGGCAGAGGACCCTGGGCCAGAAGAGGGGCCCGCACTGAAGAGATCTGCCTCCGTTCCCGGATTCCAGAACTTTCGGGCCAGCTGGCTTCCTTGTGCTCCTCCCTGGGCCAATTTCCCTGACAAGCCCCTCTGTCACCTCAGCCCTCCACACTTCCTGGGCCCCTTACTCCTCCTCCCTGAGAAATAATCTCTGCCATCCCTCCTGCTGCCATGACTGTGCCTCAGGTCCCCGATGAGTGGACGGCCGGGGTGGGGGGGGCGAGTGGAGGTAAGCCTGAGCCTGGGGGAGTGGTGGGTGGCAGAGAAAGACGCAGGCCCTGACTAAGAAACCTCTCTGTGCTAACAGGGAGCCGAGAAGCCCCCGCCATAACCTTCAGCACCTTCCAGCCCCTGGACTTGAACCGTAGGAGCTGCCAGGGCCCGGGCTTGCTTCTGGGACCACGACTCCAGGCCCCCGAGGAAGCCTGGCCCAGCCCCAGGGGCCCAGCTGTCCAGGCTGTGGTGAGTGGAAACCTGGGGGGGTGCAGCTCCTTCCTCTACTCCCACCTTCCACGGGGGTGGGCTTGCAGGTGGACAAAGGCCAAAGCAGGAATGAGCAGGGGCTGCTGACATGGCCGGGGGCCCAGAGGAAGGGCAAGGAGATGAGGAGCACCTCCTTCAGTTGCTGGATGGCCCACTCGCTACTCCTCTGTCCCTGGGAAGCTCAGGGTGAGTCCACAAGTGATGCGTTCAATGATTTACGTTGCAGAAGTAGGCATCTACAGCTCTGTCCGTGGCCTTCATTTGCCCATCCTCATCTCAGTCCTCCTTGCCCATCCGGTCAGTAGGAAACCCTCCCTACGAACTAGCTCGGTCCCTCCTACCGTATGTAGGGTGAGCCCTCCCTCGTTCTGGCCTCTGGAGTTCCCTTCATTCCTCAGGCCAGGGAATGCTTTTCTGTCCATCTGGACGGCCCCACTCCCATTTAAGCACAGTTTAACAGCTCACTGCTACTGGAATAAAGGCCCACAGGACCCAGAGGGAAGTGGAGGGAAACTCCCTGGAAACAAAAACAACTTGAGCCAAATAAGTCAGACTTTGGGAAGGACTTTCTGGGAAACGATACCCTAAAATAGGCAATGGAGACAGGGAGCTTTCTCCACAAGTCCAAGAGGGAGTAGGTGTAAGGATTAGGAGCCAGCAGCTGCCTTAGAGTCAGAGGAAGGACTACTAATCATGGCTGCCTCTCCCCTCCCTGAACCCTTCTCTGATGCAGGCACCTCTCCAGGCCCCAGGAGCAGCCTGCAACCCAAAGGATGATGGGAAGGAGGAGCTGCCAAGGGAAGAAGCTCTGTTCCTGCAGGCCGAGACCCGGGCTTGGTTCCAGAAGACCCAGGCCCAGGAGCTCCTGCAGCACGGGGCGGCCCCCGTCTGGTTCCACGGTTTCATCACCCGGAGGTGACTCACAGAGGGAGAAGCAGGCTCGGAGCGGGGCAGAGCCCGTCCTGGGTCCCGCTGTCAGGCAGGGGAGGAGGCTACAGGCCAGGCTACGACTCCCGGAGGTTCTGAGGCCACTCGCTAAGGCCGCCCTCCTGGGGCAGATCACCAAAGAGGCACAAACCCGAACCATCTGTCTCTAAGGCTTCGAGTGCTCATTCTCCACCCCGGCCTCCGTCTCTCTCCCTCCATCTTTACCTCCGGCTTTCTCCAGTCTTCTCCTCTGTCTTCCCTCCCTGGCAGTTCCTCCCTTCTCCTCCACTTCTCAGTCCTTACCTTCTCCGTGCAACTTGTGACTTCTGAAGTCTAGAAGTCTAACACCACCCCCGTTGCTGCTGCTACAGCGCTGACCCCCTGAACCCCCCACTCCAGGCTGCCCTTCCAGGACGGGGCCAGGAGGAGGACGCAGGGCCGGGAGGTCTCCTGAGCGGAACCCCTGGTCCGTGTCCGTGCCCAGCCCGTGCAGCGGGAGTACGGTGACCACATCCTCTGCCACCTCCACCCTTCTCTGTCCACTTAAGCAGGCTTGGGTGGGCGTAGGGGTCCCCTGTGAGAGCCGGGGAGACAGGAGATGAGGCTGGAAAAGTCTGAGCAGCCCTCCATGTCTTCTCCATCATCCTCAGAGAGGCCGAGAGGCTGCTGGAGACTAAGCCTCAGGGATGCTACTTGGTGCGTTTCAGCGAGAGCGCCGTGACCTTTGTGCTGACTTACAGGTGAGGGGCCAGCACTGCGCCGAGGGTGGGGGGGCGGGCAACAAGGAGGCGGGACTTTGGGCGAGTCAGGGGGCGGGACTTGGTGCTGAAGAACGTGTGAGGGGCAGAACTTCATGATGACCCCCAGCAGGGCCGGAGGGGTCTAAGCCCAGGCCCCAGACTACTAAGGATGGGAGACCCAGGCGCTGGGGCGGATGGAGACCACGCCTCAGCTGGTGTCCTGGCCAGAAAGAGAGAGCAGATCTGATCCTGACTGGTGCCTCCAGGAGCCGGACTTGCTGCCGCCACTTCCTGCTGGCCCAGCTAGGGGACGGGCGCCACGTGGTGCTGGGCGAGGACAGCGCCCACGCGCGGCTGCAGGACCTACTGCTGCACTACACTGCGTGCCCGCTCAGCCCGTACGGGGAGACGCTCTCTGAACCCCTCGCCCGCCAGGTACGCCATCCCCACCCCGGCCCTGACACTGACCCTGACCCCGGGGACCCAGGCCAGGGCCCCCCACTCCCACCCCACGCAGAACTCAGGCCACAGGACCTCGCCGGGCACTTTCCTATTCCCAAGGAGGACGCAGACATCCCTTTTCCACACATCTCCGCTGGTTTCCCTTCCAGAAAGATGCGTGTTGGTGGAGGGGTCCTTGAGAAACCAGCTCAGTCACACAAAGATTGGAGGGATTGGGAGTGGTCAGCTAGGCCCAGGAGTCATTTGTTTTTGTGGTCTTATTTTGGCCTTGCTGCCCGGCTTGTGGATCTTGGTTCCCAGACCAGGGATTGAAGTCTGCAGTGAAAGCGCCAAGTCCTAACCACTGGACCACCAGGGAATTCCCGGTGCCATTTGTTTTTTAAATTAAGAGATATTTACTGAGACAAGACAGATGGGTGTAAAACCCACAAAGCTTACTTACCAGCGGCAAAGACAAATAATAAGAATTGAGTGTGAGAGTGTGATGAGAGAGGAAATGCAGAGTGGGGTGCCATTTAGCTCACACGGTGGGGAGCCATGTCAGAGAGTGCCTCCCCCAGATCATTCAGGCAGTTCTGAGGGACCACTCTGTGCCAGGCATTGGTCTGGACACTGGGAAATAGCAGCAAACAAAACTGACCCAAATGTCCCTACCTGCATGGAGCTTTCATTGTAGTGACAGGAGACAGGCAATGAACGCGTAATTCAGATGACAAGCAGAGAATACAGAAACAAGGAGTGACGGGGGTGGGGTCATTTACACGGGGACCTTAGGGAGGCTACTCTGCTGAGGGGACATTTGAACAGAGGTCCGAATAAAGGAAGGGGGAAAGTCATGCAGATAACTAGAGGAAAAACATTCTAGGTAGATGGCACAGCAGGTGCAAAGGCCCTAAGGCAGAAGGATCCTTGATGTGTGTGAATAAGAGTAAGAGCACGGAGGAAACTAGCATGAGTAGAGAGGTAGAAAACAAAATCACAGGGGTGAAGGACTGCCCAGTGGACTCTTTATGATTTGGGATTTTATTCTACATGAGATGCACTGAGCAGTTACAAGCTAAAGAGTGACATGATCTGGAAAGTTTGGGAGGGGCATAGGTGATCAGATGGAGGCCACTACAATACTCCAGGAGAGAATACAGCAGCCTGGACCATGTTGGTAGAGGTGAAGGGGTGGGGAGGTGGAACACTGGGTCTGTTTGGAAGGTGGAGCTAAGAGGGTTTTTGCAGGATTGAGTGAGGAACGTCAAAAGATGGAGTTATATTGACTGAGATGAGGAAGGCTACAAGAAGACTAAGTCTGGGAGAGACGGGAGGTCATGAGTTAGTTCACTTTTGACATTCATGGTTTGAGACATTCATTCAGGATCCAAATGGAGACGTCAGTTAGGCAGTTGCAATATATGGACTGGGATTTGAGGACAGAAATCTAATTTGGAAATCAACATTCGGGAGCCAGCAGTATGTAGACGGAGTAATTCTAAAGCCTTCAGGAGGGATGAAATCTCAGGAATGAGCATGCTGCTGCTAAGTCACTTCAGTTGTGTCCAACTCTGTGTGACCCCACAGACGGAAGCCCACCAGGCTCCCCCGTCCCTGGGATTATCCAGGCAAGAACACTGGAGTGGGTTGCCATTTCCTTCTCCAATGTGTGAAAAGTGAAAGTGAAGTCGCTCAGTCGTGTCTGACCCTTAGCGACCCCACGGACTGCAGCCTACCAGGCTCCCCCATCCATGGGATTTTCTAGGCAAGAGTACTGGAGTGGCTTGCCATTGCCTTCTCCGAGGAATGAGCATAGATGGAAAAAAAAAAGATACCAACTCTCCAGCATTGAGAGTTTGCAGAAATGAGGGGGAACCTACAAAGAAAATTGAGAAGGTGCAGCCAGAGAGAGAGGAGAAGAACAGGGAGTGTGACGCTTTAGATGCCAAGCAAAGAAAATCCATCAGGGAATAGCAGATGCCAGAGGGTCTAGAATTAACCATTGGATTTGGCCAACAGAAGGTCATTGATGACCTGAGTAAGAATAGTCTCCTGAAGCTATATTGGAATCCATTCAAAGAAGTTGGTAAGGGACTGTGCCTAGCAGTAATTATTGTGTGGAATTTTGTGAGGAATAAGCAGAGACCTGAAGATTCCTAAGCAGTGGGAACAGGATGTAGGGAAATCTGGTGGACAGGGGAGCCAGCTGGAGTTGTGAGAGCTGAGGGCACAGCTGTCAGAGACCAAGCTCTATGACCAGCCCTCACAGGGTCTTGTCACTCACATTCTCTGGAGTCTGGGCTCCATCCTGGAGCAATGGGCAGCCATGGAAGGATTGCTAGAGGAACTTCTGCAGGTTCATTCTGCTCACGGAGTGGAGAATGGGTTGGCAGGGCAAGATAATGCAGGAGGAGGTGATGGACTTAGGAGGCCTGAACAGGACCAGAGCTGTGGGCAGGGAGAATGTGGGCAGATGTGAAGATATTTAGGCAGTGGAAGGAGCAGGGCTTGTGCGCCATAGATGTGGGGAGGAAGGGCGGGAGGCGTCCAGCTGACTCCTGAGGTGCTGCTGTCTCAGCAGCAGGGCAGAGCTGCTTTGTTTTGGCTGTGCCAGGTCTTAGTTGCAACAGGTCCGATCTAGTCCCTGACCCAGGAATTAAACCCAGGTCCCCTGCATTGGGAGCGCAGAGTTTTAGCCACTGGACCACCAGGGAAGTCCCAGAGGTGCTACTTTATATTCATAAAGGGAATGCTAAGACCTCTTAGGGGGTTACGGCAGGGAAAAAGAATTCTGATTTGAATCCATGCAGTAAGTGCCTGAACACCGTCAGATGGAGACACGCACTTGGCAGTTGCAGAAAAATGAGAAAAGCCCTATGGGCTGAGCCTCCCAAAAGTATCACACGTGTGGAGAACATTCGTGAACCCAGTGATAAATGCTGAGCTAAAAGCACACCTAACATGGGAAGGAACCCTATAAGGCTCATCTCCCCTGAGGCAGTGTCTCTGTCCCTGTTAGCTGTATAATGTACTCCTCGTGCAGCTGCAGAAGTAAACATGGGCATGGGTCTTGGAGATCTATCCCCAAGCTGAAAAATTTTAGGCTAAAGACTTGTAAAGCCTGGTTGCAGTTTTACAACCACAGGCACAAATGGTGACTGGTCGGGGCCTGTGTTCCAGATGAAGTTAACTTAAATGCTAAATATCACCTGTGATCAGAGCAACTGTCCCTCCTCCCAGTCTCCTTGCTATCTCCATGCCCTCTGCCTCACCCAGAAACCCAGCGCCACCCAAATTTCCCTGCTGCACCCCACCCCGACATTCTCCACATGGACCAGATTATTTTGCCCTCCTTGGATCACCTGCCCACTCCCACCAGCCATCCCTCCGGCACCACATTCCCAAGGCCTCTTTCTTCTCTCCACCCACCCCCTCCCCCGTTCTCCCCCCACTTCCCCCCACTCCACCCCCGCAGACTCCTGAGCCCGCAGGACTGTCCCTGAGGACTGAAGAATCCGACTTTGGAAGCAAAAGCCAGGACTCACAGTTTCAGTATAGCCCGATTCTCAAAAAGGAGCGAAGTGCAGCCCCCACGCAGAAAGATGGAGCTGGGGAGCCAAAGCTGGTATGTGACCCGAAGAGCTGGGAGAGAAGGTGGGGCCTGAGGGAGGGGCGGGGCCTGGGGACAAAAGGAGGGCGCGGCCTGTGTGAGGGGGCGTGGCCAGTGGGGTAGGAAGAAGACCTGCAGGGGTCTGAGGCTCAGACTGGGGTCCAGCTCTGGCTCTGCCTTGGTTAGGGTGACCCACTGTCTGCCTTGACATCACTGACTCATTGGACATGAGTTGACCAAACTCTGGGAGATAGTGAAGGACAGGGAAGCCTGACGTGCTGCAGTCCACGGGGTCGCAAAGAGTTGGTCGCGAGTGAGCGACTGAACAACTACAATTCTCCTCCCTGCTCGCCTTCTCTCCTAGCCCTCCCAGGCGCCCAGGCCCAGGCCGCCCATCCCCGCCAAACCTCAGCTGCAGCCGGAAGTCTACACAAGCCCTGCTCCGAGACCCCGCCCAACCCTGCCGCCCAAACCCTCCAACCCCATCTACAATGAGCCTGATGAACCTATTGACTTCTACGCCATGGGCCGTGGTAGCCCTGGAGAAGCCCCCAGCAATATTTACGCCGAGGTGGAGGTGAGGGAGCCTGATTCAAGGAGTGAGGACCCACATTTCATCCTCAGGCATGAAGTCCTACGGAAATGCCAGTCCAGGCCTGTCCTAGGCAGCCAGGTAAATGGGGGTGCAGGGAAAAGTGAGACCCCTAAGAAAGACTTCCTGAAAGCTTGAGATTGAGAGGGTGGAGAACGTGTTCAGACTCGATGTCTGGGTCAGGGTGAATGAAGGTCAGAGATGGGAAGAACAGAGGGTTGAGACTGCCAACAACCCTCTTCCAGGACCCTCTGTTTGGAATTACTGGGACCTGCCTCCCCTTTGTCAAGTCCCCACCCTCTCCACTTCTCAGAGAAAGCAGAGGGCCCTGCAGGTCCCCTCGGCCTTCGCCCACCTGTGCCTGTGTCCCTCTCACCAGGCTGGCCCTCTTCAGAACCCCCTGAGATTGACCCCACCCTATGGCAGGAATGTTGGCCTCCACCTCACCTCTCCTCCCCAGTCTGAACTTGGGCCTCTCTCATTCTGGCTCCCTCCCCTCAGCCTTCAGGGCCCTGCCTTCCTGAAGAAGAACACCTGAAGTCCCTGGTGGCACCTCAGATGAGCTCAGGGGAGTGGGTGCCTGCCTGTCCCCTCCTTCTGCACACGCCCCCTCTCCTGCAGTCCTCACACCTGCCCAGTCTTCTCACTGATCAAGTCAGTATCTTGCTTCTTTAGACTGCAGCTCCCACCCAATCCCTCTGCCTCTGCCCCCCGCTTCCATTCCCCGCCCCAATGCTGGCACCTCAGGCTCCCCCTCAGCCCTTGTGCCTGCTCACACTTATCCACACCCCTGACTGCCATCCTAGAGCTGATGTCAGTAGTCCACGTCTCTATGTGAATTTCTCTCCAGGCTTCTGCTCAGCTCCCCAACATCGCACAGCCTTCTGGACCCAGCACAGCCAAGTGTCCTCACCCTACTCCCCTGATTGTTCCCTCCTATGTTCCCTCTCCCTCTTGGTATCTTATCCAGCTATTCAAGCCAGGTTCGCAGGGCTTCCTTGACATCTCCCTGCTCTTCACCCTCACTCCCCTATAAGTACTGATTCCTGCTGGGTCTTTCCTAAATATATTTTCCCTTTCCTCAGTTTTAGCTCCCATCATCTCTCATCAGGACTTTCCAAGAGCTTCTTAAGCAATCTCCTGGCCAACAGTCTTGCCACTTCTGATCCACTGCCCCAAGAAAGTCAGAATGGTCTTTCTAAAACAGCTACCAGGCCCATGAAGCTCTCCATAATCAGGTGGGGTAGGGAGCCACCCCCTCAGTCTTATCACCAGCTGCACCCATCCACCCTGAAACTGGTCACATTTCTCCAAACACACCAAGTGGTTTCAAACTTTCCAAGGTTTTACACACACCATTCCCTCTGCCTATAGCTACTTCCTACAAACGTACCTTCCTACTGTCCAGCAACCTTCTAATCATCCTCCAGCTTGCCCACCCTTCCCCGCTTCTGCAAAGACTTCCCTGACCTCACCACAGAAGCTTTCTACACACCTGTCATGTCACTGAGCATTGATACCCATACCCCCCTCCCCCAGCAGAGTATAAGCTCCCTGAGGGCAGGGATGGGACTTGTCCATCTCTTGTTTCCAGAGCACAGTACCTGGCAAAGAGCAGGTGCTCAGGAAATGTTTGTTGAATGAATGAGAGAGGTTTAGACCTCTTTGCAGGCCAATTTCTGTTAAGATCAG
Source organism: Moschus berezovskii (assembly GCF_049115385.1). Taxonomy (NCBI): domain Eukaryota; kingdom Metazoa; phylum Chordata; class Mammalia; order Artiodactyla; family Moschidae; genus Moschus; species Moschus berezovskii. Next base: position 111,088,635 of record NC_142463.1, on the reverse strand, counting down.
AGGCTGCAGCTAAGTCTAGGAGGCAGAAGGTAGAGGGTATGACCTGGGACCATCCTTCTCTCCACAGAATCCAGGTGGCCAACAACTGCATTCTGAGAACTCCGTGGCTGAACAAGGCCCTACTGTGCCTCACCCGCCCCTACCCCGCTGGGGGCACACTCTCCCCCACAACCTTTCTAGACAAGTGCTTCAGGACAGAGGACAGGCGTGGCTCCCCCTGGGGCCTCCTCAGTAGCTGATGAGTCTGAGCTGGGGAAGGATAACTTGGAACAGCAGGTCCAGAGACTTTCACACACACCTAGCCGTCCTTCTCAGGAAATGTGAATGGAACAAACTGTAGGTGATTAAAGCTGGAAAGGACCTCAGCCATCTATTGCAAAGATGGCGAAAAAGTGTCACCTTGGATGCCAACTCCAATCCATTGATTGTGGCTGCCTGGAGCACTGCTTTGGAAAGGATGTTAAGGTCATATCTGAACTCAGCAGAAAAGAACACCATGATTGATTAGTGATGTCTGCCGTGGGTGAGAGAAGAGGAGCAGCATCTCCTTTGCCCTTACTGATCAAGTCCAACTCCAGCTTTGTTTTTGGAAACAAAACCAGAGAGGGATGGTGGCTTAGTCAAGGTCAAGGAATAGAACCCAGGCTTCCTGATTCTTCTGTTTAGTGCTCTGTTCTGTACCCCACTCTACTAACTCTTCTCCATGGGAAATGTCTGAGATTTCCTCAGATTAGAAGACTGGCTGCTCTCCAGAGTTCTGCTGCATGGGGGCCTGGGTGCTGGTTCCGTTCCTCCAGATCCCAGCTTAGCCCTGTTCCCCTAACTGGTCTGGGCTCACACAAACCTGGAGGCCAGAGGAGTAGATGTGGGGGATGCTTCCTTTTAGGGACACACCCTCAGGTTCCCTCCCATGAATCTCCAAGAATCCAGTGACTCAGTGCTTGCCTCTAAGGAAGAGGGCTAGGAGGGCCCTGCTGCATCCCACTACTGCCCTGGTTTCCCCTCCTGGAGTCTGATTTCCTTGGCCCTCAAGCCTTTGAGTCTGGGCCCTGGTCCAATGCTGCTGTTGTCTGAGGAATGGTTTGGCGAGAACAGATGTTAGAACTTGTTTGTTGATTCTTGTCTGGCTAATAAATCATCACCAACCACCTCCCCCAATAGGGATTCAAGTACTCCAGGCTCCTTCTGTTTCTGACTCTCTCTTATATTGTGGAAGGCAAGTTGTCAAATGACCATTGCAATGGGGGGGGAGGGAGAGGACAGTTGGTGGTTGAAAGATACCTGGGCAAGGATCACAGATCTATGGGCTGGGGGTGGGGAGGCACCAAGGCAAAGGACACAGACGGCTCTCTGAAAAGTATTCCTTCCCTAACTGGGGTGGGCTAGGCAGCTAGCCAGGGGCAGAGGGGTGAGCGCATCGCCTGGGGGCTGCCAGGAAAGAAAGAGAGGCCGGGAGGGGACTGGTTGAAAGGTAGCCCCCGCACCTCCTTCTTCAACTGCCAAGCACGGGACTGGAAGGGGGAGGGGCATTCTTAACCTTTGTGTGTGGGCCCCATAGGATAGGGGGCCCCCTTGCAGCGGCTACCCCCTTTTGGGCTTAGGCCTCCCCTTTTCCTCTTACGAGGCTTCCTCTTCTCTCCCAGACCCACTTTAGGGCCTCTCGCCCCTGTAGCCAAGCTCCATACTCTAAGATTCAACCACCTAGAAGATCTGCCTTGGGTTGTATTTTTGTCTCAGATGGGGGACTCTCTGAGGCAGGGCTGTGTCTGCCCCTGGATCGCCCTGAGGGCTCAGAGCAGAAACTGCCCCCCACCCCCACCCCAGGAACCACTCACAAGGCTGCTGGTACTCCTGTGGTCCCAGCCTGTTCTCTCATTTCTAGGAGAGTTCAGTCAAGACAATCAGTGTCCATCAGGGTCTCTCTCTCTCCAAGGGCCCCTGTGTACTTGCCAGAATCACAGAAGCCCCCCAGACCCCTCCCTGAAGACATATTCCCTAGGTCTAGGTGCCGCCACCACCATGCCACCCCCAGCCTGGGGCAGGGCCAGCCCCAGTGACTAGCGAATTCCGCTCCTTCCCACTCAGCGCTAATCAGCTCAAGGAGAAATACGGCTGCTGAGTCAACAGAGTGGGGTCCCACTTCCTTCCGTCTATAGGTCTAAACCCCCTCCTGAGCAAGAGGAGAGGTGGGAGGGAAAACGGGGGAAGGGTGAGGGTTGTGGAGGGGAGGGGAGCAGATGGCTTTGGGGAGAGGCTGAAAGTGCAAAAAAGGTCTTAGATCAGACTCAGAGAGTCACCTGGTGGCTGATTCCTTGTGGCAGCAGAGGAGGCAGAAAAAGGAGAGGCTTGCTGTATAGCAGCAGCTGGAAATCAAAGTCAGCAGATGAGATTCCCTTAGACTTCATGACAGAACAGGATGGGCAGGTCTGGGGAGGGGACAGGAATGCCACCCACTCGGTGCCTCTGAAGGAGCAAAGCCTGCTAGAAAGGGGTGAGTGCTCCTCATGCTGGGGGTAGGCTCAGCAGAGTGGGTGGGAAGATCCGGACAACTAGCATTGTCAGGTTTCTGCTGTGCTTCTTTGCTAACACATTGCCCAACCTTGAACAGGGAAGCTTCTTTCTGCGCCACTGTTCCCTACATTCCTTTGAAATGGAGGGAATGCCTTATTTGCCTGTGGGGCTGCCGTACTGATCAGATGAGACCAGGCAAGCAAGGGGCTTGGCAGAGCAGGACTGTGGGGCTAGAAGGGACTTCGAACCCTTTGTGACTGACTTTTTGGTTCAACCAAGTAAGAAAATAAGTTCTAGAGAGGGGAAATGACAGGGAACTGGAGGTAGTCAGGGCGGATCTTGTCATCCCAAGCACTTGCTTCCCCTTACACCTAGGGCCCCTCCCAGGCCCTAGGATAAGGCCCAGGTCCTCCCCAGGGCTCCAGCTGCAGGCCCAGCCCTGATGACCCTGGCAGTGGAGCTTCCCTTCTTCCCTCTTCCCACAGCCATGGGCACCCCCACATCATCCTGCTGATTTCACTCCCTCGGAGGCCTGGGACTACAGTGAGACTTCAGATGGAGAAGCCGAGTAACATACAGGAAAGGGAGCCTCGCGATTGTGCTGGGCAGGTTACTCTGCCCCATTAGGGACCACTCGGGGAAGGGCATTTTCCAGCTGACTCAATCTCCCCATGGTTATTTCATCCTGCCAGCCTCCTCTAGGCAAGGCTCTCTTGGGCTCAGTTCAGTTCAGTTCAGTCGTTCAGTCAAGTCCGACTCTTTGCGACCCCATGAATCACAGCACCCCAGGCCTCCCTGTTCATCACCAACTCCCGGAGTTCACTCAAACTCATGTCTATCGAGTTGGTGATGCCATCCAGCCATCTCATTCTCTGTCGTCCCCGTCTCCTCCCACCCCCAATCCCTCCCAGCATCAGATTCTTTTCCAGTGAGTCAACTCGTCACATGAGGTGGCCAAAGTATTGGAGTTTCAGCTTTAGCATCAGTCCTTCCAATAGACACCCAGGAATGATCTCCATGCTCTTGGGCTCAAACCCTCTTATATCAGAGAGGAGTCTCCTCCCCTGGGCCCCAGATCCCCTTCAGAGCCCACAGAAGGCCCTGCCGCAAAGTTTCCAGCTTTGTCCTCTGGTTCCAGGCCCTTGAGCACCATGGCCTGCGCTGATGCCTTTTTTTTCCTGCCCCTGTCTCCCTTAAGCTGTCCCCTTTATCAGGTCAGCTCCCTCAGCTAATGCAGTAGACAGTCTCAGGAAGGTGCCCTGTAACTCTGGCTCAGGGGACTAGAGCAGGGGCAGGGGGCTCAAAGATGTTAACCCCCGCAACCTTAGCTATCCTAATTCTTCAGCATGAACCCACTCAAGGAGGGCTGGGGGCAGTCACCACTTAGGCTCTACCCTCAGCTACCCCTACTGGCTTTAGAACATGTCCCCACCTGAAATGAAACTGAGCAGAGGGAGAGGGGTTACATAAAAGTTGGGAGCCAGCAGCAGAGTGTTCCACCACCCTGCCACCCCTCAGAACTTCAGCCATCCCTTCAAAAGACTGCTGCTTCCTGGTCAGGAAGCTCAGCACCCAGCTGGAACAGACGTGGCCGGGTTCCTGCCCAGGGGTCAGAGCTTTGGGGTAGGAGCTGAAAGGCCCTCTTCTGTGACAGCTGTGCCATCTCCGTGTAGTTCCTAAGTCTGCTCCTTGTGGATCCCAGCTTCCTCAGCTCCGTTGTCCTGGTCAATGTGGGCTTTGCCCCAGGCTCCTCCAACACCTTATAGGGCCATTTGAATCCATTTCTGACCAACACCTCCACCACCCTTCCCCCTGCCCCAGTCCCTTGGCTGTTGCTGCCATGCCAGTTTTAGCCAAGTTGTCCCTCTTTCCTCCTTTCGCCTCCCTCATCCCTGTCTTCTCTTTCCTGTTTATGACAATTTGAGGTAATTACCTCAGCAAGCCCTCCCAAACAGAGTCTGTCCATTTTCTAACTTTTATTTCTCTTGGTGACCAGGAAATTCCAACCATCAAGTAAAATGTCATCTTACAGTAGGAATAAAAAGTGGCTTGGAACTTCCCTAGTGGTACAGTGGTAGGTATTCTGCGCTTCCGCTGCAGGGGGCATGGGTTCGATACCTGGTCAGGGAACTAGGATGCCCCACACTGCTCCACAGTTTAAAAAAAAAATGGTTTACTACTTGTGGAGAACCAAAGGAGATGGGACACAAGAGGATGCTGAAAGATGTCTGGCTTAAATCTGTCCATTTGCAGAAGACACCAGGACTCTCCCTACCCACATGCCTTATCTCCCAGAGCACTGCCAGGTCCATCATGACGTGCAGCCCCTAAAGTGACAAAGTTGAACCACTGAATCCCAGGAGTGTGGCAACTCGGGAAGGAGTGTGGCAACCCCATCTACAGCACCCTGGATACAGAAAGAGCAGCTGACTCCTTGGGACCTCAGACTTTGGGGCCCTGCTGAGCCTACCTCACTTCACTGTGACACCCAGGGGGCGACCTTAGTCCTCAGTGCCTCTGTGGATGGTGAGAGTGGCAGTACAGGCTGAAGGCTCCTTGCTGAAGGCTGGCTGGATGCACTGACTTGGACAACTACAGCCCGCGTGTCCCTGTGGGATGCAGGAGCCCTGTCTGGCTCCAACTCGAAGTAGGTCAGATTTCAGATAAGCGGGTGGTTTTCCTGTAAGTGATGAAACCCTCCTCTGTACTTTAATGAGAAACAGACTCCTCAACTTACCCCAGCTCACAAGACCAGAAGCATGGTGAAGATTCCTCACTTCCTTCTCATCCCCAAGTCCCCACCACACACTTCTTCAAAACTGCCCCTCGGGTCTCAGCCTTCCTGTCTGTCACCAGGACTGTCAAACACCAATTCCTCCCAGTGTTTTTCCTGTTCAGAACCTGCATCTTCGTTGCGTCAGCGGTCCCTTGCCTGGCATCCAAGGCCTTTCTTTTCACAGGAGTTTAACACTCCCTTCCTGCATGAAGTCACTGCAGTTAAGCCCTCCTGGAGTTCCAAGTCCCCTCAGTGTCTACAGTAGGACGTGCTTGCTGCTTTGTGACCAATATTCAGTGTATTCCATCCTATCTGCACCGTGCTCTGAGGAGGAATCATGCCACTATCCTGTGGCTCCTGGGCACCTTGGTGCCTTACAGCCAACTCAAGTCCACAGACCCTGCCACCTCCCTTCCTCATCCACCACCCTCCCCCCACCTACCCCATCCTCTCAAGCAAAAAGCTTGGAGTCCAGATGGAGGCTCCAAGCATATCTGTCTAGCCCCCAGTCTCCATGCAAAGCTTCCAAACCAGTCCAGGCCAATGACAACCAGTAAAAGTTTCAGTCATCTTTGGGGACAGGCATTTCACTACTTTTTCATGTCCAACAACTCTTTCACATCCCAGAAACAATCTGCTTGACTTCAAGATACCTGAGATCAGCAATACTTTCCATATTTGGGGTCACAGGCCCCTGTCCCAAACAAAACTGTACATACACTTCCTAGAGTCTTTAGTGGCCATGACCCCAGTTAAGATGGTCAGCACTCAGAAAAAATACAAAGTAATCACGAGATAGCTCACAACAATTTGGAGGCTGCTTTACCCAAGGTAAAAACGAAGATCTAGGGACAGGACAACCAAAGAGAAGCGTCCAAACAAAAAAAAAAAAAGAGAGAGAGACCTCACTTAAAAGTAGGAAAAGGTTCAGGGCACGCAGTGTCTGTTGGACTGAATATTTTATTTCAACAGACATCCCTGGTTTAAAAAAAAAAAAAAGATGGAGGGAGGGGTTCAACATATCATCACACCCAACAGGGAGCAAAACTCCCATCCAAGAACTCAGAGCCCCTTCTGAGGCATCACTTGAGTCTTTGCTAGCTCCAAGACAGAAAGGAGCTGAATTTTCTAACTTTTGTTAAGAAAAATCTATCAAATATGTTCATTCTCGCAGAAGCGAGGGCTGGGTCCTCAGGGAAAGAGATCCTGGGCTTGGATCAGCTGGGGTCCCAAAGATGAAGCTGGGGGCCGAGCCAGCTGGGCTGCAGGAGATCCAGGGGCAGTCAGGTCCAGAGCCCTAGAATCCGTATTTGGCTTGGGTCTGCCGGCGGCTGAGCTTGTTCTCCGACCATGTGTTCTTCAGTTCCAGCTCCCGCTCCTTAGCCTGTGCAAGGAAGAGGGAGCAGGGGAGAGTCACACCAAGCCTCTAAGAAACAAGCTTCTCTTGCCTCTGTGTGCTTCCCAGTTTAAAGTCTTTCTGCCATCAAAACAATTATGAGGAAAAAGTAAATCCCTTGAAGGATTTAATTTTCTTATTCAAGCAAAAGGGGAGGACCCTCAGAAAGCAAAGGAAAACCATCTCTTTGGGGAGTTAATAGGGTTCAAGCAGAATTTCAAGAATGCTGGTCCTAGGACTTCCCTGGTGGTCCAATGGCTAAGATACCATGCTCTCAATGCAGGAGGCCACAGTTAATCCCTGGTCAGGGAACTAGATACCACATGCTGCAACCAAGAAGCTGCATGCCACAACTAAAAAATATGCATGCACAATGAAGACCTGCTGTAGTCAAAAAAATAAATATTAAAAAAAAAAAGAATGCTAATCCTTCATCAGCTAGATTTAAAACTGAAATGCTCAAATGGGAAATGGACAAATGAGAACTTGAATTTGGCATCTGAAAGGAAGACAATCAGTGCCTTGGATGCCTAACAAGCCATGTGGGAGAAGACAGCATTGAAGACCTGGACAGGTCAAAATAGGACACCTACCAACAATAATTTAGTCTGGAGCGACTGTTTCACTGCTGTGTTGAATACAGTATATATGGGACCCGAGAAATTCACACCACTTTAGAGCACAAATTGAAGCTGTGAAAAGCTAACTGGAAGGTATGAGAATTAACGTTTTCCCCTCCTGACGGTGACAACTCCTAGCTCTAGACCGCACTCTGGGAACGTACAAACGCCACTCTAGAAAAGGGGCTCCTCAACCCCACCCCCACCTGCTCATGTCCCCCGGGGTGGAGTAGGGTGCTGAGAGTCTGGATTTGAAAAAAGACCCTACAGGGGAACAGCAAGTAAAAAATAATTTAAAAATAAAAATAAAAAAATTTAAAGACACTACCCTTAAATTCTTTCCCTACAAATAACAAGATAGGGTAAGGGTACAAAGGAGTCCATGAAACAGAAGGTGAAAATATGGTAAGAACAATGAATGCAAGTTTTGGCACTGAAATCGCCAACCAGCATATATACTCTCCGGAAATGGCCAGGAAAGAGTCTTACTCCTTCTGTACTCTTGACAGCATTTAGTACACTAGATCTCAAAAAGATATTTAATGACACAATAAATATTTGAAAGCTGCCAGGTCCTTATCAAATAAATACCAAGAAATATTCCAATTCCAAAAGATATCTTTAGATTATCTGTAAATCTGAATTACTTGCATTGATATTTCCTGCCACAGAAATAAAGAACACAAAACCAACCTTACCTCCTCATGAGGTATATGTTTTGCTAAAAGTCGCTGAACCAATTTTTCTTTACTGTTTCAAATTATCAGATGAACTTGATATTTAAAAGAACCTTATGAGAAACCATTTCACCCCCCTCTTACCTTTATGTTTCAAATATCTGAATCTTCATTTACAGTTTATTCCAAGCACCTGTACTTGAGTCTTACATGGAAGTGAGCCTGAGGCAGAGTAGGATAATTCTGAAGGACACATCCCCACCTAGTGGCCATAGGGAGAACTGGGGAGGGTGCCTGCTGGAAGCAGGTGTCTGACAGAGGCTTCTAGCCAAGATCTCAGCCTTCAAATCCCCAGGTTTACAGGGATCCCGCCTAGCAGGCCAGGGCCCTCAGGCCTCTCACCTGATGAATCAGATACGTAATCTGGTGTTTCCGCCGCTGCTGGCCTGTTGGCTGCTCACCTTTCTTCTGTAAGGGAAGAGAACAATCATTAACACATTGAAAGAAAAGTGGAAGTTTCTCATGTGACCCAATGGGACAAGGACGGGTGTTAAGAAATCAACTACACAGCCCAAATCCTAGGGGGAAGAAGTCAGCTTGGAGAAGTTTTTAAGTCTATATACTTACAAAATAGTTATTTTTATTAAAGTTACTATGCAAAAATCTCAAGCTCAGAATACTTGCCTAAAAGAGTCAGCTAATATCCTCATTAGACTGGAAATACTTTGAGGTCAGGACTGTCTTCTGTATCTTTGGTAAGCCACCACCCTCAGCACCAAGCATGGGGCTCTGCCCACAGTGAACACCTGACACCAGCTTCACTGCTTGCAGTCCGTCTAAAACAGCTTAAAGGTCCAGGAGACCTCCCTCCCTGCTTACCTCCCGCCACTTCCTCTGCCCTTCAGGACCTCTTCATCTCTGTCCACTTCTCCCCAGTCAGGCCAGATGTCTAGCCTACCTCCTGCCTACTGCTTACCAAGCTCTCTCCCATCAATCACCTTTGGCTGAAACCCTACTCCCTCATTCTAGTAAGTACCAACAAGCAGCTTCCCTGGAATTAGACTTTCACAATCACCACACCTCTCTCCAATTTTCCAGCCTTCACCCGTAACTGCACTGAACTCCTACCCAAACTTTGATGCAAATGATTTACCGTCAAAGTCTATATCGGTCTGGGCTTTCATTCTGTGGTTTTCCTGTCCTCTGCCAGTGTTAGTCTCAGACTAGAAGCTTCCTAATCAGCCCCACCCAACTCCCAAAACTCCTCTCTGGAGTCTCCTCAGCACTTATGTAATCAATCTGCACCATAATCATTTATACTCAAGTGTCCTTAAAACTCTTTTTCTAAACTACACTCTAAACTTGTCAAGGACAGGAACTGTATCCTTCTTTTTTAAAAAATCTTAGCTCAATACAATGAGATGGTGTGGAAAAAAATAAAAAACTTAAACCTGGGAGAACAGCAGACTCCAATTCCTTGAAGCTATTTAATGTCATTTAATATGACAGCTAAAGATGACAAACGTAAAACATCCAGCTCCACTCCTGGTCTACAGTGAGCACTAACAACAGTAGCTATTACCATGTGATGATGCCTCTCCACCCAGTTGGTAGAGCAGCTCTCCTAAGTGGCTTTTCCGGTAAACAGTGATGGATCTATGCTGATCTAACCACAATCCTCTGCTCTGTCCTGTATGACCGCCAGCATTCAGTTAAAACAAACGGCTGGGGCTCACATGGCCATCTGTGGCCACAGAACAAAGCAAAGAAAATGGGGGGAGAAGAAGGGAATAAAATGCCCGACCTTGGCCTGGCTGGTGCTGGGCTAGAATCCAGGCTTCCCCACATCTTCCCCCTGTGGCAGGCTCATAAATGTCCACATTTGCTGTACTCAGCTGCTAGATGAAGAGCTGTTCATCATACGGACTGAAGACAACTAGCACAGAGAAGGTGGGAGTGTGGTGTGGGAAATGTGAGGAAGAAAGCATCTGAAAAGGCCACGGCTTGGCACAATAAAAAACGGCAAGAAAGGCGAGAGAAGGCGATGCACACTCAGAACCGAGGACCCCGGGACTTCGGAGGCTCTGTTGTGCCCACACCTCAACACTGTGCTGTACCAGGTCCCAACTTAACAGCACGGAGAGAGAGGTAGGACAGTACGAAAAGGGAAGGGCAGCTATGGCTTCTGTCCAGCCAGGAAGGAGCCACACATACTGAGATCTTCCCAACTGCAAGACAGGAAACTGTCTCAGCCGTCCAATCTCAGTAACCATACTACCATCCAGATAGACAGCGAAGTGCTGCGAGATTCTGGCAAGTAGGAGCTGTGCCTGGGGGGCTTGGTGGACACTCCAGTTCCAAGGGGAACATGTGTTTGCTAACAAGTAACAGTGAGGTGAGGGGTCAGATTCTGCTTTGGGGACTCCCGAGGTGCCACCCAGCAGACCTTTCCTTCCCACTTACTTTGCTGAATGACTTCATGGTTTTCTCTTCTGTCAATGACTTGGTCATCCACTGCTGGGCCCCACTGAGCTGGTCGTCACCTTTGATCTCCACAAAGTTGATCTCCTCCCTCCCTCGGTTCCTTTTGCCCTGCAGCCGCTTAAACTGGAAAAGGGGGACAAAACAATTCAGGAGTCAGAGGTCTGGGTAGGGGATCAGGAGATGTCACAAAGGATTCAGAGTTTATGGAATGATTTTGGGGCTCCCCAATTCCCCTGCACCCTTAATTCTCTCTGTGCAGTATGTCCTTTCACCATGCCACCTACCAAGTTGATTGATGCCAGGTGAAAGGCTATTTCTCAGAAGTTCTCCTGGCCTCAGGGAAAAGAAGGCCAAAATGTATTCCCAAACTTGAGTGCAGAGATTCACTGGTATTAATTTTACACAAATTATGTATAAATTGTATATGCCTAAAAGAACTCACACTATTTTCAAATTAAGAATTAAAGGTACAAAAACAATTCTAGGCTTTCTCTTCTAAAAATTAGTTCTTTTAACACGTCTGTTCTTTCTCATTGGTTCAGTATCACCAAATCAGCAGACCACACACCAGATTAGACATTAGAGGAGAATGTAATTCAAGATGGAGAGAGAGGAAGCCTCAAAAAAGAGCCTGGCAAAACTTCCAGGAGACTGCTACTCTTTCTTCTTCCTCCGAAAGAAAGAAAGAAAAATTATCACACTAAGTCACCACAAGATGTGCTGAGGAGTGTAGGTGAAGAGGAATTAAATTCAAGAACACTTGGAAATCTGCAGCGAAACCCAGGTTGTGGTCTGAGCATCAGCAAGGTCTCTCTCTACCCACAAGGAGCTGACTTTTGCCACTGGATAAGCTCCCTGCTGCCTCCTAGGCTTAGAAAAAAAGGGGCCGAACTACTGAACTTGTCAAGGAGGACACGGACAGGAAAGTGGAGGAACACAGGATTAACCACAGGCAGAAGTTTGCAAAGTTTCTGTGTAAAGGCGAGGAGAATGTTATTTTTATAAGAACTTGCATCCCCTATTTCTCCAACCCACTCCTGGTAGGCTGTGGCCTCCCTACAGATGGAATACTTTATCTCCTGAACATGACTGGACGGTCGCAAAACACGAGGTTTTCATCTGCCCTTGTGCTGAGTCAGGGAGAGGCTCAGCAGCAGGGAATGACAGTGATGTGAAACACAAGGTTATTTACTGTGGCTGCTGTTCCCTCCCCAAAATTCACTCTCCCCCTCTCTGTTAGTATGAACGAACCCAACATTTTGGCTGGGCATAGTACCACCCAATGAAAAGACTACGATGTTCCCTTGCAACTAAATACAGCTATAACAGGTTTTGCTCAGCAAGATAGGAGGAAAAGTATTCTTAGGAACTTTCAGGAAGTCTCCTAAAGGGGGAGGTGACTTTCTTTTCCCGCTCTGCTGCCTGTGTGCAATAATGATGGCAGTGACCTCAGCTACATTTTCTTATCGAAGGGGGCTGGATCTCAACAACTGTTAGAAGCTGCCATACCAGCCTTGGCCTGCCTACTTCTTTTATAAAGAAAAAAGTTAACTTCCCTTCAGTTCAGTTCAGTTCAGTCGCTCAGTCGTGTCCGACTCTTTGAGACCCCATGAATCACAGCATGCCAGGCCTCCCTGTCCATCACCAACTCCTGGAGTTCACTCAAACTCATGTCCATCGAATCGGTGATGCCATCCAGCCATCTCATTCTCTGTTGTCCCCTTCTCCTCCCACCCCCAATCCCTCCCTGCATCAGACTCTTCCAGTGAGTCAACTCGTTGCATGAGGTGGCCAAAGTATTGGAGTTTCAGCTTTAGTATCAATCCTTCCAATGAACACCCAGGATCAATCTCCTTTAGAATGGACATTATTACTTGAAGTTTCTCAATTATATGTTGTAAAACCGAATCCCAAATGAATATAGCTTTTTTGCTTTTTTTAAAAAAAGAATTTCCTTTAGCTTCAGATTTGAAACCTGGTGTCTAGGGGTCAAAGATGGTCACTTGGGCTTTATTAACTTACTGCTTCGTCATCGATGAAGGACGCATCTGGGGCAATTTCCTGGGGGGGGACCACAGCCGGGTCCTGGGCGGGATAGTAGCCACCACTGTAATAATCCTGTAGTCAAAGAGGGGAGAAAACACACCAGCTGAGGGCACAGTGGAGAGAACAGAGAAAACCCTCATCCAAGAGGCAGTGGTGATACCCACACTACAGACCCCTCAAGTGGACCAGCAAAAGCACAGATCCTAAGGACCTACCTTACAACTCAAGAACCAGAGTTTTTCTAATCTACACCATCCAGACAGGTGGATTTTTTTTTTAGGGAAGAGATACAAGGAAGAAAGACATTCTCTCCTGCTTCAATTCACAGCCTGCTCCCTTGGCTGCTTCCTCAGCATGACTCCTACTGCTGACCTCTACTGTGCCTCAGCCGGGCACCTCCTGTTCAGAAGACCCCATACGGTCCAGTGTGAGCAAAGATGAGGAGGGGTGAAGCATGCTACTTCTGCTCCTCGTCCGACCTAGAAGCCCTGGGCACAGGGGACTCCCTCCCTTCTCAGGCAGGGAGGTTGCAGATCTCTGATAAAAATAAACCACCATAAGGGTGGTATGGAATCTACAAAGCTGGGGACAAACCAGGTTTGCATTACCAGATTTTCAGTTCAGGAATTGATGACGCCCTTTAGAGGTGAGCTAGCCAGATGCTGCTGTCAGCCCTAGAGGAAGAGGGGTGAAGGCAAGGGCAAGGCCCCTACCGTGGCCAACTCAGGCAGCTGCAGGGCTGAGAAACTATCTCCTCTCTGCCAGCACTTTTTCCTAATTCTTCCACCTTTGCCCAAACTCTAAGAAACACTCCTCTAAGAACATTCATTTGACATATGAAAAATAAGGCTTAATATTAAATAAAAATAATACATAAAAAATCAGTCCTAGAGGAAGAGGGGTGAAGGCAAGGGCAAGGCCCCTACCATGGCCAACTCAGGCAGCTGCAGGGCTGAGAAACTATCTCCTCCCTGCCTGCACTTTTTCCTAATTCTCCCACCTTTGCCCAAAACTCCAAGAAACGCTCCTCTAAGAACATTCATTTTATATATGAAAGATAAGGCTTAATATTAAATAAAAATATACATAAAAAAACAGTAATTAAAGCATTAATTTTCATTAAAAGTATTGATAAAAAACATACATTTAAATTGAAAGGCGCCCTAGAGTAATGAGAGTGCTTTAATTTGCACTGACTGCATTCATGGTATCTGGAACTGCATATAAAATCCCAACTGTTATTCACTGGCTGGATATACACTAGGGGTTTCTTACATTTTTCTGTCTTTGCTAAAGAGGTCAAAACATTCATCTTCTTCCTTCCAACACTGAGGGGAGATACACTGTCCCTGGTCAGTCTACAGGACACAGCAAAGCTTAATGGCAAATAGGTTTCAAAGTCTTTGATCAGAACACAGTGCCCTCAAAGTCCACCTACCATGGGTCCCTAGATTGTATCTAAGAGTAACGCTGACCACTCAGAGAATCACAGTGGTTGAAGGAGACTGAAGTCTTGCAACCATTGCACGCTGGCGGAAAACTTCCTACAGCTGCCCAGCCACAGCACAAGCCAGCTGCCTCTGATCAACCACCACTGCGGCTGTGAGTCCCCGGACTCCTGCGAGCCCTCTCCATCTAAGAAAGCTCTGACCACTGGAAGTCTGTCTTAAACTACTCACAACCTGGCCTCATATATTCTCACCCTCTGAAGCCCTAGAGAACAATTTAAACAGCTCTTCCACATAACATTTGAATAAAAGTTCTCATAACCATTTACTGAGCATTTGCTATGTTACCAATATAACTCTTGTAACAACCCTGAAGTTCTATCATTCTTCCCATCTTAGAGCTGAGAAATCTGAGATTCAGAGGGGCAGATAAGTAATTTGCCCCGACTCACACAGTTTGAGATTCAAAATCTAAACCCCATTTCCTGTCTCTGCCCAAACTATGGTCCCCCAGTGTCTGCTCTCCAGAGACTTACTCTAGTCCTTTGACTTCCATGTCTCAGTCAAGGCCTCTGGCCACTCTCCTATTCCCTTTGCATTCAACTCTCCAGACTCCCTCCTCTCCCTCCCCACTTCCTACGTTCTCAGCACTCCCCACCTCCAGAACTCTCCTCGGGACTCACTGCTATTAGGGACTCACTGCTATTAGTCGTCTATGCCAAAGTTCTCACATCCTCCTCACCGACACGTGCAGAAGCTACCTGGGGTCTCTAAGATTAGAGACTGTTCTTCTCCCACTTTCTCCCTATACCTCTCATCAGCTCCTACAATGACACTTCGTGTTCAGAATAAAGGGGTCAATTATGTGGTTCAACCTGTCATGGTTCAGCATAAAGCCATAATGTTTTGAGACCCAATAAGGAAAACCAAGACACCAGAAGACTCGTTAATTCAGCCAAAATGATGCCAGAGAGGCCGTATCACAGCCTCAAAGCTCTCCCTGACTGCCAGACTCCAACATTCCCTGGCTGCCCTCCATGCCGCCTGCCCACCTGATAGTAAGCACCAGCGGCATTAGCGTCGCCGTATGTGGGAAACTGATTGTAGCTGTAGTCATCCCCAGGCTGAGGCGTCCAAGCGGCCCCACTTGAGCCTGCGGCCATCTTGAATTCCAAGGGGGCATTGGCTGCATCGTCCTGGAAGGCCGGCTCTGGTTCTGTGCCTGGAGGCAGCTCTTCTGGGACAGTGGGAACGGGGTAAGGGTATGGCTCAACTCCAGGGGGCTCAGCCTTCTCAGGGAGGGAGAAAAAGTTCTCAGGGGCCACTTCCTCATCACTGTCGTCCTCCTCCTGCGTGATCTGCTTCGTCACCTGCAGGGCAGCACTCTTGGCAGCAGCCTTGATAGCTGAGGGCGACGGAGTGGTGGTTGTGGTGCCCACAACAGGGGCAAGAGAAGAGGACTTGGTCTTAGAAGCTTGCCTGGAGGGCTTAGTGTCAGAGGAGCCATCCGAGGGTTTCCGGGAGAAGGCATGGGGCAGGAGCAACCTGTTAGTCTCTTTCACAGTCAGGTTTTTAGGTTGGGGAAGCAAGGCAGACAAACCAGTCCCCTCACTGGATCCCTGGTGAGCCCAAGTTTGGGTAAGGAGGGAAGAAAGGTGACAAGTGAGATGTTATGACACATACTACTGACATTAAGAACAAGCATTACAGTTACATGCTCCAGCCTAAAATCTTACCAGTCCTACTCTGTCTGACCTGTGCCCATAAAGGTCATCCAAACTGGACGTGACTCCTCCTACCTCTGGCCCTTCTGCTGTCCACTTCTCCCAG
Organism: Moschus berezovskii; assembly: GCF_049115385.1. Taxonomy (NCBI): domain Eukaryota; kingdom Metazoa; phylum Chordata; class Mammalia; order Artiodactyla; family Moschidae; genus Moschus; species Moschus berezovskii. The sequence continues at coordinate 111,072,847 of NC_142463.1, read as the reverse complement.
CTCCTCTACCACAAAATCTTTCCTGATTTTTTTTTTTTTTTTGCTAATATGATACATTTAGTAAATACATCATCTTTTTTCCCCAAAAGCCCCGGGCTCTTTCCTGCTGATCAATGAACATCTCTCAATATCCTGAAGGTTCCTGTTAAGCATGGCAACTCCCTGCTTCCTTTGGATTGCCAAGGCCCTGTCCTAAAAAGACATTCATACATCCCACCCAAAGTTCCCTCCCTACCCAAGGTAAGCCCTAGAGATGTGGTATACCCAGCTTGTTTATGCCAGAGTCAAGCATTTAACTTATCAATTTGTAAGCTAACTGGCTCAGTCCATCCAGAGTTCCTGTTACTCCTAAGAATCTTTTCGATTCTGCTTTCTGTATAACAAGGCCAGCTGGCCTAACTGTAGAGCTGAGGGAGGTACTGGTTTGAAAAAGGAGAATGGAGTTAGTGTCACTTATTGGACACGGTGTTACTGTCCTGGAGTAACCATGTACTTCAGCACTCTCGGCCAAGAAATGCCCAGAATGAATAAACTAAGGCTTCTGAATCAAGCAGTCCAGGCAGAACAGCTCAGCTCACCCAGAAGATGGGCTCTTCTCCCTGCTGTCTGTTTACACACATAGGTCACTCCACCCTGGCAGACGCCAAAGGCTCGGGCTCATAGAAACCAGACTGAGACGGAAGATGGAGCACACCCTCCAGGCCGCCTTCGAAGCGTCCGACTTCTCAGCTACGTCTGGGGCCGTGGCTGCAGCCTCTGCAGCGCTCAGCCCACACGCTGCCTTCCCCGCTCAGAGGCTCTCTACGTGCTCATCTCTTCCTGCCTCTGGAAGGCTGTCTCTGCTCCTGGACTGCATTCTCAGCCACTGTCCTCCCATCTCTTTAGCTGCCAGTTCACGTCCTCCAGGAAGCCATTCTGACAACAGGCAGCAACTGGCTTCATTCAGTCTCGGCAAGTGAGTGTCTTTCATGATTCTTCCTCCATAACCCATATTGACATGGACACAGCATCACTCTCATCAGTTATCTAACCACGTGATTGTGTCCTTCTAAGACCTCCCAACACGGGACGTGACGCCTTAACAGACTCAGGGAAGGGGCAACCTCAGGATCATATACCTGAATCAGGAGACAACAACCTTATAAAGGAAGAACCGCTTTTGCTTTTCCTGAGACATACAATTAACATGAGGTCAGAGGGTGTGTAAATCACTGAGTGTGGGGCTGAACAGCCAGAATAGAGGCACTGGGACAAGGGGAAACAGGAAGCGGCAGTGAGGGCGTCTCCCAGCACTGTCTGGTTAAGGGCTTCTGGTCTTTATGACAAAGCAGTGGCCAAACGCTGCAGGTAAGAGCGTGGACTCCACAGTCAGACTGCCTCAGTCTGATCTCAGGTCTGTCCCCGCTAGTTCCCTGGGCAAGTTCCTTAAGGTCTCATTCTCCTCATATACAATACAGGAATGATAGTAACACTCTGATTCCGGTACTGTTAAGAGGATAAAGTCAGTTAAACACTGGTATAGCACTTAGTACTATTTAAGCTTCTTTTCCAGGTTAAAAATGAGACCGGGAGAAGATGAATAATTGTAAATTTCGGATGTCCCATAACATCACTTTGACCAATCCATTTATTCTACTGCTCCTAAATAATCCTTTTACCTGAAATGTAGTAAAACAAATTGAGTTCCAATTCATCTCCCTACCACGCCTATCCTCTAGGAGAGACAACGCCAGCACACTACAGTCAGTGAACAGTGAGGGGAGGGCAGAAAAGCACAAGGTCTGATGTTACCTGGAAAACAAAACTACACTCAAATGGGCAGTCCTCAATATCAATATCTGCATTTGCCGGGAGTTGATGATGGACAGGGAGGCCTGGCATGCTGTGACTCATGGGGTTGCAAAGAGTCAGACACGACTGAGTGACTGAATTGAACTGAACTGAGGCTTGATTTAGAAATTTCCCATCTTCCAGGAAGCAAGATGGGAAGACATGGCTTCTGTCACAAAGCTTACCTGAAGGACAGTTTTCTTCTTTGTGGGTTCATCTTCCTCAGAATCTGACTAAGAGAAAAAGAAACAAAATAAGGCCTCGCTGTTTAAGGACAATAGGGAAAGCACTCACCTTAAAGGAAGCAGAAATAAAGGCCTGGACAACAGTGGCTATCACCTTGTCTGGGCCCTTCCTCTGTATGAAGGATGTGTCTCCCAGGACCAGCCAAACAGCTTCAGAGAATAAGGCAGGCATTGACCTCTCCTGGTCACTCATTCTCAAACCCCCAGACCTGTTCCAGTGCTTTTTGCATCAATTTTGTCCTTTAAATTAAGACTACTTCCTCTCATTCAGTCTTTGGTGGAAAGAAAAAGCTATACCCATTCTTCTTCCTATAAATCTGTCCACTAGAAGATGAATGGGATTTGGCCCACAATCTCACCCAATCTCAGCTTCACTTCTAAAACCACTTACATAGACTACATAACCACAGGGCTGGGGAACTCCTGTGGGATTAAGCGGTGTGTTAACTACTCTTCTATGAGACATTAAAGGTCAAAGCCATTGGAGAAATCCATTCTTCTCCAAGTATGATCTATTGTTTAAGTATGCCAGACAGAGTCGTTTCACGTCCAGAGAGAAGGCAAACAAATGATGACTGTGAGAATCTGGGGCAAGAAGGAAGGTCGTCTGTGTTATCCCTCTGATTCATCAGGATGGTTTCTAAAACAAGCTCTCACACTGAAAAATGGCCAAACTTTTAGTTCAATATCAGCTCCTCAACCATCTTCAACTATCAGAAAGATGCAAGGCATATGAAAAGCAAACTTTAACATTTTATTTTAAAAAATTAATACCCAAACTGAGAACTTTAAAGTCTTCCATTTGTTGTTAAGACCCTGGTTTGGGGCACCTGTAAATAAAGGTGATTAGGCAGGAATTTAAGATCCTTTCCATCCCCAAGATTTTAAACAACTCAAATTCTCTGCCTATTTTTCTCAACTGAACCTCATATGTCACAAGTTCCCCATTGGATTCATCTGCTACAAGGACCTTTTAATCATCATTACTCAGAACCTACTGTATGCAAGAACCTACAGTATGTAAGACACTGTGCCAGGCACTATAGACACAGCTCCGACCGGTGTCCTGTGGCTGGGTTACAGGTACTACGATGATATTCATCCACTCAGGCAACATGACGGGACTTGGAGCAGGCCGAATCCTGGCCCACTGATTTCCAGAGGCACAATGTGGACTACTTCCTCCATTGTGCTTCAGAGATTTTCTTGTATACTAAGACATGGAAGAAGTCCCAGTCCTCAAGAAACTTGAGTCCAGTAAGAAGAAAGACAAGTACCCAAATAATTGTAATAAAAGCAGTTAAGGATAAGGGCATCAACTGTGACTCCAAAATCTCCTCAAAGAACTAGCCCAGCCTCCATGTGTACTTCTTTCATGTAAGTTCCCCACCTTATCACTCCTCCTTCAGGTTCCCGGATGACTGCCACCTCCCACTCTCCCATCAGTCTGTATTCTGTGCCTCCTGACCTGAAACTCTGAAGTCTTCCTAAAGAAGCTCACCTTGCTCTTTTTCACTGTGTCCCTATGTTATTTATTTGTCTAGGGTGGCATCAGGCTAACAATGATTCATTTGTGCTTGCTCTGTAAATGTTGCATTTTTCATGTGCGTATCTATTTACCTTATTAGAATTAACACCCAAAAAAGATGTCCTTTTCATTATAGGGGACTGGAATCCAAAAGTAGGAAGTCAAGAGATACCTGGAGTAATAGGAAAATTTGGCCTTGGAGTACAAAACGAAGCGGGCCAAAGGCTAACAAAGTTTTGCCAAGAGAACACACTGGTCATAGCAAACACCCTCTGCCAACAACACAAGAGAAGACTCTACACATGGACGTCACCAGATGGTCAACACCGAAATCAGATTGATTATATTCTTTGCAGCCAAAGATGGAGAAACTCTATACAGACAATGCAAAAACAAGACTGGGAGCTGACTGTGGTTCAGATCGTGAACTCCTTCCTTATTGCAAAATTCAGACTTAAATTGAAGAAAGGAAGGAAAACCACTGGACCATTCAGATATGACCTAAATCAAATCTCTCACTTATTATACAGAGGAAGTGACAAATAGACTCAAGGGATTAGATCTAATAGACACAGTGCCGGAAGAACTATGGATGGAGGTTCGTGACATTGTACAGGAGGCAGCGATCAAGACCATTCCCAAGAAAAAGAAATGCAAAAAGGCAAAATGGTTGTCTGAGGAGGCCTTACAAATAGCTGAGAAAAGAAAAGAAGCAAAACGCAAAGGAGAAAAGGAAAGATATACCCATTTGAATGCAGAGTTTTAAAGAATAGCAAGGAGAGAGAAGAAAGCCTTACTCAGTGATCAACGCAAAGAAATAGAGGAAAGCAAAAGAATGGGAATGACTAGAGATCTCTTCAAGAAAATCAGAGATACCAAGGGAACATTTCATGCAAAGATGGGCTCAATAAAGGACAGAAATGGTACGGACCTAAAAGAAGCAGAAGGTATCAAGAAGAGATGGCAAGAATACACAGAAGAACTATACAAAAAAGATCTTCATGACTCAGATAACTATGATGGTGTGATCACTCACCTAGAGCCAGACATCCTGGAACGCGAAGTCAAGTGGGCCTTAGGAAGGATCACTATGAACAAAGCTAGTGGAAGTAATGGAATTCCAGTTGAGCTATTTCAAATCCTAAAAGATGATGCTGCACTCAATATGCCAGCAAATTTGGAAAACTCAACAGTGGCCACAGGACTGGAAAAGGTCAGTTTTCATTCCAATCTCAAAGAAAGGCAATGCCAAAGAATGCTCAAACTATTGCATAACTGCACTCACCTCACACACTAGCAAAGTAATACTCAAACCAAGTGAGGCTTCAACGGTAGGTGAACCAAGACCTTCCAGGTGTTCACGTTGGATTTAGAAAAGGCAGAGGAACCAGAGATCAAACTGCCAACATCGCTGGGTCATCGACAAAGCAACAGTTCCAGAAAAACATCTGCTTTACTGACTACACCAAAGCCTTTGACCATGTGGATCACAACTAACTGTGGAAACTTCTTAAAGAGATGGGAATACCAGACCACCTTACCTGCCTCCTGTATGTAGGTCAAGAAGCAAGTTAGAACTGGACATGGAACAACGGACAGGATGGAAAATGAGTATGACAGGGTTGTATATTGTCACCCTGCTTGTTTAACTTATATGCAGAGTACATCATGCAAAATGCTGGGCTGGGTGAAGCACAAGCTAGACTCAAGACTGCAGGAAGAAGTATCAGTAACCTCAGATATGCAGATGACACCACCCTTATTGAAGAAGGCGAAGAGGAACTAAAGAGGAGTCTGACAAAGTTGGCTTAAAACTCAACATTCAAAGACCCAAGATCATGGCATCCAGTCCCATCACTTCAAGGCAAACAGATGGGGAAACAATGGAAACAGTGAGAGACTTTATTTTCTTGGGCTCCAAAATCCCTGCAGGTGGCGACTGCAGCCATGAAATTTAAAAGATGCTTGCTCCCTGGAAGAAAAGCTATGACCAACCTAGACAGCATTTTAGAAAGCAGAGACATTACTTTGCTGACAAGGGTCCATCTAGTCAAAAGTATGGTTTTTCCAGTAGTCATGTATGGATGTGAGAGCTGGACCATAAAGAAAGCTGAGCGCCGAAGAATTGATGCTTTTGAACTGTGGTGTTGGAAAAGACTCTTGAGAGAGTTCCCTGGACTGAAAGGAGATCCAACCAGCTCATCCTAAAGGAAATCAGTCCAGAATATTCACTGGAAGAACTGATGCTGAAGCTGAAGCTCCAATACTTTGGCCACCTGATACAAAGAAATGACTTCTCAGAAAAGACCCTGATGCTGGGAAAGATTGAAGGCAGGAAAAGGGGATGACAGAGGATGAGATGGTTGGATGGCATCACTGACTCGATGGACATGAGTTTGAGCAAGCTCCAGGAGTTGGTGATGGGCAGGGAAACCTGGCATGCTGCAGCCCATGGAGTTGCAAAGAGTCAGACATGACTAAGCAACTGAACTGATCCATGAAAATGCAAAAAATGGATACTAACTAAAATTTTTAACAGAATTCAAGGATTATTATTCTCTCTGATCTTCCAAGAGGTCAAACACAATAGAAGAAAAGCCTTAAGCCCCAAACACCCAAGCATTTTTAACCTTTTCTCTCTGTTCCAAACTCCACTGCCTCAGGGTTTACTGACCGTTTCCTTTTTCTTTTTTTTCCCCCTCACTCCTCCTCGCCTTGTTTTTTGACTTTCTCCTTTTCAGCAGACCACACAGAACCACCTCACTGTGGGGTACACAAGGTTGTCATGAAGTCCCCAGGCACGTTTAAACTTTAACATCCTAGGTAATATGTCCAATGGAAACAATCTGAAAAGAAAATATTATCAAGTTTAAGATGATTACATTCATAAAACTGTACAAGCATATTTTTATTTTTCAGATCTGTGACAAACAAAAAGTGGCTACTCTGAAACTGTAGGCAAACTGTCCTATGGCTAATAGAATTGAAGGCCAGATCAGCTGGGGGAAGAAAATTCAATTTTTCCTTAAATGTCACAGACGGTTTCCATTATATTGTCAACCTAAGTTTAAAGCTTAAAAGCACATACACGAAAAACTGTACAAAGATTTTAGGAACACCTTATTAATTCCGGCTTTAGAGGACTGCTACGGCTACTCACAATCATCCTTCTCCCTTTGAACATCTTGTACTAATCTACTGAGCCCCATTATAAATCATCTCATGATGGGCACAAATATGACTCCCTAAAACAGAACACAAAGACCCTCAAAAAATGTGCTGAACCCCTAAGCCCTTCTTAAGACTATTCATCTTTGAGAGAGGGGCAGAAATAAATCTTTACCTCTTAAAGCTAACAAACAGGGCTCTGAGACATTCAGTAACCTACAGAGGCCACAGAGGAAGTCCAGGGCTGTTGGGAGAGTAAAGAAACAGAATGAGAACCACTTCTTGCCCCCTGAATTAACTTTAGCCAACTAAAGAGGTTGGAAACATGGAACTCGCTGCTTCACTATGAAAAAGAGGTTGAGAGGCCACTCAAAGGACTTACGGGCATGCGTGGGCTTAGATGAAAACAGGAAACCAAAGAAAGCTCAGCAAGGAATTATCCAAATACCTCACACACAAAAATAAGTTTCAGTTCAGAGTACCAAAAGGAGGAGATGAGTAAACCAAAATCTAAAAGATGTGCCATGTATCTACCAGTCATGGGGTCAGGGGCTGTCTTAGAGCATTTAAAAGGAAAATTAATTCAGCTTCTATCAGGAACCAATTAGAAGCAACAGGATCAACCTAAGCACAGTATTTAATTTAGACACAACCAGAACTTCCTTGATGGTGAAAGGTACAAGAGCATACTGGGGTTTTTTTCCCCCTCTATCATGATAAAGCATATATAACATAAAATGTATCATTTTAACCATTTACAAGCATACAATTCAGTAGCATTAAGTACATACATAATACTGTATAACCATCACCACTATCTATCTCCAGAACTTCTCCTCATCCCAAACAGTAACTCTGTACCTATAATTCTCCATTCCCCAGTAACCTCTACCCTACTTTCAATCTCATTTGCCTACTCTAGGTACCTCATACAAATGGAATCATATGTGTCCTTTTGTGTCCAGCTTACCTTACTGAGCATGTCTGCAAAGTCCATCCATATTGTAACATGTATCAGAACTGCATTCCTTTTTAAGGCTGAGTCATATTCCATTGTGTGTATACACCACTCTTTGTGCATCCACTCATCTGTTGCTGAAAATGTGGGTTATCGCCACCTTTTGGCCACTGTGAACAGTAATGCTATGAACACTAGCATACGAGTATCTGTTTGAGTCCCTGCTTTCAGTTATTTTTACCTAGAAGTGAAACTGCTAGATCATTCTAATTAACTTTTTGAGAACCCGCCAAACTGTCTTCCACAGGAGTATATTAAAAGGAGACTGTTGAGTCAAATCCTAGAGTGCTAAAGACAAGCGAAAGGTGATCTAAGTGGGTCTGTGTCATCTGACCCAGAGAGGAGGATGATGCTAGAGATACAGGAGCATCCAGGGCTGGAAGAAGTAGACTGGTCCAGAAAGGGCATTCCCAGGTTTTCGAGACTCAAACTGGCTGTGTCTCTTAAAAAGGAAGTGCTGTATTTCCTTTTGGCCTCATAAGAGCCTGCGCCTCAGTGGTCACCACTGTCCTCTCTGTTCCAGCTGCCAAGAGTGACAAGACACACACACCCCGAGACTGCTGAGCAAGAGCGGAAACAGACATTTTCCATTAAGCCAGGCCCAGTGGGATCTGCTAATCTATGAGAGCCTCATTCCCCACGGCAGCCTCCCTCTTATCTTCCCAGGCTCTGGTTCTGACAGACTCCTTTTCCAAAAAGCAATCACTAGTTGCCAGGGCCAGAAGCCAAGAAGGAAATCAGAGCCCTAGCACAGACCACTGCCGGCCCCCAACTCAACCCCCAGGCTCCAAACTCTGATCACTTACACACTCCTCTCTGCTATTATCCCAACTAGCAAGATTCATCAACTGTTTGCCCCTTTGGTCTCAAATACGTTCTTACATCTGCCTGTTCAGTTAGGGCATCATTTTCTCTCCCACTTTTGCACTCCTCATAGTACCACTTTCCTAGTTCTGGGTGCTCAAGACTCTTCTGTCTTTTTGGTAGGAAATATGATAGAAAGGAACACAACACACCTGGGAGCAAATATGACTTCTGCAACTCTCAAACTATGTGATTTTAGCTCTGTTCTCTAAATTCCTATATCCTCACCTGTAAACTAGGGGTAAGGCTTAACTTAGAGTCGCTGATGTGCCCAGCACAGTGCCAGACACTCCACAGGTGACCCACAGATGTTGGTGCATTCCTCCTTCCCTTTCTGCTGCTGCTGCTAAGTCACTTCAGTCGTGTCCGACTCTGTGTGACCCCATAGACGGAAGCCCACCAGGCTCCCCCGTCCCAGGGATTCTCCAGGCAAGAACACTGGAGTGGGTTGCCATTTCCTTCTCCAATGTGTGAAAGTGAAAAGTGAAAGTGAAGTCGCTCAGTCGTGTCCGACCCTTAGCGACCCCACGGACTGCAGGCTACCAGGCTCCTCCATCCATGGGATTTTCTAGGCAATAGTACTGGAGTGGCTTGCCATTGCCTTCTCAGCCTTCCCTTTCTACCTAGGGCTAAATCCTAGTTAAATTCACCACAGTCAACTCTTAACAGAAGTGACCAAAATTAGTGAAATTTCCATCCATTTTACAGCTTCAAATCGTTCACTACCTGGGTGAGCCATTTGAAAAGGACACATAACACTAATAATCCAAGTAACTCTGAAATTTCTATTTGTGTTGGAAGGCACATTGCTACTGCTGCTGCTAAGTCACTTCAGTCATGTCTGACTCTGTGCAACCCCATAGATGGCAGCCTACCAGGCTCCCCTGTCCCTGGGATTCTCCAGGCAAGAATACTGGAGTGGGTTGCCATTTCCTTCTCCAATGTGTGAAAGTGAAAAGTGAAAGTGAAGTCGCTCAGTCGTGTCCAACCCTTAGCGACCCCACGGACTGCAGCCTACCAGGCTCCTCCATCCATGGGATTTTCTAGGCAAGAGTACTGGAGTGACTTGCCATTGCCTTCTCCGAGAAGGCACATTACGTGACAGAAAACCCTTAGAGCAAACTTATTCCTCTAATTTTCCTTTTTTGGTATCCTAATTTTAGAAGTCTGCATCTCCTAAGCCCGCAAAATCAGCAATTAACCACTGTTCAGAAAAAGAACAGTAAGAAGGGAAAAAGAATGATGATTCCCCATTTTAAGGGTCATTCCTAATTTTTGACTGACAAAAGTCAAAAGCTGACTGAATTTGATATTGAAACATACCTGGAGAGAGAATTTCCCCTGTTCCCTGACTGTGGCTGATCGATGAGCTGACTCAGATCAAACCAATCATAGTCTCTCTCCCAGAAAACCAGACCAGGACTAAAACTATAGTTCAATCTGGGCCAGTCACTAAAAGGAAGGAATGAAAAACCAAGGAGGTATAGGTGGCCATTTTTCATCTGCAACAAAAGTTAAGAAATGGGGGAAACTGGTCTGCAGACAAGGAAGAATGAATTAAAGGTGCAAAGAGAAGCTGTGTGGGTCCCTGACAGAGCTCCAACTCTTGATTCCAGGCCCTTTCCAGGGTACTCAGTATATTTATGATGCATTTCCACTTATGCTAGCTTGGAGCAGTTTCTGATACTTGTAACCAATTAAGTCTAACTAATCCCCAACCTGCTCCGCCTTTGTATTCCCCAAATGAACAGCACCACTGCCCTCCCCGCTGCGTGAGCCAAACGGTCAGCCTTGACCCCTCTTCGTCGCCCGTGACAGCCAATCAGTCCCCGGCCTTACCACGTCTCTGTCCAAAACCGACCTGGAACCTCCCATTCTCCCCGTCCCCACGGCCCTGTCCAGGCACCACCGTCTCTCACACTGTCTCTACCAGTCTTGTCCCCCCAGATCTTTTGGCACCCTGTGATGAGAGGATTCTTGCTCAGACTTAAGGGCTTTTCACTACTCTAGAATTACGTACAAAGGCCCTGGCAGTGTGTCCAAGGCCCATTATCATCTGGCCTCAATCTCTTTCTCTCTAGCCTCTTCTCTCATCACTGCCCCTGCCCACAATGCACTGCAGCCATGCTGCCTTACTAAAGCTTCCCGCAAAGTGTTTGCATTCTCTCACCTCTGGACTTTTGAACATTCTGGTCCCTCTGCCTGATGTCCTCCTCTTCATCGCCCCTTTCTCTGGCTGGCTTCTGCTCACTTGTCTTATCTCTAAAGTGTAGGCATTATCTCCTCCTGAAAGCCTCCCCAACCTCTAAAGATGACTATTGCCCCAAAGGAGAGCTCCCATGACAGCAGCTCTATCACGGTCCTCCTGATGTGACCTTGCCTGTCTCCCCCGCATAGACCATCAGCTCCTTTTACAATAGGGTCTATCATGTTCACTACTGTACTCAGCTCCTGGCACAGAGAATCAGCTCAATAGTGAAAGAAGGAATGAACGAAAGTTCAGAGTTAGTTGATCCTACTTCACCAAATTCTAAAGGAAAATTATTTAAGGAAACCTAATTCATTCACTCAGATGTTTACTAAAAGCCCAATAAGCACAAGACACAGAGCTTAGAACCACAGGACCTTAGACCAACAGATATTTCAAAGGCGAAGGTCACCCTTACCTATTCACCTTAGAACTCTCTTTGGCTACCTTTCCCAGGAATTACATGTTCCGAGAACAAAACACTAACTTGTACAGAACGAAAATGGGAAACTGAACCAGCTAAGGGCTAGGATTTGGTTTTATTCTAATTATCCATCTCACAATTTATCTCAGGAATTTAGAAAATTATACATACAAAGGAGGGATAGTTAAAAGGCCTCAGAATTTTCCGCCACTTCAGCCGGCCTAAATGGAAGATTCTACAGCCTCTACCAGCAACTTTTCCTGATGCTACCTCTGAGGACCTAATAATGAGTCTTTCCACTGTCACTGTGGAGGGAGGCAAGCTGGCTCAAAGTGCCATCTTTCCCTACATATCACAATTAGGCTGAAAGCAAATTTGGGAAGAAAACTGTGAAAACAGAATGCCCCCCAAAATGAACCTATTTTCCCCTGTCTTAGGAACTTTCCTTTGTTCCAGGTTAAATCAAGAGCAAACTTTAGTTCCAGTGGAGCAACAGAAGTCTTTTTGGGACCCTAAACTTAGAAATAACAAACTTGGGTAAAAAAGAAGGGAAATGATTTGGAAAAAGCTTGTAACAAGGTAGTAAGGGAGATTCTGGAAATACCTTCCATAAAGAATCCATATTCATTTGAATTCATTCACTCAAAATATTTAGATAGTACTCAGTATGTGCCAGGCATTCTTTAACCACTAGGAATTCAGCAGTGAAAAAAATAAACAATAAGTCCTGTCTTCATGGAGCTTGTATACTAGCAAAAGAAGAGAAGCAAATAAAATAAACAGTATGTGAAATGGTTAGTATGTCATCTCACACACTAGCAAAGTAATGCTCAAAATTCTCCAAGCCAGGTTTCAATAGTATGTGAACTATGAATTCCAGACATTCAAGGTGGATTTAGAAAAGACAGAGGAACCTGAGATCAAATTGCCAACATCCCCTGGATCATCGAAAAAGCAAGAGAGTTCAGAAAAACATCTACTTCTGCTTTATTGACTATGCCAAAGCCTTTGACTGTGTGGATCACAATAAACTGTGGAAAATTCTAAAAGAGATGGGAATACCAGACCACCTGACCTGCCTCTTGAGAAATCTGTATGCAGGTCAGGAAGCCACAGTTAGAACTGGACATGGAACAACAGATTGGTTCCAAATCGGGAAAGGAGTACGTCAAGGCTGTATATTGTCACCCTGCTTATTTAACTTACATGGAGAGTACATCATGAGAAATGCTGGGCTGGATGAAGCACAAGCTGGAATCAAGATTGCCAGGAGAAATATCAATAACCTCAGATATGCAGATAACACCACTCTCAAGGCAGAAAGCAAAGAACTAAAGAGCCTCCTGATGAAAGTGAAAGAGGAGAGTGAAAAAGTTGGCTTAAAACTCAACATTCAGAAACTAAGATCATGGCATCCAGTCCCATCACTTGATGGCAAATAGATGGGGAAACAATGGAAATAGTGAAGACTTTATTTTCTTGGCTCCAAAATCCCTGCAGATGGTAACTGCAGCCATGAAATTAAAAGACACCAGATCCTTGGAAGAAAAGTTATGACCAACCTAGACAGCACATTAAAAAGCAGAGACATTACTTTGCCAACCAAGGTTCGTCTAGTCAAAGCTATGGTTTTTCCAGTACTCATGTACGGATGTAAGAGTGGACTATAAAGAAAGCTGAGTGCGGAAAAATTGATGCTTTTGAACTGTGGGGTTGAAGAAGACTCTTGATAGTCCCCTGGACTGCAAAGAGATCCAACCAGTCAATCCTAAAGGAGATCAATCCTGAATATTCATTGGAAGGACTGATGCTGAAGCTGAAGCTCCAATACTCTGGCCCCCTGATGCAAAGAACTGACTCATCTGAAGAGACTCTGATGCTGGGAAAGATTGAAGGTGGGAGAAGGGGATGACAGATGAGATGGTTGGATGGCATCACCAACAATATGGACATGAGTCTGAGTAAGCTCTGGGAGTTGGTGATGGACAGGGAAGCCTGGCGTGCTGCAGACCATGGGTTGCAAACAGTTGGACACGACTAAGGGACTGAACTGAACTAGATGGTGATAAAGTATCTTAAATGGTGGTGCAATGGAGAAAAATAAAAGAAGTCGGGTGGGGCGGAGTGGGTGACAGGAAGTTACAAATGAAATAGGTCAGCTAGCAAGTCCTCACTGGGAACTTATCTTTTAAACCCAGATTTGAAAGAGGTGAGGGAGAGAACATTCAGACATCTGGGGGGAAGAGAACAGAAATAGCCTCCAGGCTGAGTCAGAAGTCTGAAGAAAAGCAAGGGCGAAAATCAGCTTCCCTCTGAGGGTTACCAGAGGTGAGGGAGGCATGGACCAAATGACTTTTTAGAAGTGAAAGAATGGGAAGAACTCCAGATAACTCTAAAGTAGTACCTGTCCCTAGGCTGTCTCTTCTGTCTCCCAAATGCTCACTCCAAAAAAGGCCTTCAATTTTTCTGATCCAACATTCAGAAAACGACACAAGCTTGGTTGCCTCTTCTATATGTAAATGGTGAAACTGGAGCATAGGCCTGAAGTTCAGCTAAACCCTGAATCTTCACTCTGCCCTTCACCAGGTAAGATCTTACACGCTGGACACCTGTTTCTCATCTGTAAAAATGAGAATGTTATCTCTCACAGTTCTGTGGTAATTCAAGGAAAGGGTCAATGCCTGGTAATCTGTACTCAATAAATACTGAATTTCTTCCATAACTTCGCTCAAAAACAGAATCCAGGATTCCTATCCCTTCTGCTCAGACCCCGATGCTTTCAAGTTCAAAGGCAAAGCAAAAGATTAGTTCTGAATGTTGGCCAAAGGCTCAGGAACTGTCTCCTGTTACCTCTTCAAGTGCCACATTTTATGCTGTTGTGAGTAGTTCGGGGGTTTGGGGGGGACCTGCGGTGAAGATATAACAGAGGGAATGCAATCAAGTGTCCCTAGGCCTGGCCCTGTCAGTGTCAGGTGATGGTATAAGGCCTTTCCGCGGGCGGGTCCAGTTTGGAGAAACACGCCAAGGACAAATACCCTAACTCCCCAAAGCCGACAAACTTCAGCTCGACTAATTGCACAGTACCAGGAATCCAGTGGTCCGGAATCAACGGATGCATTTACAGGAGAGAGTCTTCGAGCCTCCACAAAGTCCTTCCCACAGCTGAGCCCATGCCCAAACCCAGTGGACAGTGGGGATGCCCTCCCCGGATACTCACATCCCCCTTATGCAACTCTGGCGCCGCAATCTTCACCGGCTCTGTCCTCTTCTTTGGCTTCGGAAGCCCCAGGGGGGGCCCGGCACCGCCGATAGGAGGGGGCAGGCTGAGGCCAGGGCCTCGGGGCGCGGGCAGCCCCAATCCGAGCCCCTCCCCAACTCCCGCCGCTTCAGCCGGGCTCACGCCTGGAGGTGGGGGGAAGCCTCCCAGGCCGAAGGGCAAGGGGGGAGGAGGCTGGAGCCGGGGGTCGCCGGTGGGTGGGGGCAGCAACAGCGGCGGGGGAAAGGCTGGGGCCAGCATCTGGGGGGGCGGAGGCAGCAAGGCCGGACCCTTGGGTGCGGGAAGAGAAGCGAACAAGCCTCCTAAAGTGGGCCCAGGTGTAGGGGCCGCCGCCTCCTCCTCCTCCTCCGGCTCCGGCTCAGCCTCATCCGGCTCACTTTCATCGCTGCTGGCGTAAGCAACCAGCGACATGGCGCCGCCCGCCTTTGGGGCGCCCTTGCCGGCAGACGAGGCCTACTTGAGACCGGGGATGTCCGGAGGCCTAGTGTGCCCCACCACTCGGAGGGGAGGGAAACCAAAAAGCCCGCCTTCTCCGTACTCTAGGGCTAGCCCCGGCAGAAGCCCATGCCCATAGTTGATTTCCACCGAATAAGACTTCTCTCTTCACTTAAGCTCCTAGTCCCGGGCCACTACACACAGCTAATGGCCGCCGAGTCACTCCGCCTCCTCCTCGCCTCACCAATATAAGAACTACAACTCCCAGAGAACACTTTGGCCACGGCACCATTCTCCGCCGCAGGGAGCGCGGCGCAAGGCACGACGGGAGTTGGAGTCAGAGGAAGGATTGAGGGGCCCGGAGAGAGATAGGCGCTAAATCCGCCTCTGATACTAGGACTCCTGGGATGAGTAGTTTTGGGCTTTTGGGTTTGTTTTTTTTTCTTTTTTCCGGTCCCCTGACAATTCCTAGATAACTACAAGCCCCATCGGTCACCGCGGTGGTCACGGAGACGGATAGGAGAGCATTTCGGTACTTGAAGTTCTCTAGGGCAGCTGCTTGGGCGCTAAGATTTATGGGAAACGTAGTGCCCTTAGAAACTGCAAGTAATGTCGGGAAGGAAAGGGCGTCTGGGAAGGTGGCGTGGGTATCTTAAGGAGAAAGTAATCTGTAAATGAGGCTGATGAAGCCTCCGAGTCCACTGAAACCCCAAGT
Organism: Moschus berezovskii; assembly: GCF_049115385.1. Classification (NCBI taxonomy): domain Eukaryota; kingdom Metazoa; phylum Chordata; class Mammalia; order Artiodactyla; family Moschidae; genus Moschus; species Moschus berezovskii. Next base: position 111,057,095 of record NC_142463.1, on the reverse strand, counting down.
TAAAATAAAACACCCCAAGAACAAACAGGACTTGAGAGACCTGTACGAAATTGGGTTGCGAGCCAGAAAGATTCAAGACTTCAGGCCTAATTTAAAACATCTGAGAGCTGAAATAAATGTAACATAAGAGGGTGTAAGTGATCTCGCCTTCACCAAGGTGCACATCCAGGAGCACACCTCGCCCTTCCAGCCGGGGTCCTGACCTCACTCGGCAGTGAGACAGAAAAATGGGCAAGGGCCCTGGAAGGCAGAGCCTGGTACCTCAGGTTAATCCCTCCAACTCAGCCTAGTCGGGGTGGGGGCCAGCTACATCTCAGTCCCCTTCACAGATTTGAGCCTTCCCTTAAGTTCATCCCTATCTGCCTGTGCCCCCAGCGATCTATCTGCATGTGCCCTTTGTATCTGTCTCTGTGCTTGGTGTTCCTTGTGTCTTCATGTATGACTTGTTCACTGGTCTCTGTGAGTGCCTTTTATATCCACCCATGTTTATGTGTATACTTTTCCACCTTTCATGTGTCTGCTCGTGATTCTGCAGCTGTCCTCTGCCCACCGTAATTTTGTGTCCCTGTCTTATATATTCATTCCTCTTTGCCCCTTCCTGCTGTGACTGGGTGCCCTCTATTTGTCAACTTTATATTCTAAACCACCCCTGTGTGGGCTCCATCTCCCTAGTCCCAGAGCAGAAGGCTCTACTGAGCTCAGCCCTGAGAGACTGTTAAGATTTAGGGAGGAGGCTAAAGAGGAAGATGGAAAGGATGATCAAGGCGGGTGATGATGATGGCAACAGAGGGACAGTGAAGGCCTAAGCGTGACTTCTGCGTTAGACAAGCCTGCTATGGCCCCTCCTCCCCACCTTCTCCATGTGTGTAGCTCTCACCCTGCCTTTGCCAACAAACTCATATGCTGCTTTCTCCGTCTGTCTGCTTCAATCTGTCTGCTCCCTGCTCTGGGTGCCCAGAGCATTTTTCTGCCCACCCATTCTTAAACTTTAATGTGCCTAAGATCACTAAAAAGCTTTTAAAAAGGCAAATTTCTGAATTCCAGCCTCAGAGATTCCTCTTCAGGGGGCGGGACCCAGAAGTCTGGATTTTTAAGCAACTCCTCTGTTGATTGCAAAGCAGGTGTACTAAGGACCAGAATGAGAAAGGAAACTCTCCAGTGTTACCTTGCACCTGGTATGCTTTGCACACTGCTGCCTTCTAATACCAGCTTTTCCAATCTAGGCTCCCCAACATACTTTCTGGTGAATTTGGACAGTCACTTCTCTTTTCTGAGTTTCATTTTCCTCCTTTGAAAAATGGATAGAGTATGACAGGAAAGAGAATGGGAAACTTTCAAAGGGAAATGATTATCCTTATTCCTGGTCAACACATCTTGCTGCCCTGCAGTGAAGAGACACCCCAAAAGGGCAGAGATGTTTTTTTTTTTAACAAATATTTTCTAAGCAGGGTCCTCGTACTGTAAACATTAATGATTTCCCTTAATAGGTAGATACCCTGCCCTCAAAAGGTTGTTTTCATGCAAGAAATTGATTAAAGAAATTTGAGGACTAGGATGGGAAGGAAATTTATTTCTCACTGCTTACTCCTTTATACCTTTCGAAATTTGTAACTTGTGCATGTGTTACCTATTCAAAAGTAGTAATAACATTAATAAAGTCTTCCATTAAAGATAGTAAATTGAATAGACATACCTAATTTGGTTCCCTCGTGAAATTCTACTAAAACTTCAATTAAAGGAATTTTTCTAAGGCATCATCGACTCAATGGGCATGAGTTTGAGCAAGCTCTGGGAGTTGGTGATGGACAGGGAAGCCTGGCATGCTGCAGTCCATGGGGTCGCAAAGAGTGGGACATGACTGAGTGACCGAACTGAACTGAACTGAAAGATCATTTTGAAAAGATTTGAATCCACAAAGATGGGGACGCGAGAAGAGGAGAGCACAGTGACATTTTGGAAGATGGAAAGCATCGACGGTACTGATTTGACACATTCAAGAGAGCTGAGAAGCAAGCTGGCCCTGGGGAATGGTGAGACTCAGTCTGAACTATCTGTAGAAACCTCAGAACGGTCAGGAGTATGGCATCAAGTACCTCCAGATGGGAAGGGAACAAAAGTGAGAATTGGTTAAAAGCTGGTTAGCAAACATTAGATCCCTGAATCCCCTCCCCCACTTCATGCTAATGGAAGACTGCCTCTCCCCAAACCCAGACAAAATAAAGGAAGGTTTTGGGGGTTTGGTTTTGTTTGTTTCCCAGAGGAATAAAACAGAGAGGTTTTCTGCTATGAAGAAAACTAGGCACAGTCAAGGGCATGGGTATTTTATAAACATCAAAGAAATTAAAGCAATATGCACATAGAATACTGGGACCCCAGATCTGTTTTTCCCAGAAGGTTGGCCACAGCCTCTACCCTAAAGGCTAGATACTGGGGGAAATCTCCACAGGAAATGTGTTCAGCCCAAGAGGAAAGATGTATGGAATCATAGATCTATCAGAGATGCCCCCTACAAATTTCCCATCCAGAAAACCCCACACCAAGTTCTCAAATGAGAAGCTTCAACCATATGCCCATAGGTCCAAGAGGCCTTTTTAGTCTCTCACTATTTTTTAAGTCCCTCACTCTTAAATATGAGCAGGTACTCTAACATGAATGATAGAGACAAAACAAACAAGTGAAAGTAGAGAAACTGCAGGGAGAAGAAAACTTCCAAAATCTATCCTCTTTCTCAGATAGACAAAACATTGTATACATGAAACAAGAACAGGATGCCATAAAAAAAGTAAAAAGCAGAAAGTACAATAGAATTCTTGAGAAATAAAAATACAAGAGCACAGATAAAATTCTCACTAGAAGAGTTGGAAAAGTTCAGAAAATCAGAGAACCACCCAGAAGGTATAATATCTGAACAATAAGAGTTCCCTATGCTGGGAAAGGTTGGGGGCGGGAGGAGAAGGGGATGACAGAGAATGAGATGGCTGGATGGCATCACCAACTCTGTGGACATGAGATTGAGTGAATTCCGGGAGTTGGTGATAGACAGGGAGGCCTGGTGTGCTGTGATTCATGGGGTCGCAGAGAGTCGGACACGACTGAGCGACTGAACTGAACTGAACCTCAAAAAAACAGAGGGAAGGAAATATCCAAGGAATAATTATGAAAAACTTCCCAGAACTGAGGGACAAGCTTTTTTTTTTTTCTGATTGGAGGGGCCCACCCACTGCTCAGCATAGTGGTTAAAAATGGATCCACACCAGTATGAAATTTCAGAACACTGAAGACAAAGAGAAGATCTTGGAAGTTCCCAAAGAAAACAAATAGATCTTTTAAAATGGATCAGGACAGAATGTAACATAGATGAAGATGGAACAAGAGCTTCAGAAATCCAAAAGAGGGACTTCTTTAGTGGTCCAGTGGGTAAGAATCCATCTTCCAATTCAGGGGATGAGGGTTTGAGCCCTGGTTGGGGAACTAAGATCCCACATGCTGCTCGACTGCAACTAGAGAAAGCCCACACTTTGCACCAAAGATCCAGCACAGCCAAAAAAAAATTTTTTAAGAAAAAAAGGTTAAAAAAAAATCTGAAGGAAAGATTCCAATCTAGAATTCAACACCAAGCCAAACTATCAATCAAGTGGGAGGGTAGAATAAAGACATATTCAGACATGTAAGTTCTCCAAATTTTCCATTCTATGTATCTTTATTCAGGAAGCTACCAGAGGATGTGCTCCATCAAAAACAAAAAGGGAGGAGGGGTGATATTTAACCATGAAAGGGTTTTCTAAACCTAGGGTTTAGAAAATACAGGAGAAGGGTGAAGGAAATCCCCAGGATGCTCAGAAAGAGAGATTCCAGGAGGAAAGTTAAGAGACCAGACTACTCACTCCCAGACACTCGTTCATCTTCAGACCTACCCCTTCCCCCCAACACTCCCCCAGGGCCTGGCACGGCACCTGCCAATGCCCTAGGGGTATATGTGGGAATGAACGAAAGAGGTTCCAGGCCCATGGCAATGTGGCGGCAGAAAAGGCTTTTCACTACCTCCATTGCCATCTGTGCCCACAGAAGCCATAATCAGCCTCCTCCAGCAGGGCCAAAACTGTTACTCTCTCTCCCCCAAGGGGGAGGGGCAGAGAACCCACTGGGGCTCAATCTTATCATTCCAGAAAAGGGCCTTTGGCCCTTCCTCACCCATGCACTTCCCAGGCTCTTCTCCTCCCCAGGCCTCCCACTGTCTCAGCGCAATGCCCTTGATGGGAAGGGGCTGAAGAGAGCAGTCAGATGTGATCAGAGCCAGTTATTCTGTCAGCCTGACTCTGGTTCCCTCTAAGTCTCAGGGACCAAGGGAAAAGCAGAAAGACCTGGGGGTTGTGGCCGTACACAGTGGGGGCTCCTCATTCAACCTTAGATGCCTTTGTCTGTAAGTAGTACTGTTACTTCCAGCACTATTTGTCACCAAACTCCTGCAAATAATGTCACTGAACGACCTTCGTGTCTGTGTGCTAAGTCGCTTCAGTCGTGTCTGACTCCATATGACCCCATGGACTGTAGCCCACCAGGATCCTTTGTCCATGGGATTCTCCAGGCAAGAATGTTGGAGTGGGTTGCCATGCCCTCCTTCAGGGGATCTTCCCGACCCAGGGATCGAACCGGTTTCTCTTAGATCTTCTGCATTGGCAGGTGGGTTCGTTACCACTAGCGCCGCCACCAACTGACCTTTTTCATCTTGCAGATTGGAAAGGGAAATGGTGAGGATCCTCACTGCTGAAAGAGATGAAATGGTACAGTATTATTCACTATAGTACTGTTGGTATTATCAAAAGAAAGGAAAAAACCTAAACGCCCATCAACAGGGGCTAAATACATCATTTCTGACACAGAAATGTCATGAACTATTATGTAGTCATAAAAATGAATGTGGATTGGCAAATCTTTGTGGACTGAAATGGAAGGAGGTAACATATATGTTAAGTAAAAGGTAGTAAAGTGTGGAACAGTTTATATGGGATGCTACAATTTGCTTAAAGGAAACAGCTCTATATTTGCTTGAAAATTATATAGAGAGACTATTACTAGAAGAAGACGTATGAAATTGGTAATTTTTTGCCTCTAAGAAGAAAATTGGGGTGGCAAGGGATGGGGAGGGGTAACATGAGATGACTTTTCACTAACTTATCTTCTTCACTTTCTAAATTTTGTATCATATGCACATATTAATCCCATATACAAAAATAAGCTGAATTTTAATTTTTTATCTTATTTTTTGGCTTCATCCACCTTTTTTTTTTTTCAAGCTTAATTTTTTAAATGGCATCTACAACTCATGGGGATCTTGAGGTGTTCCAACTCCCTCCTGGGCTATTTGTTTGTTTGACCCATGCCTCCTGGAATGCAGAATCTTAGTTCCCCAACCAGGGATTGCCTCCCTGCTGTGGAAGCGTGGAGTTTTAACCAGTGGATCACCAGAAAGTCCCTCCTTCCTGTTCTATGAAGGCTGAAGTTTTCTCCCCTGAGGGCTAAGAAGCTATTGCCACCATAATTCTTGGAAGAGCGGAAAAGAGAACCCAGGAAGGCAGCTCCTGAGCCCCTTCCACATGTGGGGTCATACGTCCCTCAGCAGAGACCACTGCAGTACCTTTCTGTGACCTGGCAAGTCTAAGCCCCTCCACATCCATGCTGCCTTCAGATGAAGCTTCTGGAAGTTCACCTCTGCTCATGCTTCTCTCCTACCTAAACCCTTTAATAGCTTCCACTGTCAACCAATTAAACTCTGAGGAGTTGGGCCCAGGGATTGGCATTTTCTAATTCTTCAAGTGATGCTAATGTACAGCTCAAGTGGGAAGCCATGGCCTTGGAACAGTGCTGTCCTTGCACTGCTGTGATAATGAAAATGTTCTGTATTTGTGTTGTCCGGTACAGCCGGCAATAGCCAGATGAGGCCACTGAACACTTAAAGAGTGCCTCATATGACTGAGGAAGGGAACATTTAATTTTAATCGAAGTTTAAATAGATATGTTAGAAGAATAGCTTTAGAGAATGAATCTGATGATTTTCACTTTTAAAAAACAAAATCTAGGAGTTCCCTGGTGGTCTAGTGGTTAGGATCTGGGCTTTCACTGCCATGGCCCAGATTCAATCCCTGGTTGGGGCACTGAGATCCTGCAAACTGCATGATGGCCAAAAATAAATAAATAAAAATACACAACAAAAAACAGAATCCTTTTTTAAAATATTTTTTTATTATTCCAGATATTATATGTACAGAAGTTATACAACATAAGCATTTTTAAGAAAATAGCTAATATAATTAATAAAAATATAGTATATTAACAGCTAATATCTGGGATACCTGAATATTCATGAAGGACTGATGCTGAAGCTGAAACTCCAATACTTTGGCCACCTGATGGGAAGAACTGACTCACCGGAAAAGACCTTGACACTGGGAAAGATTGAAAGCAGGAGAAGGGGACGACAGACGATGAGATGTTTGGATGGCATCACTGACTCAATGGACATGAGTTTGAGTAAACTCTGGGATTTGGTGATGGATAGGGAGGCCTGGCATGCTGCAGTCCATGGGGTTGCAAAGAGTTGGACACGACTGAGCTACTGAACTGACTGAACTGAATACCTGGGAATTCCCTGGTGGTTCAGCAGTTAGGACTCTGCACTGTCACTGTTGAGGGTAGGGCTTCAATCCCTGGTCAGGGAACTAAGATCCCACAAGCCTGTCCTAAGCATTTACGAATATCAATGTATTAATTGATTTATCAACATCCCCCTTTACAGATGTGAAAACTGAGGCACAGCGGGTTGAGGAACTTGTGGCTGGAACTTGTGGCAGGTACATGAGTGGTGGAGCGGGAATCGAATCCAGGTAAACGGGTTTCCAAGCCCGTGTGCTCACCCGCTCCCATTGTGGCAGTGCCGGTTTTGCCAGGGCATAAGGCTGGTACCAAGAAGCGCACTGCAAAGGAGCCCATTTTCCTGAACTAAATATTATTCAAAATCTAATATAAATGCAGTGATAAGTGATTTTATCAAACACTAACCACATTCCTGGGCTCTATTCAAAGCACTTTGCTGCTGCTGCTAAGTCACTTCAGTCGTGTCCGACTCTGTGTGACCCCATAGACAGAAGCCCACCAGGCTCCCCCGTCCCTGGGATTCTCCAGGCAAGAACACTGGAGTGGGTTGCCATTTCCTTCTCCAATGTATGAAAGTGAAAAGTGAAAGTGAAGTCGCTCAGTCGTGTCCAACCCTTAAAGACATTAAATTCATTCACTCTTCACCACAACTCCTTTTAACAGACCATTTTACAGAGACGCAAACGGAGACTGGGGGCAGTTAAGTAGTTTTCCTAAAGAGACACAGTGTGTCACAATGGTGAAGCAGGTACTTAGACTTTGTTATCTCAGACTCTTTTTTTTTTTTTTTAATCTCAGACTCTTAACCACTCTGACTCATTGTAAAATGCATAAAAGCATGGATTTTTTTTTAACTTTGGGTGGCACCAGTGAGAAGGGGCAACGGAGGCAGTTTTGAAAACGATTGGTCTAAACTATTTATCCTCCTCTCCTCCATTTTCCAGAAGGGGTAACCAGGGCCAAGAAGAGGTAATGGGAGCAGGTCACACGGTGTTGAGGGCTGGGACAGAAGCCAAACCCCTCGACTCTCTTTTAGGAGTTAAAGGGAAGGAAACTGACATTTCCTTTGAACCTAATGAGCAGGTAAGGTTTTCACTCAGATGATCTCCGTTTCTTTTCACAACCACCCCATAAGGGTAGCTATTTGTATTAGTATTTTTGCATTAGAAGAACATTTTGTTTAGAAATTCTAGTTAAGTCATTTGTTAAAAGCAAGTCTCAAACCCGGGTCCCTTGACATGCAAACACAGTTTCCCCTAGACCACATTACCTTCCTCTAGTATTCTGAGCTTCACAATCCTACTGCTGTGCCAGTTCCTCCTTCTGTCTGACAGGGTCAGAAGTAAGTCCCCCACCATCTCCCTGACCTTGCCCCTCCAGACTCACTTCAGAACTCTCGAGCCAGATCAGCACCCACAAGTCTTCTCTGCCCTAGGGCCCCAAGTCCACTGACTTCTTTCTTGACCTTCCTCCCACACAAATGTAGAACCAACACCAGCGTCAAAGGAACCATTTCACGGAGACATCTATGAATGGGCTGCAAGCTGAGCTAGCCATCTGGGGGCCGTGACCCTGAGTTTTGGACCTTACTAATCAAATGGAGGTTTAAACCAGCAGCAGCACCTGGGGTGGTGAAACAGAAATGCAGGCAACCCCAAACATACTGAGTTAGAATCTGCTTTTTAAGAGGCTCCCCAGGTGATTCATTTGCACATTGAATTCTGCAAAGCACTAAGTTAGACCTGAATCCCAGGGGATGCAGGCTTACACCCGCCCCTGTAACTGACCCTCTTCAGCTCTTGGCTTGGTTGTTAGAGGCAGCTGTGAATTGGTTGATGATGTTATTGTAAGGAGAACTTGGATATTAAATTGCAACCAAGGCCTGGGAGATTACTGCAACAAAGGGAACTCTGGCTGTTTTATTTCAACCAGCATCTGCATGGTGGGCTGAATAACAGGCCCAAGAGATTTGCTGCAAAATAAGAATTTAAGAAGCCTTATTGCCATCTCCATGCAACAAAGTGGAGAAATAGATAGGAGTTTAGCTTGAACTAAATTGGGGTGTGCTAAATTGGAAAATAGTTTAAAAACGCATTGGTTGCACTGAAACAGCATATTTATAATACTGGCCTGGACACTAAAAGGAAACCAACTGTGACACTGGATTTACTGAAATATCTCTAAGAACTTGTGACAAGATTCTCTCCTAATAACAATAAGAACAACAAAGAAAGGTATTAGGCTGACAGAATCTGGACTATCACACTGACTGCATTTCAAACTGGAATGCATGGTAGAGTAAACACTAACTGGGACCTAACTGCTCTGTTGCAACAAGTTTGGATTTGCTATTGAAACAAATCGACAAGTCTGTGGCTGAGGGCATGCATGAGGACCTTACAGAGTGTCCTGCTGTGCCAGCAGCTAGAGCCCTGGAATGCCTGTGGACAGGGCCGAAGGGACTCCTATCACAAGGTTGGATTATGCTGAGAGGCCATACTTTATAAAGGCAAAACTTGTGAAATGCATTGCCATGGACATAAGGACAACCAACTGATATGAAGGACCACAGGAAACAAGGTCAGGCCTTGGCCAACGATAAGCAGCCATTCCATGTCTGTGAGTTGGCAGGAAAGTAATGTGATCCCATCTCAAGCTGAGGAAACTGAGGCTCAGGGAGATGTTCAGAGGGTAGCACAGTTCTCACTGCTAGTGAACAGCATGATAGGATGTGGCCCTGGATCTGGGCCTTTTGGCTTCATCTTGCAGTACTTTATCAGGGAGACTCTGCATATGCTTTGAAGTAGGATCAGGAAACTGTGGGAAGAAAAACTCACATATTTTCTCTCTTTCAAACCTAGAATATTTTGTTGCAAAATTTTAAGAAATCTAGACAATACTATAACATAAGAGCCAAATATCTTATTTCTAAGTTACCACAGGTATCTCGAATTTCGGCAAATCCAAGACCAATACAGTGACAGCAAAATAAAGATGTAATTATGGCAAAGTTTGTTTGGTTTAATGGTAAAACCTGAATCCAAGTTTTGGCTCTATCATTTCTTAATATATAACTTAGGCTGAAATGTAGTCTCTGGAATCCAGCAAAATCACACTCTTGTCCTTTAAGGCCCAACTCAAAGTCAATACCTTTGTAAAACCGCAGATTCTCCCAGACTCTCACCTCCACCTGCGCCTCCCCAAGACAGGTAGTGATTTCACGCTTCATCGAACTGGGATTAGGATTTATTGGCATTCTACTGCCTATTCTCTCTAGAACGGAGCTCATCTTTGCAGGTTTATCTGGTGGTGAAGCCCAGATCTCTTTTGCCAGAAAGTACATAGAGAACAGACTTGTATCTAATGCACACGGAACGTGGCCACTTTGTGCCACAAGCACTCTGAAATCTCCTTGCTAACAAATTCCACAAAGGCCGTCGTAGGGCGCAATGCCCGACATTTCAGGGAACACCCCGCTGACTGTAAGCACGTCGAGGCCCAGGCCGAACCTCTGTGTGCTCAGTGGCGCCGTACCTAGCCCTCGCCCCAGCGCCCAGCACGCAGCCACGCACCGGGGACGGAGCTAACATTCACCGATAGGGTTGGAGCCGAGGGAAAAGAGGCACAACGCCTAAACTTCGGCACTTGGCTGCGCTGAAGCAGCGGTTGGGAGCGCCCCGTGGGCCCGGGGGAGGGGCGCCAGGCCGCTCCGTCCAGCCGGGCGCCAGCTCCTCCCGGGCTCGCGGGCGGGCCGGCACCCACCGACAGCGGGCACACAAAGCCTACTCGGCTCGCTCGGCGATCGGCTCCTCACGCCTGTGTGGCCGCGCGCCGCCAGGCGGCTGCAGGTTGGGCGGCGGGCAGCGGCAGGCACGGGGCGTCAAGAAGCTGCACGCATCAAACCGCCGCGGGAGGGAGCGCGGAGGGGGGAGGAGGGGGAGTGGGAAAAGGAGGAGGGAGGAGGAGTGGGGACCGGGCGGGGGGGTGGAGGAAGAGGCCTCGCGCAGCGGAGGGAGCAATTGAATTTCAAACACAAACAACCGCACAAGCGCGCACCCATCGCACCGGAGCGTTGCCCCAGATCCGCGCCCGCCCCGTCCGTGCGGCGCGCGGGCGGAGTCGCCGTGGCCGCGCCGGAGCCCGGGCCGGGGGCCACCATCGAGGCGGGGGCCGCGCGAGGGCCGGAGCGGAGCGGCGCCGCTACCGCCGCACGCGCAAACTTGGGCTCGCGCTTTCCGGCCCGGCGCGGAGCCCGGGGCGCCCGGAGCCCCGCCATGTCGCGATCCAACCGGCAGAAGGAGTACAAATGCGGGGACCTGGTGTTCGCCAAGATGAAGGGCTACCCACACTGGCCGGCCCGGGTGAGCAGCGCGGCCCGCCGCCTCCTATCCTTGGGTTGCATAACACCCCGGAGGGCTCGAGCGCTCCGCGCGGAGGGGTTGGGAGTGGGGGCGGGGGGCGTCTGAGTCCCCGAGTCCTAGCCAAGCGACTCCAAACCCACCCGCCGGTTATATAATGGTGGAGGCGGGGTGGTGGGGCGGCGGCGGCGGCGAACACCTGGCCACACGGCGAACGCGCGCAGTGGCGTGTGCGCGGCGTGGGGAGCCGAGAGCGCCGGTCACTTTCCGGCCCCCGGCTCCGCGTGCTCAGTTCCGCCCCCAGCCCCCATACTCCCAGCGGTTTCGGGCGCGCTGCACGGGCACGGGCCGGTCGTGTAACTCCTCCCACCCCCCAAGCGCCACCGCTACCCCCCTCAGGGACCCCCTTAGAGACCCCCAGTTTCTTCACTGATTGTTACCCCTGGTTCAAACTCTCCTCTTCCCAGATTAGACGGTTAAGCAGGATCTCAGCCCAGAAAGGGATAAACGGAGGCGGAGTTCGCTTCTACAAAACTTTGATTTGGGGCACCCGTAACAGATCTGAAGCTGGGAGGGTCGAGGAATCGTTGTGGGGGGTGCGGAAGAAGAGGGACTCTGGCTTGGAAATCACCCGTTAATACCCTTCACTCAACCCCACAAAAATACACTCCTTCGTGTGCTGCCAACTCAGATTTGGTGCTGAGGGTGGCAGGGCCCTTGTGGGACTGAGAAGTCCAGTCCAGGCTGCCCTCCCTGTGAGTGGAGGTGGAGGGAACCCGAGTTGCTTCTCCTCCCCATTTCTTACGCCTCTCCCGCCAGAACAGCCCAGACTGCCATGTGGTTGATTCAGCCCGCCAATATGAGGCGCCCCACCACCACCTCCGCCCAGCACCTGGCCAGGTGGGAGGGTGGGGCCCAAAAGCCCAGCCTGGCGCATTCATCATGTTTCCCCTAAGAACTGAGACAGGTGAAGTAACAGTATGGAAAACCTCCAGAGGTTGTTGGAGGAGGTTGGGGGTGTCACAGGGTACAGTGCCTCTGTTAACTTATTTCAAAGATGGTGTAGGGCTTTGGGGTTTGGCCCTAGAGTATAGAGTGAAATCCAAGGGCAGAGAGAAGTAGAGGGAAGGAGTCTTCTGGGCGAGGGGGCCAAGTGCAGAACTGCGTTATTGGCTGTGGGTTGCTCTTTTCCATGTGAGTCTGTGTCTTCATCTGGGCCAGACCCTGCTCTGAGGAAAGTTGGTCCAGGCCCCCCCTGGGTCCTGTTCAGAGTGTGCAGACCAACTTTGGGACCAGCCTGAGAAAATCCAGGAGACCCTCACTCTGTACCCTCTCCTCAGGAATGTGCCTAATCCCATGCCTTGAGCTCCTTGTTCCTGGAAACTTCTAGATGTCTGGCCTCTGGAGTGGGAGTGAAGTCTAGAGTGAAGCAGGGCTCTCCCAACTTCCAGGGCCTCCTAGGGAACTTGGGTGGTGGTGGTGGCGGGGAGCAGTGTGAGCAAGCAGCCACGGTCAGCTGTGTGTGTGCATGTCTGTCTGTGGACACTCGTGTACTTTACCCTGCACCTTTGATCCATCTGGCTTCTTGGTTCAGATGCCAAGGTCCTGGTGGGCAGGGCAAGAACTGAACCCAGGTCTCTACTACTCCTACCTCCTGGGGGTGGGACAAAGCCCAGAGACTAGGGAGGGGACTCAGCTGGAATATGGGTTGCAAAGGACCCCTTTGGGCTGCAGAGAGGGGAGGGCCCCATATAGACGCGTACTGGCCCATATGAAGGAGACCTGTGGTTTTCTGGTGGCCTTGGAGTAAGGGTAGCACCTGGGGCTGGGAATGCTATTTCTTCTTCATCCCGGGCCTCTGGGACAGGGGGGCAACGTCTGTTGCTCGGTTGAGGGCTGGACCCTTTAGATAAAGTTAGAGTTGGGGGAGGGGGACCAGACTGGATCCCAAAGAGATAGGACCCCACCCTTTGCCTGTACTCTGGGTCTTGATTATGAAAATTAGAGGGAGTGGTACACCCAAGGTTGTTATGTTCCAAATACATTGTCCTTGAATGCCAAAAGAGCAGATAGATTGGGGTCTCCTTACTGTCCTTGGATGCTGTCTCTTAGTCTATAGAGTGGCAGAGCCTGAAGAGGGTCTGGCTCTTCCTGAGATGGAGGAGGAATAGAGGAGACTTGCTAACCGTTCCATATAATAGGCAACCAGAGCCCTCAGCCATGGTGAAGGCAACTGTGTGGACTTTTCTTCCTTAGGCCCTGCTTCTGGGGAGGGTGACTGACTCTGGGTGAGACTGGAACAGCCCAGTGCTTGCAGAGTCCAGCCAGAGGGACCACGTGGTAGGCAAGACCTGCCTGGAAGGATGGTGTGACTCCATCTTAACCTTCTCCTTTCCTCTTCCTTCTGCCTAACTTCCCCGGGGGATCTCCAAGCACTTAACAATTAACCTCCAAGACTCAGGGATTTTTCCCCTTAGGTTCCTTCCTCCTTTCTCCACTTCCTGTTTCAGTCCCAGAAAACCTGTGCAGCGGGAGGGCCTCACCCATCTTTCCTCCCTCTGCCCCTCCCCCACATCCAGGCACCACCTTTTCTGCCTCTCCAGCTTGCCACACTTTCCTGGCCCCAACTGTCTCCTGCCCCAGATTTTCCGGTTCCTGGGTCAGGTTAGGCCTGGGCCCTGGGTGTGGTGGTCAGAACCCTGGCTGGCAGTCAGTGTGGGCTTAGACTTCTGTGCTGCCTTCCTGTGTGCTGAGCCAGGTGCCCCTGGGCCTGGATTGGGTATGAGGCTGGGGGAGAGGTGTTTAATCTTCTCGCACCACTCCTCACCTGGGAACTTCAGACCTTAGAAGGTGTCCATGGGCTCTGGCAGGATGGGACTTCCTGTGCGCAGGCCTGTCTGAAGGAGCCAGGCAAAGGCAGTAGGCAGGCGTGGGAGTGGAAGAGCCCCAGCCAGGGGGAAGTAACTTGCCAGGATTCCTAAAATGGCTGGGAAGTAGCAGAGCCCCTTCCCCTGTTGGCCAGTGGAGGAGGTGCAGTGGGGTCTCCAGCACTTCTCTGACCCCACCCTGACCCACTTAGCCTTGACTCACTTGTTCTGAGTCACAGTCTGGATATAAAGGCACCGCCTGGGAGACACGTGTCTGTACTGGGGGCACAGGCCTCCCCTGAGACCTCATATCCTCTATGTCGTCGATGAAGAACCACCTTTCACTTCCAAATGCAAGATAAGACATTTCCTTTGTGGCTTGAAGGATGAAGGGGCCACTGGAGAAAGAATGTCTCCCTTTTTTGGGGTGAGCGGTTGGGCATTGCATTAAGTGAAAAGAGCACTTGCTCTCCCAGCCCTTCCCCCACAGGTGCCTACTCTCAAGGTCAGATGGGGTGGGGGGTGGCATTACCCTTTTGGAGGTAGATGCCCATCTGCCCAGGTCCTTGGCCTCCCTCTTTCCTCTCAACCCACCCTTTATTTTGCTAGAAGTCAGCAGGGTGGGTATATCTGGTGTGTCTCGTTCTATTTTTAATTCGCATCCATTCTTTTGTTTCTCCCCCGCCCCTGAGGCTGGGCAGCTGGTGGCCTCCTGGATCCCATCACAGTGTTCAGCTACCTCTCTCTTTGAGTTTGTTTCCCACGGGAAAGAGACTGAAGGTCAAAGCGCCGCTTTGCCTGGTCTCAGCTCCTTGAGAGGACCTCGTGCGAGTCTCCTGTTTCTGACCCCTTTGCTCACCCTACCCCCTTTCCTGGGCCTCAGTTTCTCCCCTTTCATCACATGTTTCCTACAAGCCTGTTACTGCCTGGCTCAAGTGTGGCACTGAAAACACGCAGCCCAGATGCGTTCCTAACTGGGACCCTTAGATATCCCCCCACCCCCAGTTCTCTTTCTTGATGCACAAAGATCCACCGAGAAGAGGCCTAGGAAAGGGCTTCTGCTATTATTGTCTTATGCCTGTCTCCTGGGATTTCTGAGCCCTGGAGCCTCTCGTTTTATTTTTTGTTACCCCCTCTGAGAGGAGGGTGGGGAACTAGCTGGCAGCAGGACCCAGGTGTCCTGGTGGAGGCGGCTCCTCTGCCACACCCCAGCTCTGGCTTCCTGAGGAGGGCCTGGGCCCTCAGCCCTGGCTGGGGTTTCAGGCACAGCCAGGGACCCAGGTGCCAGACTCCAGGCTTGGGGGTGGGGTGTGAGTTAGTGTCCCCTCCTCCCCAATCTGGAGAGAGGGCCTGGGGGGGAGGAGCAGTCACATTCCTGGTTGCTGAGTGGCCCCGGGGGCGGGGTTGGGTTGTCATGGCAATGGGGATTGAGCTGGGGTGGGGGGACAGCATGCCTTTCCACCCCCTGCTCTCACACCCCAGTGTCTCTGGGTGGTGGGGAGTGCGCAGTTTCTGCTGAGCCTTCCTGGGGGGGAGGGGCTGGACCTCTGTCCCCAGAGGCCACAGGGCAAGGGGGGGAGGTGCTCAGGAGCCTGAAGACTCCATGTCTGGAGCAAGATGCCCCTCAGATTCTTGCCCAGGTTCCACCCCCTCTCCTGGGTGTGTGTCAGCTTATTTCCATCCACCCAGCCTCCCCGTCTCCCCAGGTCCCTAGTCAGACACACTGTTCTACTCTCTGTTTAATCACTGCCTTGGCCTGTCTCTCTTTCCTATCTGCGCCTGGGGCCCCAGTCAACATGGCCACCTGGCCTCTGTCCGGCGGGAAGCCAGGCCGCCGGGGCCGCTGCAAGTGTTGCTGGGAGTTGTAGTTCTCCTCCCCTAACTTAGCTTGGCCTGGGCTTCTAGGGCCTGATCAGGAAAAAGCTGTGTAGGCCACTGCATCTCACTTATTTCCCTGGCCTCAGACCTCTGCACCTTCTCCATCACAGCATCCCTCACCCCCCAGAGACATTTGAGGCAGAGGATCAAGTTAGGAGCTGTTTCTGAAATCTGGCCCTCCCTAACTTGTCCTGTCATTTTGGGTGAATCACTTTTCCTTTCTGAGCTTCAGTTTCCTTGTCTGTAAGATGATAGTCTATATCACATGACTTTCAGGAGTCCCCCAAAATTCTTTGGGGAGCTGCTGCTGCTGGGTAATGCTAAATAGGCAGCCTCTTGTCCTCACCTCACCCTCAGTCAGAGCAGTCTTTCATCGTCATCCGGTGACTCTTTATTGTGTGCCCACTGTGTGCCAGGCACTGGGCTGGACATATAAACAGACTTCTCTGATCTTGGGGAAGGTATAGTCCACATAGACATTAATATTGGAAACGTAAAAAGCACTGTGAAGGAGACGTGCCGAGAGTTTTATCTGGGAAGCTGATCAGATTGGGAGATGGGGAAGCTTTCTGGAGGAAGCAATGATGGGCCTGAGGTTGGAAGGCTGATCAGGAGTTAGTGAGTGTAGAAGGCTGAGATCAGTGTGGCTGGAGCAGAGAGCAGAAGGACGGTGTCCTGGGAGAAGATGATGATGGGGAACATATATGTGGGACGGACCACATTGTGGTCATTTAAGCCTTACAGCCCTTGGACTGTGACACTCTCCATTTTACAGATTAGGAAACTGAGGTTCTGTAAGTTGTCCAAGGTCATGCAAATACTAGTGGCAGCTCTGGAATTCAGACCTTGACATTATGGATAATGGTGAACGGGTGGTCCCTAGATACCTGAAAAGCCACTAGCAGGGAGAAAGAATGCTCAGACCCGCGCTTGGAAAGGCTCCCCCTGGTGACAGCATGGAGAATGGGTTGTAGTGAGGCAAGAATGGAGGCTGTGGTTTTAGTCCAGGCAAGAGGCATGACAGCCAGTGGACCCACCAGGGTGATGGCAGACATGGAGCCTTATGGACGGGATCTGTTTAGGGATGCTGTTTGGTTTGTGAAGGAGAGGGAGGATTTCTGCTGGGCTTTTGTGTCTGACTTCCTTTGAACAAAGTCCCACTGCTAAAAATGGTTTAGAAACCCCCTTGGTGAACTCCTGGGTCCCTCTCAGCCTGATTTTTCACGTATGTGCCTTAGAGGTCAGCTCCCGCAGCACCTATCCTCTGGCCTCCAGTTCATGACCTTAGGATTCCAGCTCATGCTCCCTTTCCTCATTTTGCTCTCAGATTGACGAGATGCCGGAGGCTGCCGTGAAATCAACAGCCAACAAATACCAAGTCTTTTTTTTCGGGACCCACGAGACGTGAGTGAGGGGGAATAAGTGGTAGGGAGGGCCGGCTTGGGGGAAGAGTGGTGGTGACAACACCCCTTGCCTGTGGGGCTGCACAGCTCAGATGCAGTGAGGGGCTCGAGAGCACAGTCTCCCATCTCTCACCAGGGCATTCCTGGGCCCCAAAGACCTCTTCCCTTACGAGGAGTCCAAGGAGAAATTTGGCAAGCCCAACAAGAGGAAAGGGTTCAGCGAGGGGCTGTGGGAGATCGAGAACAACCCCACCGTCAAGGCTTCTGGCTACCAGGTGAGCTGCTGGCTGCCCCCAGAGACCCCCACCCCTTTGGAAAGCAGGTGTGGCCATAGGTGTGACCACACAGGGCCCACGTGTGATGCTTAGTTTTTGTGAACGGGGTGGGGCTCAGAAACCAACACCAGGGCTTTCAGAGTAGGAGCTCATGGGGTGAGGGGTGGGGGCTTCCTGCAAGAGGGGATGGGGCTGTGGGTGTGTGATGTAGCCGTGGTGAGGGGCCACTTGTTAGACAGCGCCTGGGAGGGGCAAGAACAGGACCGAGGCGGTAAGTGGGGGCAGGCCTTCTGAGGGCCCAGAGTGAATAGAAGGTGTGGCCTTAACTCTTTCCACAAAGGCTTCCAGGAGGAGGTGCTCGTGAGCCGGGCAGGATGAGGCGGGAGGGTGGGGGGCGGGGGTTGGCGGGGAAAGGGTCCCAGCTCCCTTTGGGAGAAGTTGACCCGAGGTTTTGCCTCCTGCTCCAGCCCTCCCCCCTCCTGCACAGAGCCCTGCCTGCCCGGCCAGTGGGTTTACCCCGGGGCTAATCCGACAGAGGTGGGTCTCAAATCACTTGTGAGACTGGGCACCTGGGTGGGGGCGGGGGAGAGGCGGGCGAAGGAAGGAGTGAGTGGCCGAGGGAGGGGTCTGGGGAGGGGGCCCTGCGCGGCAGCCGCTGGTGCCACTCAGTTTCCGCTGTCTCCACCGCAGTCCTCCCAGAAAAAGAGCTGTGTGGAAGAGCCCGAACCCGAGCCCGAAGCCGCCGAGGGTGATGGCGACAAGAAGGGGAACGCCGAGGGAAGCAGCGATGAGGAAGGGAAGCTAGTCATTGACGAGCCAGCCAAGGAGAAGAATGAGAAGGGAGCGCTGAAGAGGAGAGCGGGGGACCTGCTGGAGGTAACTGTCCCCTACCTGGGCTCCCCGAAGCAAGGCTCCTAGTCTTGAGGAGAGAAGTTACTCCTTGTTCAGGGAGTGTCCAGTCTGAGAGACTCAGCACCTAGTCTTGGCGGGGGGCGTCCCTCCTGAGAAGATGGGCTGCAGGAGACAGCTGAGCTGGCAGAGTGCCGGTCTGCCCGGGAAGGAGCCTCCGCGGAAAGGAGCGGGAGGCTGGCGTTCTCCCCGTCCAGCCTCATCTCTGCCTGTCTGGCGCAGGACTCCCCCAAACGTCCCAAGGAAGCAGAAGACCCTGAAGCGGAGGAGAAGGAGGGGGCCACCTTGGAGGGTGAGAGGCCCCTCCCAGTGGAGGCGGAGAAGAACAGTACCCCATCTGAGCCCGGCTCTGGCCGGGGGCCTCCTCAGGAGGAAGAAGAGGAGGAAGAAGAGGAAGAGGCAGCCAAGGAAGACGCCGAGGCCCCGGGCATGAGAGATCACGAGAGGTGAGTGAGCCCCCTGCCCCTTGGCAGTTGGGCTGGGAAGGCCCAGCCCTCTGCTGAGAGGAGGAGGAGGAGGAGGAGGAGGGCCTGCAGCAGTCAGCCTCTTGGGAGGCAGGGGGGCTCTCCCAGGAGAACGGCGCTGGCTGGGACCTGGCCAGGTCAAGGCCCCACCATTAACCCTTCTCCCCTCCACCCCTCCCCCGCAGCCTGTAGCCACCAATGTTTCAAGAGGAGCCCCCGCCCCGTTCCTGCTGCTGTCTGGGTGCTACTGGGGAAACTGGCCATGGCCTCCAAACTGGGAACCCCTTCCCCACCCCAACCCACTCTCCTTTTCCCACTCACTCTCCCCTTCTGAGCTCAGACCCTGGAGATTGACCCCGATGGGGCAGGCCACGTGGCCCTCACCTCCGTGTCCCCACACACCTGTGACCTGAGTCAGGTCCATGTCTTCTGCTCTGTGGGATGAGATGAGGCCATTGTGTCCCTCCCTGCCTGGAGTTGTTTCCCAGTGTACTTGTTAGGGCCTGGACCAGCTATTTCCATCTCCTGACACCCCTTGCCCCCTTCCCCAGGCATTCTAGACGTCTAGGTTGGCTGGGATCAGGGCTATGAATGGAAGGGATGGAGAATAAATAGCAGGGTGGGCTTCTGGGGTCTGGGAGGGGCAATCTTCAAATTGGGGTGGGGGGATGGGTAAGAGGAAGCCATCTCCCTGAGCTCCTGTCCCTTCCTTCCACACCTATTATCCCAGCTGCCTGGATTCAGGGAAAGTGGGACAGCTGGGGTGGGGGGGAGCGGAGAAGGGGAGAGGCACTCCCTTCCATAAATCCTTGATGATTGACAATGCCCAATTGTCTCACTTATGCAGACCCCAGGTGTTATGGGAGTTACAGTTTATCATCAAAAGATTTGGGGTCTTCCAAGTTCTTTGGGTCAGTGACCTGAGATCTGAAGGGCTGACTTCACCCAGCTTGGGTGGGAGTGTTGAGGAGTATCCATCCCCCTTTAGATCTCAGGCCAGAGATGGGATGCCCCAGGGAGACCCTTAGCTACCTTTTACCCTCTTCTGACAGTGCTCAAGGCCAGCCTACAGTCACACACGTCACCCAGACATAAAAGACACATTTTTTAGGAAATGTTTTTAATAAAAGAAAATTACAAAAAAAAATTTTGAAGACCCCCCATCCCTTTGTGTGCCCCCCCGCTCTTGCCCCCATTTCTGAGGGGCACTGGGAGGCTCCCCTTCTGCTTGGGGCTTGATGACTTTGCTTGTTGTAGTTGGAGCTTTGGTGTTCCTGCTGACGTCATTTCCCATCCACATACCCCCGACCTGGTCCACTCAGTGTTGTCACCAGATCCGATTTGTAACCCACTGAGAGGCCAGAGGGAAATAATCGCCCTCTCCCAACCTCTTTCTCGTGGTCTATTTGCCTCTTCAGTTTCTTGTCTCTTTCACCCTTGCCCCTCTCCCTTGGGCTCTGATGAAAAATTGCTGACTGTAGCTTTGGAAGTTTAGCTCTGAAAACCGTAGATGATTTCAGTTCTAGGAAAATAAAACTCATTGATTACTACATTGGATTTTGACTGATTCTTTGGAGGTGTGTTGGTTAACTGATGGTGCAGGGGAGTGGGGAAAGAGACTACAAATGTTTTTCAAATTCACTTCTCAGATTCAGGTAAGGTGTGCCAGCTTCCTCCATTCTCAGTCTGTTCAGTTCAGTCGCTCAGTCGTGTCCGACTCTCCGCGACCCCATGAATCACAGCACGCCAGGCCTCCCTGTCCATCACCGACTCCCGGAGTTCACTCAAACGCATGTCCACAGAGTCGGTGATGCCATCCAGCCATCTCATTCTCTGTTGTCCCCTTCTCCTCCTGCCCCCAATCTTTCCCAGCATCAGTCTTTTCCATTGAGTCAACTCGTCACATGAGGTGGCCACAGTATTGCAGTTTCAGCTTTAGCATCAGTCCTTCCAATGAACACCCAGGATTGATCTCCTTTAGAATGGACTGGTTGGATCTCCTTGCAGTCCAAGGGACTCTCGAGAGTCTTCTCCAGCACCACAGTTCAAAAGCATCAGTTCTTCGGTGATCAGCTTTCTTCACAGTCCAACTCTCACATCCATAAATGACTACAGGAAAAACCATAGCCTTGACTAGTCGGACCTTTGTTGGCAAAGTAATGTCTCTGCTTTTTAATATACTATCAAGGTTGGTCATTACTTTCCTTCCAAGGAGTAAGCATCTTTTAATTTCATGGCTGCAATCAGCATCTGCAGTGATTTTGGAGCCCAAAAAAATAAAGTCTGACACTGTTTCCACTGTTTTTCCATCAATTTCCCATGAAGTGTCAGTCTGTTACAAATACCTAAAATTCCACATAAAATTTCACTCTTTGAGAGTCTGGAGATCAAACCAGTCAATCCTAAAGGAAATCAACCCTGAATATTCACTGGAAAAGACACTGATGCTGAGAAAGATTGAAGGTAAAAGGAGAAGGGCACGGCAGAGTATGAGATGGTTAGGTAGCATCACTGACTCAATGAACATGTGTTTGAGCAAACTCTGGGAAATAGTGGAGGATGGCAACGGCAAGCCACTCCAGTACTCTTGCCTAGAAAATCCCATGGCTGGAGGAGCCTGGTAGGCTGCAGTCCGTGGGGTCGCTAAGGGTCGGACGCGACTGAGCGACTTCACTTTTCACTTTCACACATTGGAGAAGGAAATGGCAACCCACTCCAGTGTTCTTGCCTGGAGAATCCCAGGGACTGGGAAGCCTGGTGGGCTTCCGTCTATGGGGTCACACAGAGTCGGACACGACTGAAGTGACTTAGCAGCAGCAGCAGCAAAGGATCCTGGCGTGCTACAGTCCATTGGGTTGCAGAGTCAGACGTGACAGAGACTGAACAACGAAATTTCCACATGAGGGCAACGTCATAGAATACTGCACCCAGTACTCTGCTTCTGCCCAGCCAATTTA
Organism: Moschus berezovskii; assembly: GCF_049115385.1. NCBI lineage: Eukaryota > Metazoa > Chordata > Mammalia > Artiodactyla > Moschidae > Moschus > Moschus berezovskii. Next base: position 111,035,333 of record NC_142463.1, on the reverse strand, counting down.
ACATAGCTTCCCCCTAAGCACCTGGGAAAGTTTTTTAAGTTTGCACAAGAAGTAGGTTCACAATGGCCAGGAAAGAGAGGGTTGGGTCTGGTTGTAGAAACAACTTGGACGCTCAAGGGCAAAGCTAGGGCTGCCTTCTACCGATAACTGTTGAAGGATGAGGCGGTCCATAGCATGGAATCCTCCAATACTCCTGAATTAAGTGGAATGGCTGGATTTCATCCTCTGAGGTTTCTTCCAGTCTGACATTTTGTGACTAGTTCATCCACTGGCACCGAAAAGCCCAGGTTTCATCCCTTTAGAAAGCCTATGACACTTTGGTCATCTGCCTTGGCCCCCAGCAGCAGAGAAGGGCGGGCGGGGAGAGTACTGACTGTTGTCTCACTGGAAGGGAAGGCCCTCTGCTTTGAAGAAGCCGCAATCACCTAGAAAATGGAGCCATGGTCCCTGGTAACTACAATTCCCAGCGGCCTCCACGTTAGAGCACGTGCAGGAATGTGCCCGGCACCGCAGCCTATCCGACTTTGCCTTCAACTCCCGACGTGCTTCACGGTGCTCTTACGCTTCCTCGATTTCTTACCCGGTCAAATTTCCTGCTTCCCGCTTGCTTCGTAGTGGTGGACTACAACTCCCAGCATACGGAGAGGCTAGATTAGTTGTTGAGCGTCCATTGTACAACTAGACTACATTTCCCAGAAATCTGAGGGATGGAGTTGGGCGGAGCGTGGGTCCCACGTGCCTACAGGACCCTCGGAGGCCAGCGGGTCAGCGGGAAGCTGAGGTGAGGATTTCGTGAACCAGAGGTTTCGGGATCTCTGGGCTGGTCGGGGAGGTGGGAACGGGAAGGTTCTTTGCCCCGTCATGGCTCAGTTGCTTCGTCTGGGGTCTCCAGGCATCGGAAGCTCGGAGCGGCTGGGTGCTGAAGACCGCTGGGGGCTGATCATTACCCGCACCTAGGATGGGACTGGCGGTGGAAGCAGCCTTTGGAGCTGAGGCCTGAGGGATCACTACCTACACAACAGTTCCCCTAGAGCGTGCAATGGGAGCCCCACTGAGGAAGGTCACCAGCCTCTCCAGGGCTTGAAGAGAAAGACCTAAGAGGGGCTGGCTGGCTTCTGGGATTGCCTCTCTAGATCTAGATCTGGGATCTAGAATGGCTGAGGTTAAGAGACGTCTTATGGCAATCACGCAGGAGACTCAGGTCTTGAGATTCGCGTTGCTACTATCAAGCTGTATGAACTAGGGCAAGTCACCAGCTCTCAGGGCCTTGGTTTCCTTGTCTCTTGTCAACTGCCCCCAAACAGCAGTGTGACTGTCAAATGCTGGGAATAGTAAGGTTCATAACCTTACATCTGTCACATAGTAATGCTCCCTAAGCATTTTTTGATTCTGAATGAACGAACACTGAGGCCCTTAATTCAGTTCAGTCGCTCAGTCGTGTCCGACTCTTTGTGACCCCATAGGCATGCCAGGCCTCCCTTTCCATCACCAACTCCCGGAGTTTACCCAGACTCATGTCCATTGAGTCAGTGATACCATCTAACCATCTCATCCTCTGTCATCCCCTTCTCCTCCTGCCTCAGTCTTTCCCAACAGCAGGGTCTTTTCAAATGAGTCAGCTCTTCACATCAGGTGGCCAAAATATTGGAGTTTCAGCTTCAACATCAGTCCTTCCAATGAATACCCAGGACTGATTTCCTTTAGGATGGACTGGTTGGATCTCCTTGCAGTCCAAGGGACTCACTCTCAAGAGTCTTCTCCAACACCACGGTTCAAAATCATCAATTCTTCGGCGACCAGCTTTCTTCACAGTCCAACTCACATCCATACATGACCACTGAAAAAACCATAGCCTTGACTAGACAGGCATTTGTTGACAAAGTAATGTCTCTGCTTTTTAATATGCTGTCTAGGTTGGTCATAACTTTCCTTCCAAGGAGTAAGAGTCTTTTAATTTCATGGCTGCAGTCACCATCTGCAGTGATTTTGGAGCCCAAAAAATAAAGTCAGCCACTATTTCCACTTTTTCCCCGTCTATTTGCCATGAAGTGATGGGACCGGATGCTATGATCAAGTTTTCTGAATGTTGAGCTTTAAGCCAACTTTTTCACTCTCCTCTTTTACTTTCATCAAGAGGCTCTTTAGTTCTTCTTTACTTTCTGCCATAGGGGTGGTGTCATCTGCATACCTGAGGTTATTGATGTTTCTCCCAGCAATCTTGATTCCAGCTGTGCTTCTTCCAGCCCAGCGTTCCTCATGATGTACTCTGCACATAAGTTAAATAAGCGGGGTGACGTACTCCTTTTCCTATTTGGAACCAGTCTGTTGTTCCATGTCCAATTCTAACTGTTGCTTCCTGACCTGCATACAGGTTTCTCAAGAGGCAGGTCAGGTGGTCTGGTATTCCCATCTCTTTCAGAATTTTCCACAGTTTATTGTGATCCACACAGTCAAAGACTTTGGCATAGTCAATAAAGCAGAAATAGATGCTTTTCTGGAACTCTCTTGCTTTTTCGATGATCCAGCGAATGTTGGCAATTTAGTCTCTGGTTCCTCTGCCTTTTCTAAAGCCAGCTTGAACATCTGGAAGTTCACAGTGCATGTATTGCTGAAGCCTGGCTTGGAGAATTTTGAGCATTACTTTACTAGCGTGTGAGATGAGTGCAATTGTGCAGTAGTTTGAGCATTCTTTGGCATTGCCTTTCTTTGGGATTGGAATGAAGACTGACCTTTTCCAGTCCTGTGGCCACGTCTTCATCCAGCATTAATTAAAAATATTACTAGATCTTTTGTTTACCATATTGAGAAGTATAGAGAAGAAAAATGACCCAATATCTCAATATTCAGATAAACCAGTTGATATGTATTTTTTTAATGTATGTAGTTAGAAAATGCAAACGTTATGGAAAGGAACAGCCCTCCTAAACTTCCTCTTCCCCAAAACAAGTACTTTAGTTGGTCCCTGTTTCTTTCTGGTTAATATTTATGCCTATGACAGAATATGTATTTTTAAATTTACACAGAAAGGATAGTACTATCCACATAATTCAGTCTTTGAATATTAGAAATATCTTGAATGACAGAAACAGCTCTGTGAAATTCTATGGATACTGGAACTGAAGTTCAGAAGACAAGGGTCACAGAATGAGCTGATGGTGGAGCAGAGACTAGATTTCAGGTCCTCTGACTTCCCAGTCCAGAGCTTTCAATGTCATCACGCTACGCATGCTCCGTCGCTTCAGTCGTGTCCGACTCTGTGCAACCCCATCGACGGCAGCCCCCCAAGCTCCCCCGTCCCTGGGATTCTCCAGGCAAGAACACTGGAGTGGGTTGCCATTTCCTTCTCCAGTGTGTGAAATTGAAAAGTGAAAGTGAAGCCGCTCAGTCATGTCTGACTCTTCACGACCCCATGGACTGCAGCCCACCAGGCGCCTCCGCCCATGGGATTTTCCAGGCAAGAGTACTGGAATGGGGTGCCGGTGCCTTCTCCCAATGTCATCATCAGTTCAGTTCATTTCAGTTCAGTCGCTCAGTCGTGTCCGACTCTTTGCGACCCCATGAATCACAGCACGCCAGGCCTCCCTGTCCATCACCAACTCCCGGAGTTCACTCAAACTCATGTCCATCGAGTCGGTGATGCCATCCAGCCACCTCATTCTCTGTCGTCCCCTTCTCCTCCCACCCCCAATCCCTCCCTGCATCAGACTCTTTTCCAGTGAGTCAACTCGTCGCATGAGGTGGCCAAAGTATTGCAGTTTCAGCTTTAGCATCAGTCCTTCCAATGAACACCCAGGATTGATCTCCTTTAGAATGGACTGGTTGGATCTCCTTGCAGTCCAAGGGACTCTCGAGAGTCTTCTCCAGCACCACAGTTCAAAAGCATCAATTCTTCGGCGATCAGCTTTCTTCACAGTCCAACTCTCACATCCATACATGACCACGGGAAAAACCATAGCCTTGACTAGACGGACCTTGGTTGGCAAAGTAATGTCTCTGCTTTTTAATATGCTATCTAGGCTGGTCATAACTTTCCTTCCAAGGAGTAAGCGTCTTTTAATTTCATGGCTGCAATCAGCATCCGCAGTGATTTTGGAGCCCACAAAAATAAAGTCTGACACTGTTTCCACTGTTTCCCCATCCATTTCCCATGAAGTGATGGGACCAGATGCCATGATCTTCGTTTTCTGAATGTTGAGCTTTAAGCCACACTTTTCACTCTCCGCTTTCACGTTCATCAAGAGGCCTTTGAGTTCCTCTTCACTTTCTGCCATAAGGGTGGTGTCATCTGCATATCTGATGTTATTGATATTTCTCCCGGCAATCTTGATTCCAGCCTGTGCTTCTTCCAGCCCAGCGTTCCTCATAGTGAACTTTAATTGTTCTTTGAATTAGACTTCATTCTTAGCTATGGAACAAGGCTAATGGTACCTCCTTCGTCAGTTGTCCTTGGGGTTAAATGAGATGACACAGGAAAGCACTTAGCATGGCCACTGGAACTTAGCAAGTGCCTTTTGGGTTAGTCCATTTTCCTTCAAGAACTGGGAAGCTTAGAGTACATACTTAGTTTGGAATTGTAGGTCTCTGTAATCCGACAGTCTTGCTCTGGATCTTTTTCCTTTAGGAAAGAAACTATCCCCGGGGGAAGTGATTGTCTCCTGATTGAGATTAGGAATTGAAAGTCTTATAGGGCCAGGGGAGCCTGGCAGTCTACAATCTATGGGGTTGCAAAGAGTTTGGACATGACTGAGCAACTGTGCATGCACATAGGGACATCTTAATCCCAGTTTTAATCTCTGCTACCTGTTTGTCTTACCCTATAATTGCCTGGTTTGGGGACTTATGCCAGTGTTTTCTTTACATCTTGCTGTTGGTGTTTATTGAAAGACTTTTTATTGAGTACCTAATATGTGCCAAGGGTTTCCCAGGTGGTTCAGTGGTAAAGAATCCACCTGCCAATGCAGGAGACTCGGGTTCAATCCCTGGGTCAGGAAGATCCCCTGGAGAAGGAAATGGCAACCCACTCCAGTATTCTTACCTGGGAAATCCCATGGACAGAAGATCTTGGCCGGCTACAATCCATGGGGTTACAAAAGAGTCAGACACAACTGAGCGACTAAACAATATGTGCCAGACTCTACTAGGATCTTCTAGATTCAGGGGCAATCTAGATAACATGGTCCTGGCCTCAATGAACTTTTTTGGACTTTGAAGTCAGGTATCTGTGGGTTTGAATGCCGATTCTCCCACATAGTGACTGTATGACCATTGACAAGTCACTCAAATTATCTGAGTCTATATAATCATCTGTAATAGTGAAGATAGTATCTTATGAGGATTCAGTAGGATCCTGAGCCATGGAGTAGGTGCTTAAAAAGATGTTTCTTCCCTTGTTTCTTTGCCCTCTTGTTACCTCAGAGCTGACTAGGAAGATTTCTGGGTCTTTCGCTGGCCAGGGGACTTCTCATAGCCTCCAGCCATGCGGCTCTCTGCTCTGCTGGCCTTGGCATCTAAGGTCACCCTGCCTCCCAACTACCGCTATGGGATGAGCCGCCCAGGCTCCTTGGCAGATAAGAAGAAGAACCCTCCAGGGACCAGGCGGCGCCGGGTGGCTGTGGAACCCATCCCCGAGGAAGACTGGCATCTGTTCTGCGGGGACAGGGTGAGAGTCTCAGACAGGGTTGGGTGGTGGAGTGCTCCCGGGCAAGGATCTCCCTCCCTGACCCTCGTTATCTTCCCACAGGTAGAGATCCTAGAAGGCAAGGACGCCGGGAAGCAAGGCAAAGTGGTTCAAGTTATCCGGCAGCGAAACTGGGTGGTTGTCGAGGGACTGAATACAGTAAGTAAAGAGTAAGGGTGGCGATGGGCAGGAAGCCTGTGCCATCCATCCCTGTATATTAAGAGTGGCACCGGAAGGAGACTGGCTGAGGGGATGGTGTGACAGCTGAACCTCCGGACCTTTTCCTTTTCACCTGACTGGACGCTCTGAGTTGAGGTAGACGAGCCACCGTCACACCCCTTGGTTTCTGATGCCACCTCCCCGCCTCTTTTGACAGCATTACCGCTATGTTGGCAAGACTGCAGATTTCCGGGGAACCATGGTCCCCAGTGAAGCACCCTTGCTCCACAACCAGGTCAAACTTGTGGATCCTATGGACAGGCAAGCATCAGGGGCTCTGGTCAGAGGGTTTCCTGCCTTCTGTTGGAAAGTTGTTGACCATATTTATCCAAAGGGAATGGTGGGTTGGATGTGCTGGAAATTGAGAGGAGCCATCTCATGGACTTGACCCCCTGTAGGAAGCCCCCATCCAGGGGTAGCAGGAAAATAAGATGGTGACTTTGCGGCTGGAAGATAGCAGGGAGACCTGCTCCCTGGAGGTCTCACTTCTTCTATCTACTAGGAAACCTACTGAAGTGGAGTGGAGATTCACTGAGGCAGGAGAGCGAGTACGCGTGTCCACAAGATCAGGAAGGATCATCCCGAAACCTGACGTTCCCAGAGCTGATGGCATCGTCCCTGAAACGTGGATTGGTGAGGATGGGGGAGGGGCAGGAAAAAAGTGGGAGTGCGAGTCAGAGATGTTAAGAAGCCCTCCCACCCATCTTCCTTCCTCTGGTTCAACAGATGGCCCCAAAGACACATCAGTGGAAGATGCTCTAGAAAAAACCTATGTGCCTCGTCTAAAGACATTGGAGGAGGAGGTGATGGAGGCGATGGGGATCCAGGAGACTCGGAGACACAAGAAAGTCTATTGGTATTGAGGCTGGGGGAGCCAGTTCTCTCCTCCTCATCTTAGCCTTGAAGGTTGCGGCCACCTCTTCTTCAGATGCTAATAAAGAGCCTTGGGGCCTCTGTCTTCTGGTAAGACTTGCACATTGACCCCTGTTTCAGGGGTTGAGGGAGGGAGCATCTGTCCTGATGTTATGACAAAACCCGGATGGAAGCTAACAGTCTTAAGGGGGTCCTCCCACAGGGCAGGACCTGCAGATTTCTCAGATGGAGATCAAAGGGAGAGAGCTTCCCCTCACAGAGACCTCTGAATAACAGGGCGCTGCCTGTTAGGAAGACCGCGGGGACTGGGAGTATGAGACCTAAATTAGAACCTCAGCAGGCTTCAGTAGGGAGGGTGCTGGTCTGTCCTTTATATCTAATGGAAATTGTAGACAAGTAAAGATTTCCATTTTTTAATAAATTGAAAATAAACTTCTGCATAATATTATATAACACACAGGGAGAGAAAGGGTATGACGCTGGTTTGTAGGGAACCCAGGTGCCAGGGAGGATGCCAGATGCTGGTTCTCTGGCTGAGGAGGTGAAGACTGCCTCCCGGCGCTGTGCCTGGTGGTTTCAGATGGGGTCTGAGATGCGCCCTTTCTCTGGCTGCATCAGCTGTCTTCAGTCTCCAGAAGAGAGAAGGCCTCATCCAGAGGCCCTTTGGTGGCCACCAGAACCAGGTTTCTTGGAGAGAGCTCGGGACTGAAGATGGGTAGGAGCTCAGCGTGGAAGCCTATGAGAAAGGTAGGGCTACTCAGGAGAGAAATGAAACAAACTCGTAGCCACCTCCTGCCTGACCTGTAGTCATAGCTCCTCTCCGCATAGGAGAGGCCCAAGGGGATCGAAGGAAACCCCGCTTTCTACCAGGAACATGAGTGCCTGAGACACTGACTTGGGAGGAGGCAAGCCTCAACACATTGTAGGGATGCTGGCTTAAGGTGCACATCAGGGATGTTTCCCCTATCCTATGGTGACAGGGACCCAAATTCAGCAGGAAGTTGCATTAACAGGCCCCCCACCCCCTGTCTGATGCTGAAACAGCTGTTGGTCCTAGAATCACCATGGTGATGGGCCAAGTCCCAGCAGGTATAGGGGCGGGGACCTGAAGGAGACCCCTAGAGCTCTAGCCCCGGGTCCCAGGTGTGGCCCCCCTCACCCTGCTCCTGAAGGTAGAGCAGCCGGTCCAGTAGAATCAGAGTCTCCACCAGTGGGGCCAGCAGCAGGGCCAGGCTGAAGAAGGCCACCACACGGTTCTCCTGGGCCTGGTGAGCTCGAAGGGCGGCCACATTCAGTGGCAGGTGGGGGTCCAGCCCCACCCGCTGTAGCCCCCGCTGCACATATCTGTGGGGCCAGTCATAGACAGCACTCAGCTTAGAAAGTCACTCCTCCATTCAAACGGTCCGTTTCTAATTCAGTTCCAACTCTGCTTTTCTACTTTAAGGTGCATTTAAAAATATATATATTTATTTGACTGCTGGGTCTTGGTTGTGGCATGTGGGATCTAGTTTCCTGACCAGGGATCGAACATGGGGCCCCTGCATTGGGAATGCCACTGGAACACCAAAGAAGTCCCTTAAGATGCATTTTTATTTAAAGAGTTTTCTGGCTGTGAACTGTCCATTCAATAGCAAATCAATCCAAGATATTATTTTTAGACAAACCTGTCCAATTATTTGGGCTTCCCAAGTGGCGCTAGTGGTAAAGAACCCGCCTGCCAATGCAGGAGACTAAGAGATGCGGGGTTCGATCCCTGAGTCAGGAAGATCCCCTGGAGGATGGCATGGCAACCCACTCCAGTATTCTTGCCTGGAGAATCCCATGGACAGGAGCCTTGTGGGCTACAGTCCATAGCACTGCAAAAAGTCAGACATGAGGCGACTTAGCACGCACACATGTCCAATTATTTAGCCATATTTTTATCATTTCAAAAATTTGGTAAGAGTGACAACTGCCTTTTAAAGAAAATTTGAAGCTGTCTCAGAACTCAGTCACTTACCCCCTCCCCCAACCCAGCACATCTAGATTTTCTTTAGGACACGCTAACAAGTGAGGGTGGGAGGGGAATCATACCCCCAGTAGGTGATGCCCCCCGTCTCACCCCACCAGTCCCCCAGCCTCACTCTTCAATCTTGAGCTCGTGGACTCTGGGAATCCCCTGCACGCCTGGCCGCCGGAGCTCAGGCTGGGCGCACCGGATGACGGTCTCCAGCGCTGCGCGGTAGCAGTGGGTTCGGAGGCTGGGGCCTGCTTTCTGTAGCCGCTCAGCATACTCCTCCAGGGCATGGCAGGCCCCCTCCCGAAGCCTGTAGGGAAGTTCACAGCCAGGCAGCCCAGCCACCCACTGACTCAGTGGGTAGCCACCAGGGTCACTCAGCTTCATGTAGCAGCAGCCCACTGAAGCCAGGGCCACCACCTCCGGGCAGCAGCAGAAGTGCCTAAGCAGGGCAACACTCAGATCCCCACAGGCGTGGAGGCCCGTCAGCAACAGGCGGGCCCCGCTCTGAGGTGGCGTCTCCAGTGGAAGCAGAAGCTCCTCACACAGGGTCATGGGGTCTACCCACCTAACCACGTGGTGTGGGGGGTGACGAGGACCAGTGTGGACCACCTGTGGAGGTAGGACAGAACAAAGGCAGATGGGAGGCCTGTTTCCTGTCCTCACGCCACCTCAGGCCACAGGAAGGGATCTGTCCTGAGTTCCTTCCCAAGGAGGAAGGTGGGGGAGCAACTGGGGCAGAGGACATGGGATCGATTCTGCGTCTGTCACTACTAACTAAAATCTTTTTATCTCCGAGTCCCAGCTTCCTCGTTTGTAATGAGGCCGAACCTGACTGGTCACTTTGTGCAGGTGGCTGTGAGAAGGGCGTATTAGTGTAGAGAGCACTTTTTAACTAGAAAGTGCCTTTAAGATGGGGCTTTGGTGAAGCAGGCAGCAGAGACAGGGACACACCATCTCGCGCTGAGACACTTAAAAGAGAGAATTCAGCCTTGGTGCCTGGTTTCAGCCAAGTCAATCCTGCTCTCATGGTCCCGGCTGGTCTACCTTTGGGTTCCTCTTCTCCTCTTTCTCCAGAGTCTGTAGGAGCTCCTGGTCTAGGCGCTGGGCTCTCTCCACCAGTCTCTGATCCCCTTCAATGCTCTTTACCATCAGCCCCAGCCCCAGGGACATGAAGCGGGAGAGATGGCCCTGGAGTCAAGAGAAGGGGGGTGAAGACAGCCCTGTTCAGGGTCCCCTACATAGTGCCCATCCCTATCTATGGTTTGGACACTTGGGTACCAGGCCCCCAGAGGCTTAAATTCTGCCCAGCTTACTTCCTGCACTCCTTATTACCTGCCCCTCTGGGTATGTGGCCTGATAACCTGCCTTCTAGTTAGTCTATCCCCATGACAAAAAAAAAACCAACACAAAAGCAGACTATTATGGGTCTGGCTCACCTGGCCTGAGCCTACATCCACAACCTGCGTGCAGCCTGTGAGGTCACTCAGCTTCTTCACCAACTGAAAGAAGAGGGAACAAAGGTCCCCTGGCCATTGGTTGTTGGCTCCCAGGGCAAACACTCAATGAGAGCAGACAGGGGCTGAGGATGACAGAGGAAGATGGGTAGGGGGTGCCACGGAAGAGACAAGAGACATGGAAACCTAAATAGGGTGTGATGACCCCAGGCTCAGGCTACTGTCTTTTGCTTCTCTCAGGACAGTGATTCAGTCCCCACAGAACAAGAGCCCTGCTGTGACAGCATCAGCAGATTGTGAAGATTATCAGAACAAGAATAAGACAATGATTCAACTGTAGCCATCAACCAACCCAGCAGAAGGATGAAGATAGGATTATAGTATACCTGCCAAGGAAGGGACCTTCTAGGGCTTCCAGTCCTATAGGTGATAAAAGGTGCCCAAACCTTAGTAACCCATAGGCTTAAGGAGTCCCCAAGGCCCCCAGATAAACCTGTACCCCAGCCATCTCCTCACCTCTCCCAGCCTCCGAATCTCATGCTGCTTCTTGGGCCTGACGTGTTTCCGGAATGGAGCTGTCAGTCGGGAACTCTGGCTGGGATTCTCCAGGAACTCTGAGGGGGTCTGAAACCCAGGCGTCCGGGTAAAGGCCAGGGCATAGGCTGTGGACTTCAGGGCCAGCAGGGTGAGTGGCCACACCGACCTGTACCTGAGATAGCCCGCCCAGGCCCCCATTGAATAGTTCCATTGCATCCTGAGTGTGCCAGCTTACAACCCAGGAAGCCCTTGTGAGACTGAGCAATGGCTCCCTGCAGGGCTCAGCTCCGAGTCCCCCAGCACAGGGTCCCTCTTGCCCATACCTGGCCACTTCCCCTTCTCTGGGCATCCCCAGCAGCAGCGTGGCCAACTGTGGCGGGTTCAGTCCATCCAGTGCTTCCTGCCATGAGCAAGGGAGTGTGCCCCACAGGTTGTCTGTGAAAAATTCCTGCAGGGGGAAGGGAGAAGCAATCAACAGGCTACTCCCCCTCCCATTCTTCCCTACCCACACAACACACAGTCACCAGCTGCAACTAGCAGGAACCTCTCCTCATCGGAGTTACTTCTCTGAAGTCTGCTCTAGCCTTCCCCTCCTTCCTGAGCCCAAATTGCATTCTGGACACACTTCTCCTCTTAGCAATGGCCCCTTTATTTATGTGTATCCTCCACTCAACTGAGCTTACAGGCGTGTATGGTGGCTTTGCGCCTGCCCCCTTAACACAGTAGTGACTAACACACACTGTTAGTATGTTACCACCTAGTAACCTGCTGTTACACTTGCCAGACACCATAGACGCCAGACATTATATATGCCAAAATGTTTTTATTTTTGGTCACCACCGTGACATGTGGGATCCTAGTTCCCTGACCAGGCACTGAACCTGGGCTCTCTGCAGTGAAAACGCCAAGTCCTAACCACTGGACCACCAAGGATTCCCTGCTAGAATTTATTTTTATTCATTTATTTGTTCAACACAAATTTTGGAGCCTTGCTTTAGGCATCAAGTTCTATCCTAAGCTCAGGGGATACAAACAACGAAACAGACAAGATCCCTGCTCTTGCAGACTTTACATTAAAAGAAATTATTTCAAGTAACATCAAGTGCCACATAAACAACAAAACACTAATGAGACAGTAACATAATGGAGAGTCTGCGAGTGTACTCTTCGAGTAATACAGCACATGTAAAACTGCAGGCACTGGTTGCCCAGAGGCAGGGGTGGGGCTAAGTGAAATAGGTGAGGGACAAAAAGCACAAACCTCCAGTTACAATGTAAATGTCATGGAGATGTATAGTGTGGTGACTGTTGTAAATAATACTATATTGTATGTCTGGAAGTTGCTGAGAGTAGATCTTAAAAAGTTCTCATCATAAAAAAATTATATACAGCGATGGATATTAACTGATGCAAGAGATGGTTAGATAGCATCACTGATTCAATGGACATGAATTTGAACAAACTGGGAGGCAGTAGTGGACAGGGAAGCCTGGTGTGCTGCAGTTCATGGGGTCACAAAGAGACACAACTTAGCCACTGAACAACAATTATTTCATAATTCAGATTTCAAATAGGAATCATTACGTTACACACCTGAAAATAAAATGTTACATGTCAATTCTATCTCAACTTTTAAAAATTCACGTAGTAGCAAACACAGAATACTTTAATATGCCAGATACTATCTGAAACATTTTATATATGTTAATGCATTTCATTAATCAAGAAGCTAGTAAGTAGTACAGCTGGAATCTGAAACCAATTCAACCCTACAGTTTTGCTCTTAACCACTCTACTCAATTGCCTTTCTGTTGAGAAAAAACATTCCAGGAAGATCAGTAAGTGCAAAGGCCCTGATCAGGCCAGTGCAGATGTAGTATAGTGAATGTGGAAGAGAATGAAATGTGATCAGGTTTAAAAGGGAGCTTGTAGGGTTTTACAGGTAATGGTAATTACCATTACCTATAATTAGGATCCAGGCAAGAATACTGGAGTGGGTTGCCATTTCCTACTCCAGGGGATCTTGTCAACCCAAGAACTGAACCCACGTCTCTAGGGTCTCCTGCATTGGCAGGCGAATTCTTTACCACTAGCGCCACCTGGGAAATCCCAGAGTACCTGGGAAGCAAGAATTGTCACGATCAGATTTACGTTTTTAGAAGAACAGTCTGCCTGTTTTGTGAAGAAATGGGTATGGAAGGGAGGAAGCAAATACAGAAATCAGTTAGGAAGCAGTCCAGAAGAGAGATGATGTTGGCTTGGCCTAGGGTGGTAGCAGTGTCAATGGAGATACATGGGTGAATTTGGTATCTATTCTGGAGCTTGAATCAACAAACTTGTTGAAAGAGCTGAATCAGAAAAGAGCTGAATCAAGGATGGCTTCTGGGTTTGGGAAATGAATAATTCAGTGGATGCTGGTGGCATTTATACATCATCTCATTTATTCATTTATTCTTCACAATGATCCTTCAAAACGGGATCCATTTTACAGCTGAGGACCTGGGGCTAGGAGGAATTTTTATGCTAATGTTAACACAACACGACAGGGAAGGCGGGATTCTAGTCCCAACTCTGTCAACTTCAAAGTTGGAATTGTCCATTACACGTCAAAACCAGGAATCTATTCAAAACCTGAATGAACGAACGTGTGTGTTCTTGAAAACACTTCACATGTTCCTGGGATAGTTCAACATTGCCGCAGCAGCATGGCTCAAATGTCCATGCGCTTTATCACTCTGGACACGAGAAGGTTAGAAAAACAACCTAGGTGCTAGAAATATTAATATTTAGGTCATCGAGGGAAAAAAAGAATCGGGAGTTTTGCCCCAGCTTTAACCCTTTCTTGTACAGACAAAAGACCGAAAAAAAAAACCTATCAGAAAAAAAGATCAGACGCTAACTCTCCAGATTCTCCCCTAGTCGTGGCTAGGTAGCCAATCACACAACCAGGAGCACCCCACCCACATCCCTGCGGCCTCACGATGATGTAGGCGTCCAGGATGGAACGGTAGAGCGTCACGACCCGGGTGAGGTTCACCGCTAGCTGTCTCCTCTCTTCGTGAGAGAGGCGCCGGGCGGAGACCCCGGGCATTCCGGGGCCCAGACGGTGGCGCGGGGAGCGAGAAAGCAATGAGGAGAGAACCAGGATCAGGACCACGCGGGTCCGGGACCCGGGCTGGGCTCAGCACTTCAGGTGGTCTCAGAAGAAAGAGTTCGGAATTTGGTCCCGGATGCCGTCTTTCCGGGACTCCAGGCTGGGGGTGAAGACTTCAGGCGCACTCCTGACGTCACGGGTCGCGACTTCCCACAGCGCCAAGTTGTCTACGTCTGAGACTAGCGGGGCGGGGGTGCCAGCGCAGTGACGCCACAGAGGCGTGGCGCAGTGTCCAGCTCACGAATAGGGGCGGGCCAAGTCCCAGGTCCCGCCTCCAGATCCCGCCCCTTCCCGTACACTTCTCTCCTCGCCGGAAGTGAGGCCGGGGGCTGTCCCGCGCGCTGCAGTTCCCGTTTGTCGCGGCTTCCCCACACCTTCGAGTTGTACCTCCACGGGGCTAGAGGGGCCGGGGAGCGCATCCCGCCCCCGCCCCCGCCCACACCGCCCCCGCAGCCGCCGCCGCTGCCGCTGCCCACACACTCAGAATCCCTGGCCTCGCTCCCGGAGGCAGGGGCCGTGCGGGTACGCGGGCGCCGGCCTTCGGCGCGTTCCAACCCGCGGGGCTGCCGGCCTGGGCATCGCCGACGCGCGCCAACTTCCGCATCCGGCTCCTGGCGCTTCCGGTCTTAGCGGGCCCATCTAGGAGGTAGGTGAGTGAGCGTGCGAGGCTGGCTCCGCGGCGTGGATGGCAAAAGTGTGCTGCTCCTTAGACTCGGCTCCTTTCCCCACCAATGTGTGTTGTCAAAGGTTCTTTCGTGGGACACAGACTTGAGTGAGATGTATGTGGAGATTTCTCCCGCCTGGAAACGAGGGAGCTGAGTGCCTGAATTTGTATCTCTACTCGTGGGATCCGCTTGGGGATGCTAGGGTAAGACAGAGGTCAACTTTGCCAAACCTGTCACTGCCTTTGAGCATACTTAGACTTATCTCCATGGGCAGATGATAGAGTTCTCCTATTCTGGCGTTGTAGATCGCAGTTTCAGCTAGTTGGCCCTGCGACCCCCTGAGTTTACAAATGAGACTGAGATCTAGAGGGGAGACATGGCCTTCCTAATACCATACAGCTGGTGAATTGTGGAGCTTTCTAGAATCCAGGCTTCCTGGTTTAGAATGAAGTTCTCCTGTCATTTCACATTATTTGAGAGGTTACTCTGATGTCTTTCCTCTCTCTTAAGTCCTGCAGAGATGGGTCTTCTTGATTCCCAAGCCTGTGGGCTCCGTTATCAGGATCGCTCTCTTCCCTAGGGTATGCTGCAAACCTCCAGATGCTGGTCTGTGGGATTCAGCAGATGAGTCTTCTGTCCTCCTCTCATCTGTAAGCTGTTCTTCCCAACTGTTCTCTCACCATCCAGTGTCATCATGTCTACCTTACTCCTCAATCTGGATTTTGGCGAGCCTCCCCCCAAAAAGGCATTAGAGGGAAATGCCAAGCACCGAAAATTTGTCAAGAAGCGGCGACTCTTGGAACGGAAAGGCTTCCTCAATAAGAAGAAGCAGCCCCATAGCAAGGTGCCTAAGTTGCACTCAGAACCTTCAAAGAAAGGGGAAATTCCCAGGGTAGATGGCACTTGGAAGGCCACTCCTCTTCCAAAGAAGAAGACAACAGCTGCCTCCAGCAGTGGGTCAGAGCAGTCCCTGGACAAGAAAGCTGCAGTGCCTTGGCTGACCCCTGCCCCTTCACAGAAGGCTGGTTCTGTTGTGGCTAAAGTAGATTTGCTGGGGGAGTTCCAGAGCGCCCTCCCAAAGATTAAGAGCCACCCAACTCGCCCCCAGAAGAAGGGCTCCCAGAAGAATCCTCCACCCAAGAATGGCCCACAGAACTCCATCCAAACACACTCAGAGAATAAATACTCTGGGGCATCCCAGAAGATACCGGGGAAGATGGTGGCAGTTGACTGTGAGATGGTGGGTACTGGGCCCAAGGGGCATGTCAGTTCCTTGGCTCGATGTAGCATTGTCAGCTACGACGGAGATGTGCTTTATGATGAGTACATCCTCCCCCCCTGCCACATTGTGGACTACCGGACCAGATGGAGCGGCATCCGGAAGCAGCACATGGTGAATGCTACACCCTTCAAGATTGCTCGGAACCAGGTAAGAGGCATGAGGGATGGTGGTAGCAGTGAAGCGGATGGGGCAAAGTCCAAATCATTTTTCAGCAAAGAATATCACTCTGGGAAGGCACCAAAGGATTGTGGAGGGAGGGTTGGAGTGGGTGGAGTAGCAGATAAAGAAGGCTTTTCTTGTGGGATAAAGAGTGGTTAAAACCTGGAAACTTACAAATAGCTGGTGTAATAAACTGTATTAGATCTGTTTTAGATCCCTCATCTGGATAATTGGGACTCTGCTAGAAAAACAGCAACCCGTGATGGATAGAGTAGCAGGCATGAGTGCCAGGGGGAAAGGGCTCAATTTGAGAATACCTTGTAGAGATGGGGCTAGGGTTGAGAACAGAGAGGTGGAGGGCTCTTCCCAAGCAAGAAGTGGCCTGTGGCAGTGTGGAAAGTTGGTGGATAACTGGAACAGGCAGCCTGCAATGAAGGGGGTAAAAGACACAGGGCTGATATGTTGGGGTTCTCATCTCATTCACTGAACAATCCTAGTCACTGTAAGCTCTATGCTGAAAACTGGAGGCACGCTGAATGAACAGGAAGGGAGGATGAGCTAGTGGAGGGAAAGGGGAACGGAGCCTGCTCGGCTTGGAAGGCCTCCAGAGGGCACCCTTGATCCACTTTGTAATTTCACCTCCACATTCTTTGTCTTGTCTAGACACACTTTTCCAGTAATTTCTCATATGCCAGAGCAGTCAGTTGGAGGAATTTCATCAGAGGTAGAACAGCTGGATTTTAGAAAGAACATGAGTTGAAGAACATCCTGTGCACCCTCAGGGGCATAGCTGAGCAAAGGCTCGGGAGAGTCAGAAGATCGGCTGGGTCTGAAACAGCACATGACTTAGGTTTAATGAAGGTTGTGTGTTGAAATTAATGCAAAGTAGAGGTGTTAGTGGTCAGTAAACTGAAGGGGCGACTAAATACCAAGTTGATTAGACTATATCTGGTTTTCATCATAAAAATCAGTGCCCAAGCTGGAATATGAGACTAAGGTACATTCAGATGAGTCTGTACCCTTCCAAGGGGTCCCATTGGGAGGCCAGGCATTGATTCCAGGTCTCTTAACTTTTTCACAATCTGTTTGGAACCCCATTTTGGTAATGGCCCTCAGAATTCATGGCATATTCTTTAGTCATCCTCATTGGAAGTGTCTTTTTCTTCTTTAGGGTGTGGAGCATACCTCGAGGCTTGTGAGATCTTTGTTCTGTAACCAAGGATCACACCTGGTCCCCCTGGCAGTGAGAGTGCTGAGTCCTAACCACTGGACTGCCAATTCTTAATTCCCAATTTTTAATTTTTTATAGCTTGTAGGCCCTTTGAGAGTGTGATGAAAGCCATAGATTCTCTCCCAAAAAATAAATACAGAAATATATGCATATCAATTTGCATATAATTTGGGGCTTCCATTGCCTCCCTGGAGCCCATCTTTACTGTATTTGTCCCAGCCTGTATCTAAGACCAAGGTAACAGTTACCATGGTTAAAGAACTTCAAGTATCAAGCCAGGACTGAACTAGGTAATTACATGAACATCTTATTGAGGTAGAAATTAATGTGACGATAAGGAACCACTGGCTAGGTACGTCCAAACAGGGTTACACCACGAAAAATGCCTACTTTTACCTCGGGGAGACGAGATGGATTTCAGGTGAAAGAAAACTTGTGGGAGAAGGCATTTCAAGGATGAGGTAGGTGAGAAAGTAGTGGAAAGAGCCTGGAAGGACTTCCAGCTGTGTTGGGCTTTTAGAACGCAGAGGCTGCATCTATGAACCGTGCTCCTCACCACCTCCTCTCCCACGTCTGTTTCAGATCTTGAAGATTCTCACCGGGAAGATAGTGGTGGGGCATGCCATCCACAACGACTTCAAAGCCCTTCAGTACGTCCATCCCAAGTCCCTCACCCGAGACACCTCTCATATCCCCCTCCTCAACCGTAAGGCTGACTGCCCGGAGAATGCCACCATGTCCCTGAAGAGTCTCACCAAGAAGCTGTTGAACCGGGACATCCAGGTAGTGTCTCCCCAAATGCTGCCAGACCCCTGGCTCAGACGGGAAAGGCTCGCCTGCTGCCTCTCCCGGCTCTGACTCTCAGATTCCTCTGATTGTAGAGAGATTCAGGGGGAGATGCTCTGATGGGAAGAGCTTTGGGCAGAGAGGTCCATCTTTACTTAGGCATAACAGTTCTTATTTCCTACCTCCCAGAATGTTCCACAGGGTACTTGGAAAAGGAAAAAAGCCTAAAAGTGGGGCTAAAACCCTAAGTAAGAAATGTGGGAAGCAGATAGTTGTGGTGGCCTAAATGACCGTATAGTGGCTTCAAGGGCCTCTTATGTATTTCATATGTTTGGCAGTCAAAGAAGGGTGGTCAGCCTGGCATGAGGGTGTAGACACATGTCATTCATAGATTAGTTAAGGAACTAGGGAAGATGGAAGACTCAGAAGGTCTGTCTATGATCTGGTCTGTTCTGTTCCTGCAGAAGGATGTAGAACAATATGGTGTGTATTTGTTGCCACAGGAAGGACTGAGGCAGACAGTAGTATAGGAGTTGAACCCCTGAAATCAGATGATGAGTGGGTTCTCCCCAGAGTCCTGCCTTTGCAGCCCGCTAACTGCAGAAGCAGCAGCATCATCGAGGTTGGAGGAAACCAGTTGGGAAGGGAGGAAACGGTCTCTTGTAGCCTCATGCTCTTTTCTTCCTCCCTTGTTCAGGCTGGGAAAAGTGGACATTCCTCAGTGGAAGATGCCCAGGCCACCATGGAGCTGTACAAGTTGGTTGAAGTTGAATGGGAGCAGCACCTGGCCCAGAATCCCCCTACAGACTAGTGCCAGTGGGGACACTGGTGATGTGGGCAGGTGGAAACAGTGCCACAGCCAGGAGAACAGGGCCGTGGGCCAATGGACAGCGCCACCAGCTCTGCACCTTTGGGAGCTAGGGTTTTTGGGGAGAGGGAGGCTACACCCCAGACTTAACATCCATTGACATTCACTTCAGGTGTTGTGTGTCTGGTTAACCGTTCCATGGAAGGAGGACGCCTCCATGTCACAACCCACCCCTAGACCGTTTACCTCTTAAATGGTGCTAACCATGTGTCCCAAGGTGCTTTGCTTCTGGGAAAGTCTTTTGACTTTCAAAGGGCATGGCAAGCTGGGAAATGTCTTTTCCCAAACTGCCTTATCACTAGGGTGGGTGGCCATGTGTCTCATTTTATGCCTTTCCTTTCAAGCATAACAGCACCCTTTTTCACTCTCAGATGTATCCTGTTGGATGATAACTTGTATGATCACAATGCACCTCTCAGACTCTGCTTTCTGCTCAGAGTCTATATCTGGTTTGTGTTGGGATATCACCTGTTCTTTCCACCTTGAATTCCGGAGGAGCCATTCCTGGTGAGGTTTAGTTCTCCTTAGGGTTATGGGCAGTAGAGGTAAGAGAGTGACTTGGAAATCAATTTTTCTGATTTAGGAAAGCAGTCTCCTAAAGTGATAGTGAATTTATTTAATTTAAACCCCACTTGCTAGGTTAAAGAAGAATTTTAAAGTGTTTCAATGAGTTTTAGTCTTTTACTTTGCTAAGCCAAGCCTCTGAAAATGCAAATTATTCCCTTGATAAATTTTTTACAAAGGAAAAACAATTGTGTGGTGTTCTCTTTATAATGTCACGTTAAATAGCTTTGTCACAGACTCCTTAGAGCTGTAATTCTGTTACGGGGGCTAGGGTCTCTGTGGATGACACTGAGTGGACCCTGGTTTGTGGGAAGTCATCAGGAAGCACTGACCAAGCCTTTGTGTGCAGCCCACGTGCTCCGTTGTCTTCTCGTCCCTACCACAGATCAACAAGCACACCCAAAACGACACTTCAAGCTGCGCGAACACCCTCACACAGGGTATGTGACCAGGAGAGTGACTCAGAGAGTGGGCATGTGGGAGGAATGGAGCAGGGGAGAAAGAATGCTCGGTGACGCCAGCCTGCTTGCTCCTGCCAGCTCTTCCTTGGTGGTACACACCCTGATGTTGGGAAAGTGAGTCACAGGTCTGACCTTGTGGCTGGGATCACTGTCTGCACCCTTGTCTTGAGAGAATGCAGACCCCGTGTACACACTGAGACTCGTGCCCTCTTGAGTGGCTGTTTTGGCTCCAGAGGCCAGAGTCACAGTTGTGGCTGCCTATAGAAGGGAACCTGCTGCAGCCAAATGAGACCTCGGACGTGGTCTTGCTGCTGTGTCCTGCACTGCGGCATCTGCTTGAACAGGCAGCTGATGAGCTCTGAGCAAGTTGGTTCCTGTTGAGCCCAACATAAGCAATGTCCATGACACTTGACAAGAGGCGCTAGGCGTTCTTACACACCTCTAAGTGGGAATAATGTAGGAAGGCCACACCAAAAACTGGGGTTACGAGTCTTAATTGAAATGAATGTGAGTCTTAATTACATTGCAATCAGGAAACTAGAAGCTAAGTGGAAAATTCTCCTTTGAGTTCAGGTTTTAGGGTACCTGGCTTTGTAATTTATTTTATGAAGTATACTATTGATTTATAATATTGTTTCTGATGTACAACAAAGTGACTCAGTTGTATGTAATAGTCATATAGTCTTTTTCATGTATTTTCCATTGTGATTTATCATATGTTGAATATAGTTCCCTATGCTATATAGTAGGACCTTGTTTGTTCATTCTATATATAATAGTTTACAGCTGCTAACCCCACACTCCCAATCCATCCTTCCCCACCTCCCTCCTTGGCAGCCACATTTCTGTTCTCTGTGAGTCTGTTTCTGTTTCACAGATAAGTTCATTTGTGTCATATTTTAGATTCCACATATAAGTGATATCATGTGGTATTTGTCTTTCTGTTATTACTTCACTTAGTATGATAATCTCTAGTTGCAGTTGGCTTTTATGGTCTACTTCACCCCCCGACTCAGGCACCCTCAGTCCAGCATTGGGAAGGGCTAAGTCTCACTTTTGCTCACCGAAAAGAACCTGGAGACCAGAGGACCTTGCAACCATTTTCTTACTCTTTTCTCATGTCATACCTCCTGGTCAGAGCCCAGCTCACTCTGCAGGGTGCCTGGGGATCCTTGTACTTTAATCCCCTTCTTTCTCTGCCCCTTTGTTCGCAGGCTTCATCCAGCTGATGACAGATAAGCCCCATTGCAGATTTCTACCTAAATACCAATCAGCAAGTCCTGGTTTGCCTTAAGTTTGAGGCCCTTTAGAGTGGAGCATATGCACAACAAATGTTCTTCTGATAATACTCCTTCCGTGACTTGTTTTCTAATGCTGAACCCCCTTCTGCAGGTGAGAATGATAAAGGGCAAAAGACTGTGAGAAGTATGTCCTGCCAAACATGCTGACCTTTTAAAATTTCATACAGTAGAGTGATTCTTGGGAGGGGAAGTGTGTTTTGAAATTTCAGGTCATAGTGCTGCCATTCTCTCTACTCTTAAAAGCCACTGATTGAGGGAATTCCTTGGGAATCCAGTGGTTAGGACGCCATAGTCTCACTGTAGAGGGTCCAGGTTCAATCCCAGGTCAGCGAACTAAGATCCCACCAGCCACGTGGTACAGCAAAAAAAACCACAACTGATTGAATCAAGGCTCTAACAAGGAATCATTTGATTCCTAGTTTAACAGATGATTACAGCTGACAGGAGGAAAGATGAACAGTACTATAATTATGAACTTTCCCCAAGGCGCATTAGCCCGAGTCCAAGTCTAGAGACACAGATCCCCGTGTGTGCAAGTGCAGTATGCCAGGTGCGTTTGTGAACACCCTGCATTACAGTCTGTGTATTGTTCACAGTGCACTTTCATTTACCCTGTGACTTAGGGCAAGTCCTCCAAACAGTTGATGGCAGAACAGCATTTTATTGCTGTGTAGACACTAGGCATCAGTTCTGATTTTGCCACTTACTCAATTTGTGCTGGTAAATCAGTTTGCTTCTTGGGAGCCTCAGTGGTTCTAGCATTAAAACCCTGGGATTCTTTTCTAACTTTGAAGTCTGGCTAATGGTTGCTATCATTAATAATAATAATGGCAACCATTTGTTGAGCGCTTCTCTGTGTCATGTACTGTACTGAGTCCTTTAGGAGCGTGGTCCTATTCTCTGTAAGGGAGATGGTAGTATTCCAATTGAACAGTTGAGGAAACTGAGGCTGACAAAAAGTAAGAAATCTTCGCTAGGCTAAATAGCTGGAAGTTGGCAGTGCTGGCACGCAGACCTGCCAGGTCTGTCTGTCTGGAGCCTCCGCTCTTAACCACTCTCCGACTTGGTTGGTAACTCAGCCAGGCAGCATCTGATGAGGTTGGAATCCTGCCACTCAAATGTTTATTATTAAATACTTGCTATGTGCCAGGCATTGTGCTAGGCATAGAGAAATGGCATGTGCCCCCAATTGCTTACAGTAACCTGAAGAAAAGAAACCAGTAAACTAATGTCAGTGCCCTGTGGCAAGTACTGTCTAGAGTCACTAAAGAGTTTAAAATAGGGGAGTGATGTGATCAGATTTCGGTTTTAGGAAGACAATGCTGGCAGATAAATGGAAGCAGGATTGGAGTAGGGCCAGAACATGAGTTCTCCTGTTTGAGTAATCTGATGAGCAATGATGTAGTCCTGAATTAATGAAGTGGGAGGATGCAGATGAGTATCACTGAGGGGGGAGAATCAATAAGGTTTAGAGATCAGAGCAAGGGGATTAAAGGTTGCCTTGGTATTTCTGAACCGCAGTGAATAGACAGCAGTGGTGCCATTAACCAAGACAGAGTATATGGTGGGCAGGAGGGCAGGATTTGAGGAAGATTACTGGGTATTGATTGGGTTGACTTTGAGCTTCTCGAAGATACCCAAGTGTAGATGTCCAGCCAGCAGCTGGATGTACCAGACTGGAGTTTAGCAGAGTAAGTGAGATCTGGGCTGGAAACTAAAACTTAGGAGACAAGTGTAACAGTGAGATAGAAGCCTTGGGTTGGAATGAAGCCTTGATGTATAAAGGCTTATAAAGAGCAGGTCAAATCAGAGCCTCAGGAAGTACCCATCTTTGTAAGCTGCTGGAGGAAGAGAGGTCAGAGAGGACCATCAGGTAAGAGGACCGCTAAGGAGACTCCTCCCAGGAGGGAGGAGGGAGCATTAATAGCATGGACAGCCAGTCGCCGGAGAGCAGACAAAAGGGTCTGTTTTGTAGCAATTTGGTGCCCTTCATCTGAGCAATGTCTGAGGAGGGCAGCAGAAGCTCAGCTGAGGTGGGCTGGAGAATAAACTGGAGGCGAGGAAGGAGAGGAGTGGCTGTGGGCTGTTCTTTCTTGGCTCTGAAGAGAAGCAGATGAGGGTTGCTGTAGGAGTGTGAGGTCTGAAGGTGCCAATAGACAAAGCCAGCAGAGCATAACTTGGCTCACGAAAGGGCAGGTGAATTAAGCTACAGTGGATCCTGAAAGAGTAGAGGGGAGGGATGCCAAGCTTAGCCTTGGCCAGCAATCAGGATCCCTTGTCTGCTGGGTCAGAAAGGAAAGAGGAAAGGGTAAGACAGATGGCAGATGGAGATGGTTGGTTTTTTGTTTTGTTTTGGGGGGTGCTTTTTGGCCACGTGGCAGCTTGTGCAGCCCTAGTTCCCTGACCACGGATTGAACCCAGGCCCTTGGTGTTAAGAGAGCAGAGTCCCAACCATTTTACTGCAAGGTAATTCTTGGAGCTGGCTTGGGATAATGGAATAAAGTGATTAGGATCTGGTGACCTTGCTTGCTCATTAAATTGGAGGCAGAGTGGTTGGCTAAGTATGAGGGGGAAGCCAAGGGACAGAAACTTGAAAGAATAAAGATAGTGTGGAGCGGCCACTAAGAAGACAGGAGAGTGGGCTGTCTGAGACACAAGGAAGGGCCTCTGAGCAACGGCAGCATTCCTGACTGAGGCCAGAAACTGAGCGTGCAGGGCCCCTGCAAACTGCTTGTCACATTGTTTTTCTAGCATCATTCAGCAACCCCAGCAGAGAAGTGAAGAGTTTAAATGCTCACAGCTGACAGTGTGTGGTCCCCGAGGCGAGTGCCTGCACCGAGATGGAGACGAGGTCAATGGAGTCTGTGGAGTCAAGGACCTGAGAGGCTGAGCTGTTGAGTAAGTGCTGGAAGCCCCCAGGGGGCCACAGGATTTCATATATATATGTAAATATATATATATATATATAGTGGGGTGAAAAGTTGGGGGTTGTGCCACGCAGTGTGTGGGGATCTTAGTTCCCTGATTAGGGATGGAACGCATGTGCCCTGCAGTGGAAGCCTGGAGTCTTAACCACTGGACCACTAGGGAATTCCCCAGGACTAGAAACAGGAGGATGGGGAGCTTGAGCTAGATCCTCAGGGACCTGAGGCGGACAGATGGTGCAAACAAGGAGTTGAAGATGCAGTAAACACATGGTGTGAGCCTTAATGAGCTGGGTTTGGATTTCTAAACTGAGGCATCATGGAGAAGCATGAAGAGTTCCGAACTTTTCCAGCCAGTGGGCGTGGCCTCCGCCACAGCTGTATCCCTCTCGTTTTCAGACCTGATTTTTATCAGATTACCTCTTTCATGCACCTATCAGTTCAGTTCAGTCTCTCAGTCTTGTTCAATTCTTTGCGATCCCATGGACTGCAGCACACCAGGCCTCCCTGTCCATCACCAACTCCTGGAGTTTACCCAAACTCATATCCATTGAGTTGGTGATGCCATCCAACCATCTCATCCTCTGTCATCCCCTTCTCCTCCTGCCTTCAATCTTCAAGGACAGTTAAATAAGTGATTAAATCAAGAACAAGTGTACTAATGAAAGATATTTTTTTCAGCCTAAGCAGTCATTGATTTTGGCTGAAGTCATTCGCTTTTCATCCATTTGTTCAAGAAATATTTCCTGAGCACAAACCAGGTGCTGTGGCAGGCCAGTTAAGTCTGCACAGACCTCCCTTGCAGTGGGGATGATGAGTGACATGAAGGAAAGTAAGGGGGTAAGGCAGATATGTGTGCATAAGATTTCAGATGGTTTGTTCAGAGAAGGCATCTTTGAGGAAGTGACATTTGAGCAGACCTGAAAGAAGTGAAGGAGCAAGTCAAGTAAATATCTGGGGGAAGAAGATTCCAGAGAAAGAGATCAGGGCAAAGTCAGGAGTAATGCTTGATATATTTAGGGAGCAGCATGGCTGGAACATGGGAAGCCAAGGGGAAGTGGGTAGGGGGAGATATAGGCCCATAATAGAGACCCCTGTAGGCCATTGTAAGGGCTGGGGCTTACTATCTGCATGAAACGGGCCCCAGTGCAGGGTTTTGAACAATGGTGTGAACTGACTCAGGATTTAAAGGACTCCCCCTGGGTGCTGTGACTGGAAGAGAGTGGGAACAGAAAACCAAAGCAGAGGTTCTTGCTGTAATCTAGGCAAGAGATGACAGGAGTTGAGGCCAAGGAGGTGGTAAGTAGCCTTACCTGAAACTGATTAACTTTGCACACATGGACGATCTCTTGTGCGGTTGATGCTGAACAGATGTTTAAGCTAAGACTGGCATCTCTGGCCTTTCAACTCTCACCCAAGCTCCTGTACAGACTGGCCCACCAGATAGCTCAGGAAGTACACTCACCTCATCAGTGGGGGACCCAAGTGTGGTCGGGGTGGAGGTTTGCCACCGTTTCTGGGTGGACAGTCAGGGTTGCACCATCTCCTCCAGGCAGTGACTAAATGGGTAAGTGACATCTAGTGGCACTGCTGAGCTCAGGGAGGGGTCCTGGGGAGCCCTTGCCACCCCAGCCCCTGGTCTCTTGGAATTGCTGCACAGGTTTTTTTCCCGCTCTGCTCTCTGCCCTCCGACCGCTTCACTGTGCTGACTTTGCTGGTTTTGTTTCTTTCTTTAATATGTGAGGCTCCTAGCCTTGCTTAGGGATACGATCAACTCTGTGCTTTCTTTGAAAGAGTGTATATAATGCATAGGATTTTGAGAGATGTGGGGGTGGAGGGAGAGGCAGAGAAAGGAGATATTTTTAAGAATTTGGCATGGAAAGACAAGCACATCTTAATCCTCTCCCAGGCTTAACCAGATTCCATTCTGAATGTGTTTAAGAGCAAGCTTTGGAATCAGACCCAAGGCAGCGCATAGAAAGTTCTCTCACAATGGTGGGTTCAGAGCCACTCTTCTCCTAGACCTGGGCACTGAGAGTTGGGCCCTTGCCCGTGATCCTGACCCTCCTGTCCCAATGCAACACCAGAAACCTAAACTGTCTGGCATCCCCAGACAGGAGGCAGCTTCACCTAAAGGCCAGGTCCTTCATTCCCTTCTATCTTGTGGAATCCTACTCAGCCCCTTCTTTGGAAGGACTCCATGAGATGGATCCAAACCATAGCCAAAGGAGGAGGAAGGCAGACTGCCCCTGCCCTCAGAGCTGAGGAGGGAGGTGGAGCCCACACCCAGGACCAACGGGAAGTCAGAGGCAGATAATCCAGCCTGGCAGCTTGAGACCTCAGGCTGGGGTTGGGATGCTGGGCTGGGCTGGCAGAGTGGGTAGGTCTGGGAAGCTTTCCTGAAGGGTGGGAGGGTGGATCTGGGGTCAGATCAAAGAAGCCTGGGCTAGAGCAAGGGTAGAGTGTTCTGTTGCCTTCCTGCTAGGTTAGAAGCCACCCCTATGCCCATTCTGCACTCCAAGGCAGGAACTGCCTCCTCCCTCCTTTGGAATCAATTCCCTGGGACTCCTAGGAACCAAGAGGGGGTCTGGGAGCTCATCAAAGGAGACTTGGCCCACGGAGACCACACTGCCCGCAGGCAGGGAAAAAGGCACACCCTGTGTGTCCTCCACTCAGGATGGCGCCCTCTCTATGCCCGCTACTGCAAGCTCAGCTGGAAGGCTAACAGGAAATCCAGATCATCTGGAAACCTGGGAACGTGTAGCCGACAGTCCCAGAACACTGGGATTCAAGAGGCGTGAGACCGTGGCGAGGAGGTTGGCAATTGTGGAATCGAGGATCTGCTGGCTCTTTTGACCCCCCACGGACATGTCCCTGAGGATCCCCAAGTGCCAAAGCTCCCATCTGGATGTCTTTCCCAGATTGGTGGAGAAAATGCAGGCAGGGAGAGATGGGGGCTTCGTCCAGACAGTTTGCGTCCTCAGCCTAGTGAACTGAAATTCACAGGCACTAGCCAGCCCGGTGCCCCCTGGGAATCTGGGCCGGCAGTGGGAGGGAGATGCTGGTGGATGGGGAGGGGTGAAGGGGCACTGGGTTGAGGGAGGCGGGGGGACTATACAGTCTCTCTTTGACAGCTAACATTTTCCAGAGCTGGCGCCCGAAGGGGAAAGGAAATCAGAGCTTCCCACCTCACACATCTTTTTCCCATTTTGTTCATGCTGCCCAGGGAAAGCCATTAGGGCTAGGTCAGTCTGGGGCCTCCCCTACCCGCCCGTGTCTCCAGCTCTACTATAAGGAGGGGTAGGTTGGTGGGGTCACTGGAAGGACAAGGCCCTAGCCTGGTGAAGGGGCCAGACTCTGAACTCTTGTATCCCTTCTTAATTCCGTGCCTGCTCAAGACGGGAGGATGGGGGCAGGGACCAGGAATCTGGGCTCCTGGGGCCCACCCTTACTCTGCTCAAATCCCCTTGCAGCTCTGATTCTGTCTCTGGGGAGTCTGGCCCACTGTCCAGGGCCTGGTCTACAGCAAGAAGGGGCCTGGGGTTGGGGAAGCTGGTCCTTATTACCCAGCTCCTGGGGTTCCAGCCTCCTCCCTGGAGCCATTAGCACAGCCAGCTTCCGTAGGAGCCCGGCTGGGGGCCAAACTACCAGGTCTTATCTAGAGACAGTAGCTGCATTTGGGGGGCTAGAGAAGGAGGGAAATGGGAACGCTGAGGAGCTTTGAAGAGTTGTTCCCCCTGAGCTGGCCGACATTCCTGAATCTGATCCATCAGCCCCCCTTACCCTGTGCCCCAGGGACAGTGGGTCCAATACCTTCTTTCTGTCTCCACACAGAACCTCAAAGCCTAGGCCTAGGGCCCCTTCAGTCTTTTCTCTGGGATCTCACCCTTCTCCCCCCGCCCCACCCCCTACTTCTTTTCTCTTCAATCTCAGAGTCTGATTATCTGGCCCAATGCCCACCTTCCGCAATTCAGGCCAGAGGAGGAATGTAGCCCTGAATCAGCCTGCAGCCCTGTCGACTTCTTTCTTCCTCCAAAAACTCCAGATCGTCTCAATGGACAGAGGGGTTCTGTGGAGCCCTGGCTCTTCTCCCATTTCTCATCCCCAGAGAGTGGGAGAGGAGACATCTGGGAGGGGGCTTGAGCTCCCCAGAAAAAGTCTTGGGCTGCACCGCAGGCTATTCATCTTTTCCAGGGTTAGCCACTGTCCCCAGGTACCATGCAAACCCAAGGTCCACTCTGCCAAGCTTATCATAGCTACAGCCTTCTCCCTCCTGCCTTGGGCTGCCAGGGCTTAAGGGGCCAGTGCCGAGAGTGGAAACGGCAGAGGGGTCTGGCCATAGTCACTGCATCATAAAAGCCAAGAGGAGTTTAACAGCAGGTCACTGGGCTGACTGGCTTCTTCATCCAGCAGTGCTGCCCTGGGGGGATTCCTTCTGGAGGAGGGAAGGGGCCACGGCTGACCAGAGTCAGACCCAGGGCCATGTGGCTTCAGGTGTTGGCAGCTGCCACCAACAATTCCGGCCACACTGAATCCCCACTTCAGCCTGGAGGTTCTCTGAGAAGCTAGGAGGCTCTAGAGGAAGGGGAGTCAAATGTGGTGTTTTTCACTGCAGTAGGAGAGAAAACAGACAAGGGCCTACGTGGGGGAAGGGATTGAGCTACCACGGCAGACTGGCGAGAAGCACAGACGGGGTGGTGGAGGCAGGGTAGAGGAACAGAGGCACAAAGAGAGCAGGCCTTGTGCAGGGGTCCTCCAGGCTCTTTGATGACCGCCCACACCTCCACGCCTGCCCCTGAAGAGGTGAACAGAGCCAGGGGCCTCTCTCAGGGGACAGAGATTCGATCTCCCGACACGTCTTCCGCCAGTGCATCCCCACCTCCTCCTTCCCCGCTCCATTGCTCAGCCTGCCCAGCTCAGTGCACCCAGCCCAGCCCTGCGGAGAGTGTTGGCAGATGGAGCTGGGAACCAGGTAGCAGAGCCAAAAACAACAGAGGAGCCGCCTGGCTGCCCGCGTGCCTGCAGATGCCCCTGGTCTAACTGCGATCCCTCCTGTCACAGGCAGCCCCCTCCTCGCATTCTGTGCTACTGACCACACCTGCCTCCCCCTTTGCCAGGGCCCCGGGCTGACTCCAGAGGCCACTGTCATACCCTTTCTTTGATTCTGGCTGCCCCTTCCCCCATCACTCAGATTCTCTGACCACACCTTCCCTAGTTCCCAGGATCTCTCTCCTGTGCCCAGATGTTCCTGGGAATGAGTTGCCTCCTTTCTGCTCTCTGACTCCCAGCTTGCACTTTAGCTTGCTGGAAGCTCTTTTTTTTTTGGTCTTGCATCTATCCTGTTGCAATGGCAGTTTCATTTGGGGAGGATCAGAGCCGGGCCTTAGCAGATTTGAAAAGGCTGGGTCCTTAAGCCCAGGGAGACACAGGAATGGAACATTTCCTTCAATATCGAAGATTAGAGCAGACCTGGAGTCAGGATGCTTAAGTCTATGCTCGGTGCTGCATGGAATCCTGAGGGCTCAGGGAGGCCAGGAGATACAGCTGTCCTGCCCAGGGGAACGCCCAGCTCCTCTCTTCTACTCTCCCACTCCCCACCCTCTATAGAATTCCTGCTTCCTTTGAGGCCCCTACCCTGTATGGCAGAGACCCAGGTGTCCAGCCCCACCTGGGTTTAATTTCTACATGACTCTCCGCCAACAAACTCTCTGATCCAGCAGATGCAATAACACTGAGCAGGGTGAGGCCCTTCTACAAGTGCTGCATTTGGCTGGAGAATCTCCCCGGCCCCGTTGGGGGTGAGGGTGAGGGGTTCACAACACTCCCACTATTGCCATCAGTCCTCCCCCACTCAGCCTCAGGGAATGACGGAGAGAGGTGGGGCAGCCGCCTCTTCCCAAGCCCCCAGACCCCTCAATCATGCACACATTCACATCCACTCACACCCACACTCTCGCAACCATTCAGGAGCCTGCCCATCTGCATTCCTTCTGCAAAACCAGCCACTTTCCACAGAGCCACACTGCAATGGGAACAAAGCTCCAGAATGTTTCTTTCCTAACTCTAGCTTGTGTGTTTCTTCCCCACCCCTATCCTGCCTCTGCTCCCCCACCTTTTCTCACCCATCTGGCACCCCCCCACTTGAGTCTCCGAATTCCTGGGGGAGCCCCAAGAGAGGTATGACCCAGGCTTCTAGAAAGGGGAACGCATTGCCCCAGGCAGATCTGCAGCAGATTTGGTAATAATTAAAAGGCCAGCGACACTAGGAAATTCCTTCTCCTTATGGATCCCAGCGGGAAATTAAAGCCAGTTGTTGGTGACTGAGGGACTGATGCTGGCTAAGCTCCTCCCCATCACCTGGTTCCGGGCTCTAGCCACCACCCCTTGCCCCTAGGTCCCCCCAGGCTCCTCTGTTAGCCCCCTTTTCCAGTCCCCCAGCCCTCTCATCCCACTACTCCCCAACCTCATGCCCCCCAACCCCCTTCCCTTGCATTTTTTCCTAAGTACCCCTTACACATGTGCCTGCATGCTCCTATGGTAACAGGGCTGCTGGAGGCTGAAACCTCCAGCCTGGCCGCTCAGCACCATGCTCTGGACCCTCTGCCCAAACTCTCTCAGCCAGGGTTGGGGTGCAGGGGCTGGAGCTCAGGCCCAGAGCTGCCAAACCACAAACACTCACATCTGGAAAAAATTCTCCTCCCAGCCCAACTTCCCTTTGTCTTACTTCTGTCTCTTTGGTAATTCTGGCTGCCTGGCCAGTGGGGTGGGGTGGGGGGAGTGAGGAAGTGAAGGGAGGGGAGTGGGCCCAGGCTGGCCTGCCTCCACCCCAGGGAGCCCCCACCTCCAGCCAGACCACATCCCTCCTCTGTGCTCCTGTAGGTCCAGGCCCCCCTCACCCTGGTGACCATCTTTTGGGTGAGGTTTCTACATCCTTAGTCACAAGCTTGCGGAGAAGAAAGTCAGCCCTGGCCCTTCCTTTCTGCAGTAGGAGAGATGCCTACTGAGGAGGAGACTGGACTCTTCTGGCTGGGGGCTCAAGAAGGCTGGAGCGGAGACGGACAGGCGACCTGGATGTAAGAGGCAGGGGGCAGTGAGGGGGAAGGAGAGGCAGCAGGAATCTGGTTTCTGCCCTGTTCCCTCCCCCAGCCTCTCCTCATCCCCTTGGCTGGGAGCCTGATTTCACTGTCAAAACCTAATCCCCCTCCCTTTACCTACAGCGAAGCTGCAGCCAATTGATGGGGGAGGAGCAGTGCCTCAACCCCAATCCCAAGCACCCCCCAGGGACCACCTCTTCCCTCCACCATCTCTGCTTTTGTCTATCGATCTTCCCAGAGCCCTTTGACCTGCTGCCCCTTCACTTGCAGAAGACCAGGCCAACCCCCACCCCGCTCCCCGCAATTAAGCTCTCCTATACAAAACCTGGAACCCTAAAACCAGGCTGAAGCCTCCAGCTCCTTTTTCAGAATTGACATTTTATTGGTTATTGAGGGGGGTGGGGGCGTCAAAAAGCCCTTTCTACAGTCTAATCTCCACCCTTCCTGTGTCAGAGTCACCCTAGTTGCATTACTTTCCCTACACACCCATTATTCAGAGGTTTTCCTCTTTACAGCACAGAGGCTGGACCTCCAGTGTGTTCTCCAGTCTTTGGTAAATCCTCCAGCCCCCTTCCGCAGACTCTTCTCCACGGGGGTCCTCCCCAACTAAGGCCCCTAACCTCCTAGACTGTTCCAGGGCTCTAAAGGAAAGGGCCCAGAATCTCGCAGAGCTGGTCCTCTGCTCCACCCTTGGCCACGCTGGCAGGGTGGGGCCAGGGCAGGAGCCCAGGGCTGCGACCAGATGTGGGGATTTTTCTCCCCGCCTCGGAAGAAGCTGGAAGGACCGCTCCGGGAGGGTGGAGGGGCTGGGGGTGCGTTAAGGGCCTAGGGACCACGTGCACCGATCCGCCGAGGGCAGCGGGGCCGCAGCGTCCCTCAACGCGGAACAGGCCTCCGGGTTCCGCTCGCTCAGGAGCACCGTATTCCCCCACGCCCGACCCCGCTCCTCTGCGGTCGGCGGTATCCGGCCTCCTGGCCTGTCTCCGAAGCTCCCTGCCTGCCTTCCATTTCTGCTTGTCTCCCGGTCCTGTCCCTCAGGGTCTCGCCCACTCCCACTTGGGTCTCCGCGTGGAGCCGTGCCCTACCCCCCTCCTTTGATCTCCCACTTCAAAGCCGCTCGCCGAGGGGCGGCCGCTCCTTCCGCCGTTTTACGGCTCGGAATGGTGACACCTGAGACCCTGCTCCTCCCCTTGCCCGGGCACCCAGCCCCCGCTCCCCCTACCCGGAGGTGGCAGCTCGGCGCGCCGGGGGCTCGGCGCCTCTGTCCCCGCCTCCCCTCCCGGCCGCGTACCGCGATCCCCTCGGGGGTCTAGGGAGCAGAGCCACAGAGAAAGAGCCTTAATAAAGAGCTCGTGTCAAGTGATTGGCTGTGACCTCTGCCCTCCGCAGCCTCGCGCTCAAGGCTCCTGTTTAACCCTTCGACACCCGCCCAATTCTTTAAGAGGAATGAGTCTCCCTGCGCCAACTCTCAGCCCACCAGGCTTACTGGAGCCCGAAGCCCGGGTGGGGAGTCTCGGGCGGGTGCCGGGGGTGAACCCCCTCCCAGCGTCTTCGAGTTGTTCCAGCAGGGGGCGCCGTTGCCTCCCTTAGGTCCCTGAACCCCAGGACTCCCCAGCCTCTCTCTAGTTCGGAGCCGTCACCCTGGATCCAGCTCCAGCTTCAGCGGAGCGGAGCTCGGCCGCCGCAGCTCCTACTCGCGAGGAGTGGTTCACCAGCTGGTGGTGTCGCCGGGCGTCCGGCGCCAAGGAGCAGAGTGCACAGTGTCAGGCTGGGGAGGGGCGGGGAACGGGCGAGATGCTACCCTGCACCTCGGACTGCAGACGTGAGACCCCAGCCTCTGTGCCCCGAACCCGGCGCCCTCTCTTCTCGGTGGAGAGCCCAATCCTAGGGCTCGCCCTCCGTCCTCCTCCTCATCCACCCACTGGCGCGGGAGCCGGCAATCTCCGGCCCCCTCGGCGAATTTTGGACCCGCCCATGGGTCCAGATCCAGAGGCAGTGGTGGGGGTGGGGGTGGGACGGTCACGAAGGGACGGGGCTCCAGGCCCCCACAGGTGGGGAGGGGGCGGGACGGGAGGCGGGGCCACCTCGTTCTCGGGCTAGGGCGGGTCCGCGAAGGGTATAAAAGCTGTCCGCGCGGGCGCCCAGGCCGGCTTTAGGGTTGTCCTCGGACGTTCCCCGCTTCCTGAGTCCTGCAAGGCGGCGGAGACATCTCTTTTGACTAAAAGACTCAGCGTCCAGTGCTCCAGTGGAAAGATCTAAGGGGCCCGCCACTAGCGCCGCCACCATGCCCAACTTCTCTGGTAACTGGAAAATCATCCGATCGGAGAACTTCGAGGATTTGCTCAAAGTGCTGGGTAAGGGGGTTTTTGATCGCCGGGGAAAGGAGAGGGGGTGCCGAGGCACCGGAGGCGGGTATAAGAAAGAAAGGGACGCTGGAACCGGGGCGTGGGAGGCTGGGCGCCTAAACCCCCAAGAGCAGGGGCCAGACGCCTGGGTCCTGGGGCGCTGGGCTTGAATACCTAAACCCTTCTTTCTCCGGCGGGGCGCCCACCGGTGCCAGCTGCTGCGGTGACTCAGCCTCTGAATCAAGTAGAAACCAGAAGCACGAGGTCGGTATCTTTTGGGGTGAGGCAAGGGGGTTCTCCGCTGTTCAGAAGCTGCACACACTGCGTCCAGACTGAGAACCTGGGTCTCTACCCAACCGAACCCCCCGGAGGCATTCCTGCCTCCTTCCCCTTTGCCCCCTGCAGGTAACCCAATCTCGGGGGCAGATTCCTCACCTCTTTGCCCCGGGTTCCGCCCACTAGGTGATCCGACACAGCAGGGCCTCCAGATTCCCTTTTCTTCCCCTTTCAGAACTTTTCCACTGTGCTCCCCCCACCCTCCATCTGTGAGACAAATATTTTCCTACAGCGAGCAACTAGAGTCCTAAAATCGCTCTGGATAATTATCACTTTCTTAGATTTCAACAAATGGCTTCGTGTGAAACCCCAGCCACCCCCTCCTTTTCGGATAATCCGAGTTCTCCTCTCCCTTCCTCCCTGGAGAGCCGGGCTGCAACCCAGCTGGTTAAAGGTGGAAGAAGTTGAACCTACCCAGACTGCCTGTCTCAACTCCTGTGTGCCCTCCGGTGTCTGGGGAGTGGGGGGTGGGTGGGGTGGGGAAGAGAAAGCCTGGACCGGCTGGGGAGAGGGTTTTGAAGAGAGATGGAGATTAGTCAAGAATTCAGTGACTCGGAAGCCACCTGGAAACCCCGGAGCCCTCCATTTCTGGCCTGAACAGACAGACTCTGGCTGGACTGGGCAGAGGGCACCCTGCGTGGGGCAGGGAGCTGTAGAAATGAGTTAGGAATGAGGAAAGATCTGGAATGCTGTGAGGAAAGCAAGGATTTCCACACCCTTCCTTACTGTTAGTTCTTCTTGCAATCTGACCACAGTATTTCTCGGAGTCCTGTCAGCCTTTGTTGCTCTACCCTTGTTGAAATGAAAGGAGAAAAGTTTTCCCTTTGGAAAACCTGGATGCCAGTCCCTCCCCCATCGTCTCTGGATGCTGGCCCCTCTCCCCTGTGCAGGAGGCAGTGGCCTGGCGCACCCCCAGTCCCCGGCTGGAGGATTCGATCCCAAGCCCAACCCTGTTGTCTGTCTGTCTTCAGTCTGTTTGTCCTCCCTGTGGGGTCTCTGAGAGCCACGTGCCCTCCTCAGGGCTTGCTGAGGGGACAGATTGAAAACAGACCCGTTAGACAAACACAGTCCTGAATTGGCCAAGGTCAGCTGAGCCCAGCCCCCGCGCCACAGGCACGGAGGCAACAGGAGGGGTGTCCCCGCTGAACCTAGCCTTGCTTCCGTGGGAACCTCAGTCCCTTCTCAGTCCTCTTTGTCCTATTCAGGAGTCTCTCTCCTGGGGAGGGATGCTCAGGTATTTGGAGGACACCCGTCCCTTCCCTTATGGCTCAGTTGGTAAAGAATCCGCCTGCAATGCAGGAGACCCTGGTTCAATTCCTGGGTCAGGAAGATCCTCTGGAGAAGGGATTGGCTACCCACTCCAGCATTCTTGGGCTTCCCTTGTGGCTCAGCTGGTAAAGAATCCTCCTGCAATGCAGGAGACCTGGGTTCGATCCCTGTGTTGGGAAGATCTCCTGGAGAAGGGGAAGGCTACCCACTCCACTATTCTGGCCTGGAGAATTCCATGGACTGTATAGTCCCTGGGGTCACAAAGAGTCTGACATGACTGAGCGACTTTCACTTCTAACTCACTTCACTTCTTCGTCCCATCCAATATGATGGTCATGGCATATAGCTTCCCAGGTGGCCCTAGTGGTAAAGAACCCGACTGCCAATGCAAGAGGTATAAGAGATGCAGGTTCGATCCCTGGGTTGGAAGGATCCCTTGGAGGAGGGCATGGCAACCCACTCCAGTGTTCTTGCCTAGAGAATCTTGTGGACAGAGGAGCCTGCGGGTTATGATCCATAGGGTCACAAAGAGTTGGACACGACTGAAGCGACTTAGCTCACATGCACAGCACATAGCTAGCAGCTTCTGTTTCTGTAACGGGAAAGATAATTGTTAGATAGCAGGATGGACTTCCCAGGTAGCACCAGAGAGTCTGTTTGTCCAAGGAATTGGAGCAGAATGTGTCTCTTTTACCAGGTCAATTTGTCTTAGGAACCTCAGTCATTGCTCCCTGGTCCCAAGAGATCAGCAACCAAGAAGTGGGCCCCTAGGCTCCTGAGGGACAGGCCTTCCTCCTACTCCCTTCTGCCTGCAGGAGAGTGGGTCTGTGCTGGTGCCAAGGGGGAAAGGGGATTTGTTTCTCTAGGGATCCAAATCTGGAGGAGAGCCGGGGGTCTGGCCCGCATCAGGGGAATCCCAGGCCGCTCACCCGGCTCAGCCCAGTTTGGCCCCTCATCCTCACCCACTGTTTCCCGGAATGGTTCTGCTCCAGGTCGGGGCCGGAGGCCAGGCCAGGTGAAGCGGTGAAGGGCTTGGACCTGGGCCCCAACTAGAGGTGCCTCCCGGCCTGCTTGACTTCCTGGCAGAGGGCTGCTCTCTCCAGCTACCCCATTCCTTTTAAATAACTAGGGAGCGGAGAGAAGGGATCCAGTATGGGAAAGGACGGGGGCCAGGCACAGGGACTCTGGACCCACAGAAGCTGAATGAGAAGACCTGGGCCCTGAAGCAGGGTGGGCGATCCTGGAGTCAGGGCGCATCACGGGAGGGGAGGGGCATGTCCCTTTCTGTCCCTTGAGGGGAGAGGGACGCAGATGTCGTCCAGGAGGGCAGGTGAACAGGAGTCTGATGCATGGAACTTTGAGCCCCAACTCTGGCTTTTTCTTTGCCTTTTTCTTTGCCTTCCTTTAATCAGCAAAAGCTACAACAATAAGAGTAGCTATTGTTTGAAAACTTAAAGATGTGCCTGGCACTGTGTGTGCTTTGGCCTAAACACACGTGGTCCCATTCGATAGGCTCTTGAAGAATCTATTGTCTCCGTTTTACAGTTGAGAAATCTAAGGCTCAGAGAGGTTAAGCCATTAGCCCAGGGTCTCCCAGCCTGAAAGGGAGGGTGAGCCAGGTGGAAATCATGGCCTAAAGGATCTTATTTCACAGCCTGTGGCTCCCTCAGGCTACAGACCATTCTGTAGGGGGACACAGCTGCCACACCCCTTCCCCTGTTGAGAATCCCTGTTCCTTCTCGTTCTGGGAGGGACGGAGACTCAGCACATCAAGGCCACCAGACAGGGGAGGTGAGTAGGCAAAGAGGGAAGTGGCCCCTGCTTCAGGACAAGAGTGGTGAGGGCTGGTCAGGAGGGTCTGCCCTGCACATGGGTTGGGGTGCGGACACAGTGACTCTGATGAGCCCACCCCCACAGATGGTCTCAAGCAAGGCAGACAAAGGACCAAAAGTGAGGTGAATGGAGCCAAGGGGAGCTGTAGCAGGATGAAGGAACCCGGGAGGACTGAGTGCAAAGCTGAGACTTGGGGATCCCAATCCAGGGCTGCTGACCCATCCAGGGGGAAGCAGAACTCCCAAGGGAGGGCACTGCCTCTCTGCCCCTCCTCCCTGAGCCCACCAGCCATGGGGACTGCAGCACCTGCCCCCCCTTCAAGGCGCTGTTTGGACACCCAGGAAGCCTCCCTCTCTTCCCGGTTGACTCACAGTTCAGCCTGCTCCTGCTGTCCCCTGGGGAGGGTGTGAGGCAGGTGTCTGGAGCATCCATCCTCTCCCCTCCCTACAGGGGTGAATGTGATGCTGAGGAAGATCGCAGTGGCCGCAGCGTCCAAGCCAGCAGTGGAGATCAAGCAGGAGGGGGACACTTTCTACATCAAAACCTCCACCACCGTGCGTACCACGGAGATCAACTTCAAGATCGGAGAGGAGTTTGAAGAGCAGACTGTGGATGGGAGACCCTGTAAGGTGCGTGCAGGGATGGGGTCCCTCGGGGTCATGGGATCCATTGCCTGGTGTCTCACCATGACATTTTCCAATCTTTTCCTCGAGTCTTTCCTCCAGTTCCAGTGGAGAGAGTGCCTAGGTAGTGTTGGTGGGTAGAAAGGTGGCGCTTCCGCTGTCCGTCTCACGGCCTTGTCCCAGCTGTGGGCCCAGCTCACCTGGCCACCCTCTCGTGCAGAGCCTGGTGAAATGGGAGAGTGAGAACAAAATGGTCTGCGAGCAGAGGCTGTTGAAGGGAGAGGGTCCCAAGACTTCCTGGACCAGAGAACTGACCAACGATGGAGAGCTCATCCTGGTAAGGCTTTTTCCTGCTTTTCTCCTAGCTCAGACAGAGCAAGCCCAGCGCTACCGTCAGAGATTTTCCAGGACATTCCACAATGGTGGAATTTTAAGAACAATGGTGGCTGGTCTCTCTGTCTTCTGATGGAGCTGCTGGGGCAGAACTAGGCTGTCTCTGTCCCAGGCAGTACCCTTGTGCAAATGCAAAAGGGTGTCCCTTCCACGTGGAGCAAAGGACTTACTCTGAAAGGCCCCAGCGGTTCTCTGGGGTGATCTTCCTGGCTTGGGGAGGGAGACGTAGAATGGATGCTGGGCCACTATTGTCCTCCATCACACGATGCCCAGGCATTCTGTGAACCATCCTGAGCCAATAAGTGGGTTTGGACCTGGAGGCCAAGCAGAGTACTTCCATGCAACCCTCCTGCTCCCAAGCACAGGAACCAGGGGCCTCCCAGGCTAACAGTGCCTTCTCTCCTTGCAGACCATGACAGCGGATGACGTCGTGTGCACCAGGGTGTATGTCCGGGAGTGAGCGGCTGTGGCCCGAGCCGCCAGAGCCGCAGCCAGTCCGTGCTCCCTGCCTCCTGCCCCACGGGCTGCCCCTCCCCCACCCTTCCCCTAGGCTAGCGCTCCCCTCACCCCGGTCACTTCTGGGGGTTCTGGGTTGCCTTATGCAGGGGCTCTCTTTTTATTGACCCCTCCTCTCCTCCCATATATCAACACGATGGATGGAGCCCAGATCACTGATTCCAGGATCACTTCCCCCACCCCCACCCCAGTCCTAGCCCCAAACCAGCCCATAGCACCATCTCTCTCCTTTTCTGCAAGGGGACCCGAGGGCCTAAGTAGGAAAGACCGGCCCTCTGTCTTCCATTCTTTGTCCCTGTAGCCCATACAGTGTAGAATATTTATTGGTTAATTTTATTAAAACGTTTTAGGAAATAAAAGCTGTCTCTGGCTCATTGGGAAGGGGCTGGGTAAGTCAGCTGAGTCCCGCTCTGCCTTTGAAAGGCAGCGTGAGAGAGTCCGATGTTTCAGCAGCACTGGTGCAAGGTTCACACGGGGGAGGGAACCACCTGACCTTCACCGTCCTCATCACCGCCCTTCCTTTGCTGCGGAATCCATGACCACCACCTTCACTCCCCCTCCTCCAGCCTCCCTTGTCCCCAGCTCTGGCTTCCAAAGTTAGTAAGGCCTCATCCTCCGACTCTCAGCAGGTGCCGAGGAACTGACTCCCACCTTCTCCTGCGATGGTGACATAGCTCCCTCCTCCTCCTCTGATTGTTCCCTCTCTCTCCTCCAACCCCAATCTGTGGGCGACCCCAGGCCTGGCCTTGGCCTCCCACATGGCTCCAGATGACTCATCACCGCCCACAGGATGGCCTTGCTCTTGCCCATGTCTCTGTGTCTGAGACAAGCCTATCTCTGCCTCGAGATCTCTCAGCCTGCCCCCTCTGCCCCGTCTCTTGGATCTTCCAGGCCCCTCAGGTCCTCCTCCCACGCACCTCCCTGGGCCTCCACACTCGGTTCTGTGTCTTTCCAAATTCCATCCCCATCTCTCACGCGCCGCTGCACTAGACCCTGCTTTCTCATTGCTCACCTGGTTCATTCAGCAGCAGCTCCTAACTGGTTTGGCTGTTTGCAATTCACGTTATCACGATGTGACTGGGGCCAAGTCAGCACAAGTGATAAGAGAGGTTCAAACCCTGGTTCTGCCACTCGCTACTGGTGACTTCAGAAAAGTTACCTAGTTTCCCTGAGCCTCAGTTATCTGGGCCGTTGTTTTTAATTGAAGTATAGTTGATTTTGACACCGGCAGGCAGATTCTTTACCACTGCGCTAGGGAAGATCCCCTGAAGTAGGAAATGACAACCCACTCCAGTGTTTCTTGCCTGGAAAATTCTGTGGACAGGGGAGCCCGGTAGGTTACAGTTCATGGGGTCGCAAAGAGCTGTACACAACTGTGCGCACACACACGCATAGTTGATTTACAATATTGTGTTAGTTTCAAGAATACAGCAAAGTGATTTTTTTCACTTCTTTTCCATTACATGCTATTACAAGATAGTGAATATGCAGTAAATCCTTGTTTATTTTAAATATGTTAGTGGGTATCTATTAACATCATTGGAGAAGGAAATGGCAACCCACTCCAGTATTCTTGCCTGGAGAATCCCAGGGACAGGAGAGCCTGGTGGGCTACAATCCGTGGGGTCACAAAGAGTCGGACATGACTGAGCAACTAACACACATTAATATCATACTCGTAATTTATCCCTCTCCAACCCCCTCCCCTTTGGTGACCATAAATCCGTTTTCTATGTCTGTGAGTCTATTTCTGTTTTGTAAACAAGGTCGTCTATTTTTGTTTGTTTTTTTGCCACTCTTTGTGGCTTACGGATCTTAGTTCCCTGACCAACCAGGGATCTAACTCTGGCCCCCTGCAGTAGAAGTGCCGAGGACCACTGGACCACCAGGAAATTTCCTATATTACTGTTTAGATTCCACATATAAGTGATATATTTGTCTTTTTCTGACTTACTTCACTAAGAATGATAATCTCTGTATCCATCCATATTGCTGCAAATAATAATACTTCATTCTTTTTTGTGGTTGAGTAATATTCCAGTATATATATACCACATCTTCTTAGGCCAGTTGCCTGTTAATGGGTACTTGGGTTTTTTCCGTGTCTTGGCTATTGTGAATAGTGCCACTCTGAACATGGGGGCAGAGTACATGTTTATTTTTGAAATGTGTATATTTTCAAACTAGAGTTTTCATCTTTTCTGGATATATGGGATTGTGGGATTGTGGAATCAGTTATTTGGCTTTTTTAAAACACAAAACAATTTAATTGAAAGGTTTATGTACTGGGACTGGGAAGTTTCAGTCGGGTCTAACTTCAGGTGTGGCTAAATCCAGCGACTCAAACATGTACATCAACTTCTCTCTTTGCATCCACATCCTGCTCATCTGTTTCTTTGTGCATTGGTCACCTTCAATCCTGTCACATAGAAGTGATCTCTAAGTCATAGAAAATGGGTTTCATATGCCTCCGGCTAACATGGTAACAGCTTGAGATCCAAAAAGAAGTGGGACTCTCTCCCAGAGTCTTTATCTTGAACATCCCGGGATTCAGTTTGCTTCTGCTTATATCACATGACCATCCCTCGGCCCCTTGGACTAGCTGCTGTTGTCAGGGCAAGGGGCCCACTGATTGGCCAGGCCTGGACCTCACACCACACCCATGGCCAAGGAACAGGTCTGGCAAGGTGATTAACAGTCCCATCAGGATCCCATGGGATGGGAAGGAGCACTTATCCAGTGAAGAGGGCTGCTATGAGTCTTAGGCTTCTAATCTAGAAAACAGCAATTATACATAACATCTACCTCACAAGGATGTTGTAATAGTTAAATAAAATAAATCTCATTAAGTACATAGAACTTAGCAGTAGTAAACTCTTGGTGTCTCTGATCTATCCTTCACAATGCTGCCAGGGGATCCTTCAAAGCATATTGGGGCACTTCCCTGGTGGTCTAGTGGTTAAGAATCCACCTGCCAGTGCAGGGGACATGGGTTCAATCCCTGGCCCAGGAAGATAGTACATTCAGTGGGGCAACAAAGCCTGTGCACTGTTGTAGCCAGGCGTTCTGGGAAACAAACTCACTCAGAAGTACAATGCAGATAGTAGAGTGCAGTTTATTACACTGACGGGCCCAAGGCAGAGTCTACTCTTAGCCAAGGACCCCGACCAGTTTTTGTGAAAACCTTATATACCCTAAGTGTACTTGCTCAAACCCACCTCCCCAAATTCCTTGAAACTAGTCTGGACAAGGTAAAAGAGAGATACAATCAAAGTTAAACCCTGATTCATGTGTCACAAGACTAGATAAACAGTGGGCATTTATCAGTAGGCCTGTGGTCATATCCCGATAAACATAATGGGATTTACCACTTTGTTCTCTTACAGAGTTAATTAGCATATTCTTTTAGGCAACGGAGAGTCCAAGTACAAGTCCTGAGGCTCTTTTATCCGGGGGTCTGGTTTTCCACTGGTATGCCATTTCTATAGATCCCGGGCACAAAATTCAGAGTCCATTGGGAGGGTGACCATTCAGTTCAGTTCAGTTCAGTTCAGTCGCTCAGTCGTGTCCAACTCTTTGTGACCCCATGAATCACAGCATGCCAGGCCTCCCTGTCCATCACTAACTCCCGGAGTTCACTCAAACTCATGTCCATCGAGTTGGTGATGCCATCCAGCCATCTCATTCTCTGTCGTCCCCTTCTCCTCCTGCCCCCAATCCCTCCCAGCATCAGACTCTTTTCCAGTGAGTCAACTCATCCCGTGGTCATGTATGGATGTGAGGGTGACCATGCGTGTAGCTTAATGTTCGCAGCCTGGCCTGAGATGGAGTCCAGCTCTGTTTCCTCCTTCAGCACTACTGAACCTACACTCTAGAGCCTGTGCTCTGCAACAAGGGAAGCTACAGAAAAAAGAGAAGCCAGCACATTGCAACTAGAGAGTAGTCCCTGCTCTCCGCAACCAGAGAAAGCTTGTTCACAGCAATGAAGACTCAATACAACCATAAATAAATAAACTTTAAAAACCCCACCGTCCCACCCCCTCCAAAAAAAAAAAAAAGAAAATTGAGATGGCCAAAAGTTCATTTGAGTTTCCTCTAACATTGAACGAACTTTTTGGCCAACCCAATATGTTTTCTGTCAGTCTCCTGTTAAAAGGGCTGCCCAGGTGGCACTTGTGGTAAAGAACCCGCCTTCCAATGCAGGAGACGTAAGAGACACAGGTTTGATCCCTGGATGGGAAAGATTCCCTGGAGGAGGGCATGGTAACCCACTCCAGTATTCTTGCCTGCAGAATCCCATAGACAGAGAAGCCTGGTGGGCTACAGTCCATAGAGTCGCAAAGATTGGACATGACTGAAGTGACTCAGAACACACGACCTATTTAAAAAACAATTAAACGTGGTACAAAATCCCCTTAGCTGCCGCCCGTCATTTTGTCCAAAATAAAGTCCAAACAGGTATTAGCAGCCTTTCAAGATATGACCTCTGCTTTTTCCTGCGTGTGCTCTTCAGGGCAGGCCTCTGCTCCCACCTCCCCTTCATGGTATGCCACCCTCCCGCCCAGCCGTTGGCACCCAGATGCTTCTTCAAAGCTTAGCACCTCACGTAGCCTGAAGGAGCCTCTCCCATCAGTGCTGACACTCAGTGGCCACGCTTCAGAGACTCTGTGTTGGCTGGGGAGCCTCTTCTGTCTACAAGACCAGGGTGCCCTGGAGCCAGGGCCTCCCGCTGCAGCCCCGTGAAAGGCCACAGGCTGCAGCTGAACGCCAAGGATCAGAACCAGAGAGCAGGGAAACAGTGTGCAGAGTCCCCGGGCAAGTGAGTCCCCTCTCTGAGTGTGGGGTGGGGGAGGGAAGGGGCCCTTTCATTTATTCATCCAACTATTGTTTCCTGAGAGTTTCCTGGGTACTGGGCACTCTACTAGATGCTGAGAACACCGAAATGAATAAAATAGGCAAGATTTCTGCCCTAATGGGGCATGTCGGGCAGGGGGGGTAGGGGGAATAGATCTCAAGCAGGGAAAGATGATTCAAAATAAATGCACCAATAAATATATATAAATGCACCAATAAATAGGCAATCACCTGTTGTGGTAAGTGCTATGAAGGAGAAGGGGAGAGGAGGAAGAGAGTGTCATAGAGAAGACCTCACTTAGAAAGGGAGTGGGCAGACAGTCAGAAGGAGAAGGCAATGGCACCCCACTCCAGTGTTCCTGCCTGGAGAATCCCAGGGACGGGGGAGCCTGGTGGGCTGCCGTCTGTGGGGTCGCACAGAGTCGGACACAACTGAAGCGACTTAGCAGCAGCAGCAGAGAGTCAGAAAAGCAGGTGTTTTGGAGGACAAAGCACTTAGGGATGCCCTGGAGGCCTCAGCGGGCTAGACCAGAGGAGAAGGTGCTCTAGGCAGAGAGAACCACAGGGTAAAGGCCCTAAGGACAGTTTGGGCAGTTCAAGGTCCTGTAATTGGAGTGCAGGGCAGCTGGGGGCCATCAGTGACTCGATTATGGAAATCCTGAAGGACAGGAGGGCC
Organism: Moschus berezovskii; assembly: GCF_049115385.1. Lineage (NCBI taxonomy): Eukaryota > Metazoa > Chordata > Mammalia > Artiodactyla > Moschidae > Moschus > Moschus berezovskii. The sequence continues at coordinate 110,991,240 of NC_142463.1, read as the reverse complement.
ACAGTATTTCTTTTCCTTTTTTTTTTTTTTGGCTGAGACTTGCAGTTGCGGGATCTTAGTTCCTGACCAGGGATTGAACCTCAGCCCTCAGCAGTGAGAACTTGGAGTCCTAACCACTGGACGGCCAGGGGATTCCCAGTATTTCTTATTTTAAGAGCCAAGAGAAGTCACTGAAGGATTTTTTTAAAGGGAGTGGCATTCCATTTGTGTTTTAAGGAGCTTCTTCTAGCAGCCAGGTAGATAGATCAGAGAAACATGAGAGTAAAAGAAAGCCATCAGGAGACTGATGAGATGCTCAGGCGGAAGGTGGAGAGAAATTCAGTGGAGGAAGCAGACTGTGACACGTTAGAAAGGGGGAAGAAAGGAAGGTGTCAAGAATGGCTGTCTGGGGACTTCCCTGGTGTCCAGTGGCTAAGACTCTGCACTCTCAAGGCAAGGGTTCAATCCCTGGTCAAAGAACTAGATCCCACTTGCTGCAACCAAGAGTTCCCATGCTGAAACTAAAACCAGGTACACAGCCAAATAAATAACTTCTTTTTTTAAGATACTGCTAAGAAAACAAACAAAAAAAAGAATGGCTGTCTGGCTTTGGTTGCTGCTTGTGCTGGTTTCAGAAATGGAAAAGTGAGGGACTTCTCTGGTGGTACAGTGGATAAGAATCCACCTGTCAATGCAGGGGGCATGGGTTCGATCCCTGGTATGGGAAGATGCCACATGCCACAGAGAACGAAGCCTGTGCGCCATGAATACTGAAGCCAGTGTGCTCTAGGGCCTGAGAGCTGCAGCTGCTGAGCCTGTGTGCTCCAAGAGAAGCCACTGCTGTAAAAAGCCTGAAAAGCCTGCATACCAAAATGAAGAGCAGCCCCCACTCACCACAACTAGAGAAAGCCCACACAAAGCAACAAAGCCCCCGAGCAGCCAAAAATTAAAAAAAAAAAAAAAAGAAGAAGAAGTAGAAATGGAAATTGAGTCAGGCTGGGCCGTGCTTGGTTTAATCCAGAAGAGCCCTAACTCGCCAGCCTGAGCCCTCCCTTTATCTTCTTTCTGCATCACCTCCTCCTCTCCCACCCCAGCCTTGACTCTGGCTCTGTCTGACCTGCATCCAGTTGCTGGCTCCAGCCTACCCATCCCCTCTCAACCTGACTGCTCATTCCGACCCTGGAGAGACCTTTCTTCAAGCCTTTCCTGCACCTTTCCCAGGCCCTTGCGGCTGGAGCTCTGTCTGTCTGTTTGGGGCATCAGCTCTTGTTTCTGTGCCTAGTTTGTCTCTGAATACAGCTGTTGAAAATGGCAGGGAGAAGACACATTTCTTTTTCCCAGATCTCGGAGGGCAGGGGCTGGGTCTGCCCCCTCAGAACGGGGGTTCTCTGAAAACAGTAGCTATTTGTCTACCCTGAGACGGGGGCCCCACTTTGGGCGGGCCCTTCCTCCTGGCTCTGCTTCTCCAGTACTTCCCTGCCTGCCAGCCTGAGATGACAAGGAAGTTACAGCCCTGGACACAGGAGACTGGATCAGGGAGCGGCCACCTCACCCATCTGGCCCAGCCCAACCTGTGAGAAAGTCCCTCTAGCTTCCCCTCCCACCCCAAGGCCTCTTGGGCTCCTCTTCCGTTACCTGCCCGTGTTACTCAGTGGTGCATTTGAGGGAAAAGGCATAAGAGCACCCACCTCCTGCCTGTATCCTGAAAATTCTGTAAAATCTCTGTGGGCCAAGTCTTCTCAAGAGTCTGGGCTTCTCAGAGGGGTAGGAGAGGGTGAAACCTCGGAGGCAGCAACAGAGGGGTCTGCCTGGGTCACCGAGCCCCCGCAAGGGTCAGGACAGGCAGAGCCCAAGCGGAAAGGAAGGCAAAGACAAGGGAGCGGGTGTGTGTGATTCTCTCCTGGGGTCGGGGCTGCGCTCAACCCGGCAGGGGCACTGATAGGCACTGAGACAGTCTACACCAACATCTCAGGGAAACTGAGGCACACGCACACGCAGACACACACGCACACACCAAGAAACAGGAGCACGGAGCTGAGAGAAAGGCCTAGAAAGGCCTCAAAACCGAGAGTCAGGGCACAGCTGAGACCAGAGAGGAGAAAGCTCTGGGGAAGCCAGGGCCCGGGGTACCACTGAGGCCCCCAGAACCTAAGGGCAGCTCTGTGCCCATGTGTGGCAGGAGGAGCCAAGTTACTTGAATCCACATGGGAGAGACTGGCAGCAGTGGGGCCACAGGCAGGAAGCCCTGAGAAAGGAGCAGGGAGGAGGGGAGAGGGAGGGGAGGGAGGAGACCAGGGGACGGGAAGGCGGAAGGAGGCAGCGGGCAGGGTAGGAGGAGATCTAGGCTGGAGAGGGCTGAGATACTCAGGAGGAGGGGAAGGGGCCGGGAAGAAAGGACCCAGGGCTGGGGGTCAGAGGAGAGGAGGCATGCTGGCCAGGGCCTCTGACCCCCGTCCCAACAAAGGTCTACATAAGGACCCCCACAGGCACAAGATGGATGGGACTGGGGCCGCCAGGCCTTTGTGGCGGAGGATTAAAGGGAGCAGTCTCTGTGGAGAGTCCTCCAGAGTCCCCCACCTCTTGTGGGCTCCCCTACCCCTCTCCACAGTGACCTCAGGACCCTTCCAAGTGTCAGCAGAAAGGGAGAGTTTGGGGTGGCAAGTGGGGGAGAGGAGTCCAACCAGGTTGGGCCAGTCATACCTGAAAAAGATGAGGGACAGTAGCCGGACAGCCAGGGGCCCTGGGAAAGTCCTTCGGCCCATCTAGAACCTCCCTGAGCCAGGTATCAAACCTGGGTCTCTCACATTGCAGGCAGATTCTTTACCGTCTGAGCCACCAGGGAAGCCCAGAAAGTGAATCCATCATGTGCAAATAAGATGCAAAAGCGATGCCTGTGGAGGCGCCAGGAGGTTAAGACGGCTGCTGTAGTGAAGGTCAAGGGTCCCTGGGTCAGGTCTTCCCACCTCTCCTTCAGACCTGCCGCTGCCCTCCTGACCTCTTGGCTTCTTCCTGTCCTTGTACCCCTTGGCGCTGTCAGTCGAGAAACCAGTTCTGTTCCTGCCTTGGATAAAGATCTCTGGGCTGGGCTCTTCCCAGGCAGAGGCAGAAACCTGGCCGGCTGACAGCACCCCCACTCCTAGCCTGGGCTGTTAAGAGCTCCCCACCCCAGGCCCACCTGAGGTCAGCCTGGCCCTTTCCTCACCATCCTTCCCACAGTCCAGCCCCACCTTCCTTCCCAGCCCCATAGCCACTCAAAGAAAAATTCTCAGAGTGGGAGCTTGTCGGGGGCAGGGTCCCTCCTTTGCCGTCTTCCTTGGGTCTCCCAGGAGCCCTTGGGTTCCTCCCGTCCTGTCCACACTCCCCGTTCCATTTGGGCTGGTGGGGGCTTGTCTCTACCCCCGTCTTCCTCCACGCCCCACCCGCTACCCACGGGACAGTGCCAATAGTCCCCAGACGGCGGGGTTAGCCCCTTGCCCGGTCACGGCACCAAAGGAGGCAGGGTGAGATAGGGTTGACCCCACTTAACCCCAGCCCCGGTCTCCTCTTGAGCCATCATTCATGTCCTGTGACATTCTCGTCCTTTTCTAGTCCCCTGGAGCCGCTCCACCCTCCTCCAGCTGGAAGGGACTTTAAAAGGTCATCTCCATTCTTCTGCCTCCTCATCAAACGTCTGCCTGACCTCTGCCCCTACCCAGCGCTCTAGAAACCCTATTCCTCCTGTCCCAGCCCTCCACAGAGTTGGCCAGACTCTCCCAGCTTCCCCCAGGGCACTTGCAGGGGAGTGGAAGATCAAAAAGCAGAGAAGAAGGCAGTACTGGCAGCCATGGTTGGGGGGGATCTGGGGACGACTGGAGGTGACTGGACTCAGGTCTCAGCTCCCACCCCCACTCCTCCAGGTGAGCTGGTGTGTCAGGTCAGGCTGGGATTCAAGCTGGTGACTCAAGTTGGAGCGGGCCTGACAGCTGCACAGTTCTCGGAGGCGAGCCCTCCCTTCCGGCCACCCCGAGGTGGAATCTTAGAAGCTGGGAATTCAAGAACCAGAGAACAGAGTCCCAGAAGGAAGGGCCTTCAGGGATCACGCCTCTCCTTTGTTCAAAAATAAACTGAGGACCAGAAAGTGGTGTGGCTCGCTTGGGGGGGTCGCTAAGGCAGCAGGGGAATTGTTAGTCCCAGTAAGAGGGGGATGCCTGATCCCCACAGATGTCAGCTCGACCCCTCCACACCCTCCTTCTCCACAGTTGGGGACGTGGGTGCTCCAGGGTGGTGAGGTGTTAGCCTTCCCCTTTGGCTCTCCTCCACCTCTCACCCATGAAGGGGACAAGCCTCTGCCCCTTGCTGGGCCTCTCCTCTCCTTCTGGGCTGAAGATTATGAGGCCAGGACAGGTGTGGTAGGCCATCAGCCTCAGGCTAAAGTTTCAGCAGGAGCCTAAGGGGAGGGTGCTCCTTCCTGGGCTCAGCTTAGAGCTGCCCGGGGAGGGACAGTCTCCTTCCCTTGGCCAGGCTCTGGGGTGGGACACTGGAGCTTCCTCAGAGGCCTGATCATCTAGCTGCAGTACATCTCGCGCCACCCAGGGGGTTGCACCAAAGCGTAAGGAGACCCAAGGGCCAGACGGTCCTCCTGTTGGGTCAGCGATGGCAAAGGTGTCATCACTGTTTCCACAGATGCTGACAAATCCAGGGCCTGGGCCTGGCCTTGGGAAGATGGGTAGCATTTATTTCCTTGATAAATTTACGAAGCATTAGCTATGTGCCAGACCCTGTGCTGAGCAGGGTCAACGCAGTCATGGATTTTCAACCATCCTCTCATCCACTGAGGAAAGATTCTCTGACCTCCCCGTAGGTGCCGAGCACGTCATTCTGGCTCCTTGCCCTCAGTTCCGCAGCCAGGATGGAAGCCCCGCAGCAAACTGTGGGACCAGGTGTCACACGGGAGGGCCCTCTCTTCCCATAGCCAGCCTCTGCCATCCTCAGGCTGCCTGGGTCTCAGCGTCAGCTCCTTTCCCTCAGCTGTGTCTAGAAGCTAAATCTTTCAGTAAAACTTTCCTGCAATTGTCCTTCTGTCGTCACAGCCTTGACTCAGGAATCGGACAAGGAAATAGACAGAAAGGTGAGGTCATCCTTCCAGTAACCTGTGTCAAGGCAAGAACATGGGCCACAACCCAGCTGAGTCCCAGGACTTAACAGGAGGGAGTCCCCCCTCCCACAGTCCTCTTTGGCTCACTCCTTCTCTTGCCCCCATTCCTCCAGGGAAGTCCTTCCTAGAGGCTAACTGAAGTGCCTCCTGCTGTAGCTCCAACTCCTCACTGGGAGCTGGAACCCAGAGGACAGCCTCCTTTCCTCAAGTGGGCTCAGGGACTGGCAAGAGGAGCAGTGTGGGCACTCCCCCGTGGGGACACTTTCTGCACCTCTCTCAGCCTCTGTTTTTCTCTCTTCTCCACCCTGCATCCTCTCCCCGTCCCTCCTCTCTCCTCAGTCCCCGACTCCAGCTCCTGGCTGGGCGCCAGCATTGTTCCTGCCTGGCTCCCCGCTCCCCTCCTCCTTCCCTCCCTGCCGCCTCCAGCCAGCCCAAGGGGCATCAGCCTGCCCAGTCCCTGCCCCAGAGGGTGTCCCAGGCTAGAGGGTGGGGGTGGGAGGAGACCTTTCTGGTTCCATCCTCTGTTCTCGTTGCCCTGCGCTTCTTGTCCCCACTGATGGCCCCTACTCTGCCATAGAAGCCTGGAGAGCTTGGATTACTCAGGGGCCCTGGTTATTTTTAATGCCCTGGGCTCTGAAGATAAATATACCTCCCCTCCCCCCAGCAGCCCGAGACAGACAAACACCTCCTCCAGATTCCCTCCTTCTCCCATCATTTATCCAGCCTCCTCAGACTTGATAAATGCCTTCCCCTGACAATCCCTCTTAGTGGGTCTCCCCACCCTAGACTCCCAGCAGTAAGACAACTTGACCCCCCCAAACCCCATAGATGAGGCGGGAGGCGTCCTGGTGTCCTGGCGCCACCTAGTGGCTTCTTGAGACATTACACCCAGCGCTCCCTCAGGAGGCTGCAGCAGGACTCAGAAAGCCCTGGGAAGGAGGCTCAGGCCAGGAGTCACTCCTTGGCCCCAGCCTCGGCCCTGGGACCCCTCTTCTACTTGGCCGGGGGAGGGGCCAGTGGCCAAGAGCCCACTGCTTCTTCCTCTCCCTTATCCCACTTCATTTCTGCTTGATCCCATAAGGCAGAAAAGTTCTTCCTGGAATTAACTTCCAGGCCTCTTGCTTTGGCTCAAAAAAACGAACTTTGGCAGGGAGTTCCCTGGTGGCACAGTGGTTAGGACTCAGAGCTTTCACTGCCTCAACCCTAGCTCAATCCCTGCTTGGGGAACTGAGATCCCACAAGCTGCTAAGCACACCCAGAAAAAAAAAAAAGAAAAAAACCCCACAAAAACCCACTGACAGTTGTTCCTGGCTGCAACTGCAGCTTTCCAGAGAGGACATGGGAGGGGCCCTGACATGATTGATGACAGGGTCAAGACAGATTGTCTTTATTCTTGAAGTGTTGGAATCCCCGGGGTTGAAGAAGCCCCAAGGTCCTCTAGGACAGAGCCCAGAGTGGATCACCCTAGAGTGTCCTGTCCCCCAATAACAGAGCTCACACTCCCTCTGGTGGCAACTTCCTTCAGGACAGAAACAAGTCCTGTGGTCACCTGCTTTGTCTGGGCTGGCATCTGGGCCCATAGCTTCTACCCAGCAGGCCTGGTTCTCATTTCTGGACCCCCTAAGAAAGGTCTGGGCCCTTTTGCCCAAGAGCCCCCAGCCCCTCACGTACTCCATCAATAAAGAACTACCTTACGCACAGACGTGTGCCTCTCCCTTCCCCTTACATCTCCTCCCTCCTCCCAGAGGGAACTACTATCCTCTCCTTTTTTATTTAAACCATTATTTTGCCTTTCAAAAATATTTTTACTACATATGTGCATATCTCTAAATAACACAGTGTTTACTGTGCAGGTTTTACTGTAGCTTGCTTTTTTCTCTTAACAAGATGTTTGTGAGGTTCATCCACGTTTATGCATTTCCACAGTTGCATTGAGTGAGCACACCTCACAACTGTGGACAATTTAAAAACCTGATAGTACTGAGACAACGTGGAGCAATGGGAATTCTGCACAGTGCTGGAGAGTAAGCTAGTATGCCCACTGTAAGAAATGATGTGGCGGCAATTCCCTGGTGGTCCATGCTCAGTCGGGATCAGACAAGCCTCACCAGCAAACAAAGCAAAATGAAAACCCACTGATGTGACAGTGTCCAGTGGAGGTGAATCATGCCTTCCCCTTCCAGCTGGCTCCCAAGAGAACAGGCCGCACAAGCGCACTAGGAGACCCAGCAAAGAACGTTTGCAGCAGCATGGGGGGACAACCCAACACCCACCTTATTCACCCATTTATTCCTCTCACAAACATGCACTGAACACCTGTTGAGGGTCAGGCGCTTGGACAGACTGAGAGGTGACCTCTCTGTGCTCAGGTAGGGTGGGTTATTATTGCCCCATTTTACAGATGAGGAAGCTGAGAACCAGAGGTTAAGTGTCTCTCCAGGACTCAGGTCTGCCACCGGAGCCTGCACTCTGTTTTACAATTAACTCATTAATTTGTCTGCATTGGGTCTTAGTTACAGAACATGGACTCTTTCATTACAGGGCGTGGATTCTCTAGTGGCGGTGCCTAACCCTAACCCTAGCCTTAACCCTAACCCTCGTGCTGTGTTTACTGAAGCCCACACACTCTACTTCTGGCAAGAGGCTTTAGCTGCTAGGGGACATGTGGGATCTTAGCTCCCTGACCAGGGATCCAACCGGCGTCCCCTGCGCTGCAAGGAGGATTCTTAACCACTGAACCACCAGGGAAGTCCACAGAGCCTGTGCTGTCAGCAGTCTTGCCACTCAATTGGTACATTATGGAGTGTCTGTGCCCCCCTCCAGAGGGGTGCCCAGAGCCAAACTCAGCTATGGAATGTGGCCAGACCAACATGGGTTTAGACAATCAGTCAGCAAACACTGGAGGGGACCTCAGTGCAGGCAGGGCACTGGGTACCACCAAATACAGATGGCACCTTCCGTGTCTGTTCTGGGACTCCAGCTCGGTCCCAACCCTGGCCCCTAATTCCAGCTCCAGTCCAGGCCCAGATGGCTTTCTCTGTCCACTTCTCAAACCGGGTAGGTGGATTGTGGTAGGGTGAAGACTGGATGATTTTAACCAGGGGAGAGAGGTTTGAGTCTAAAGTTAGTCATCTCCCAGCTCCACGTGGCCCAAGGTGGCTCCAAGTGAGATGCCAGAAGAAGAATGAGGGATGGTAGAGATGAAACTGCTACTGCTAAGTCACTTCAGTCGTGTCCAACTCTGTGCGACCCCACAGACGGAAGCCCACCAGGCTCCTCTGTCCCTGGGATTCTCCAGGCAAGAACACTGGAGTGGGTTGCCATTTCCTTCTCCAATGTGTGAAAGTGAAAGTGAAAGTGAAGTCGTTCAGTCGTGTCCGACTCTTCGCGACCCCATGGACTGCAGCCCACCAGGCTCCTCGGTCCATGGGATTTTCCAGGCAAGAGTACTGGAGTGGGGTGCCATTGCCTTCTCCGGTAGAGATGAAAGACTTCCATTTAATACAAAGCCAGGACATGCAAACAACCTACGTGTCCATCAACAGAGAAGAGGATAAAGAAGACATGGCGTATGCGTGCACACACACACTGGAATATTACACAGCCATAAAAAGGAACGATATTTGGTCATTTGTAGAGACGTGGATGGACCTAGAGACTGTCACACAGAGTGAAGTAAGTCAGAAAGAGAAAAACAGGACTTCCGTGGTGGTGCTGCAGATAAGAATCCATCTGCCAATGCAGGTGACACACGTTCCATCTCTGGTCTGAAAAGATTCCACATGCCTTGGAGCAACTAAGCCCGTGTGCCACAGCCACTGAGCCCGTGTGCTGCAACTACTGAAGCCCATGTGCCTAGAGCCTGTGGCCTCCACTAGGCAAGGAGAAGCCACCGTAGTGCAAAGCCTGTGCACCGCTCTGGATTGCCACAACTAGACAAAGCCCTCGTGCAGCAATGAAGACCCAGCGCAACCAACAGATAAATTATTTTTTTAAAAGAGAAAAACAAGTACCATGTATTAATGCATATATGTGGAATATGAAAATAAATTGGTATAGACGATCTTATTTACAAAGCAGGAATAGCGACACAGACAAAGAGAACAAACAAACGGATGCCAAGGGGGAGAGGGGGAGATGGGATGAATTGGGAGATTGGGGTTGACCTATATACACTGTCAACTACAAATTGGCACTTGCCATATACTTCGACAAGGATTAAATCATGTGCTACTGCAGCTGCTGACCTTCACCTTCAACACCCCTGAAACGAGTTCAGGGTAGAGAGCACTCAGGGGGAAAATTGGCACTACAGGTCTTCAGATAGTTAGATATTTTCAGGAGGCATTTTATGAGCCCAATTCTTGTATCTCCCCATATCAAGAAAAGCACTAAAGTCCTTCATGTTGATGACTATCCCTCGTGACTAGCAAAGCTTCAAAAGACTAGCAGAAACCTTCTGGAAAAATACGTGCTTGATGGCATGTATTCTTTCTTCACCAAAATCACGTATATACTGACATTTTCCTCTCTGCCTCATTGGAGCAGTTTCTCAGAGCTAATCTAAGGTGCTGTCTTCCGGGCTGCAGTCCTCATTTTGCCCCAAATAAAACCTGGGGGCTTCCCTGGTGGTTCAGATGGTAAAGAAACTGCCTGCAATGCAGAAGACCCAGGTTCAATCCCTGAGTTAGGAAGATCCCCTGCAGGAGGGAATCGCTACCCACACTAGTATTCTTGCCTGGAGAATTCCATAGACAGAGGAGCCTGGAGAGTCCACAGGATCACAGAGTCAGGCGTGACTGAGTGACTAACACTTTCACTTTCAACGAGAACCTGCTGTGTAGCACAGGGAAATCTACTTGGTGCTCAGAGAGCCCTATAATTAAAGGAAGGAAATGCAAAAGAGGGGACACATGTAAATGTTTAGCTGAGTCACTTCGCTGTACAGCAGAGACGAACACAGCATTGTAAAGCAACTACAATAAAATTATGAAAAAATACTAATTATGCATTCTAGCCGATGAGATTTTACCATGGAAGCAGTATGGCTGAAGTTTTGTGTCAAAAATATTTTATCATACACATTAAAAAAAAAATAAAGGAATCACAACCTTGTCTGTGAAAAAAAATAGTCTTCCCCACGTGGTCCTCTCTGTTTCATCCTCTGACCCCACGGTCCACCCCCCACCCCACTCCCCTGCCCTCTTCATCACCTTCTTTTCCCATAGGGAGGTACAGGCTGAGTCAGAACCCTGAGCTCAGTTTCTATTCGTGTGGTCTTGGATAGGTTACTTATGTTCTCTGGGTTGTTTCCTTTGTAGGAAATCATGAATGACAATGATAATATTAGCCGCCTCACTACCTAGATATTATAATTTTAAAGAGAAACCTTGCGCGCGCTCTCAGGATTTCCCCAGGGAATGTAGTTTTTCTTGAGGCAATAGCGCCCCCTGGTGGCTGTGCTCCACTGCAGCCCCTTTTCTTAATATTTTGCGGGGGTGGACACTTCAGCTGAGCCCGAGTCAGGCGACTGTTTCTTTGCAAGTTGTTCATCAAACCACAGACCCAGAGAGTCAGAAGGGAACAGTTCATTATTCTGTCCTCTATCCTCTTTCCCTGAATTACCTAGTCCATGCTCACCGTCCCCCTTATCCACTCCATTCAGGCATCCTCTTTCTAAATGTGATCCCCAGCTCTGCACATTAAGCATCTCTGCATGGGCCACCATCCCTCGCTGCCCTAGGGCCACGCCACGTGTATGGGCATCTTCCCTGCCCCTCCTTCCTCTCACATCTGACTCTTCTTGGAATGGATACACCCTAAATATTCTCATACTCTTCCCTTCTCTCCACCCCTAGGTTCCAGTGTCATCACCTCTGAGGTGGCAATTGCCTCCGCATCGGCCATTAGGTCATGAATGACTGTCTCCTCTGCACCCCGCCTGAATTCTGTCTTTTTTTTTTTTTACAGTTCATAACTTTAATAAATAAAATAAATTAAATGTACAGTGAATAAGTTCTCTGAAATATTTGAATTCTGTCTTTCTAAGATGCAGAGCTGATCAGGTTACTGTAGGTTAAGTTTAAAACCTTTTCAAGGCTCCTTGCTGCCTGGAGGACAAAGGCCCAAACTTAAACATGCTGCGATTTCATTTGTCCCCTCCCCCAGTTCATCACGTCAGTCAGTTCAGTCACTCAATTGTGTCCGACTCTTTGCAATCCCATGGACTGCAGCACACCAGGCCTCCCTGTCCATCACCAACTCCTGGAGTTCACTCAAACTCATGTCCATCGAGTCGGTGATGCCATCCAGCCATCTCATCCTCTGTCATCCCCTTCTCTTCCTGCTCTCAATCTTTCCCAGCATCAGGGTCTTTTCAAATGAGTCAGTTCTTCGCATCAGGTGGCCAAAGTATTGGAGTTTCAGCTTCAGCATCAGTCCTTCCAATGAGTATTCAGAATTGATTTCCTTTAGAATGGATTGGTTGGATCTCCTTGCAGTCCAAGGGACTCTCAAGAGTCTTCTCCAACACTACAGTTCAAAAGCATCAATTCTTTGGCACTCAGCTTTCTTTAGAGTCCAACTCTCATATGCATACGTGACTATTAGAAAAGCCATAGCTTTGACTAGATGGACCTTTGTCGGCAAAGTAATGTCTCTGCTTTTTAAAATGCTGTCTAGGTTGGTCATAACTTTTCTTCCAAGGAGCAAGTGTCTTTTAATTTCATGGCTACAGTCACCATCTGTGGTGATTTTGGAGTCCCCAAAATGAAGTCTGTCACTCTTTCCACTGTTTCCCCATCTATTTCCCATGAAGTGATGGGACCAGATGCCATGATCTTAGTTTTCTCAATGTTGAGCTTCAAGCCAACTTTTTCACTCTCCTCTTTCACGTTCATCAAGAGGCTCTTTAGTTCTTCGCTTTCTTTTTTTTTTTTAATTTAATAAATGGTACAAAGCACAATGCCAAAAGCATTAACAGTTAAAATTTCACCAAATGAAAAAATGCTATAGAATACACAGTTGTAAAAAGCTACATTAAGTTATTTTACAACTGCCTCAGGCTGCAAAAAGAAAAAAAAAACCCAATGCCATACCTAAGTTATCCCTCTCTCAAAATAATGCCATTTATGTTATAAACCATGAACACCCCATCAAAAGATGGGAACTGCTTTTGTTAATCCATATATATGTATATATATGACTGTATCACTTTGCTATACACCTGAAACAAACACAACACTGTAAATGAAATATAGTACAATATAAAATAAAAATAAGTAACAGACCTTTGGGGCTTTACACAGAGTTAGAGTTCCTATCAGATGGATAACAGCACCACAGCCGTACTGAATCCTCGTGAAGGAGGCACACGAATGACTGGATTACAAGAGTTACAGGAATGAGAGCTGCTCGCTTCCCAGAAACTACAGCTCACAGAAAACCAAGAAAGGCACGAGATACAGACCATTTACTTATGAATGTGTAAAACTCAGGAAAGTCCACATTATTCCTACAACATGTTGAAAGAGCTTCAGAATTCACACAATAATTTTCTTTTGGTTCTGGTTAAATTATATATACCAGTTTATCACAAATGGTAAAATCTGTAACTCTGTTCAAAGTTTTAAAAGATTACTTAAGAATGGTTTCTTGTATTTCTATGCCACCTTTATAGTTCTGGTTTCTCATTTCTTAATTTGTAAATTCAGCCTTAGAAAAGGCAGCCTTCAGAATTGGAGAAAATAATAGCAAATGAAGCAACTGATAAAGGATTAATCTCAAAAATATAAAAGCAACTCCTGCAGCTCAATTCCAGAAAAATAAATGACCCAATCAAAAAATGGACCAAAGAACTAAACAGACATTTCTCCAAAAAAGACATACAGATGGCTAACAAACACATGAAAAGATGCTCAGCATCCCTCATAATCAGAGAAATGCAAATCAAAACGACAATGAGGTACCATTTCATGCCAGTCAGAATGGCTGCTATCCAAAAGTCTACAAGCAATAAATGCTGGAGAGGGTGTGGAGAAAAGGGAACCCTCTTACACTGTTGGTGGGAATGCAAACTAGTACAGCCACTATGGAGAACAGTGTGGAGATTCCTTAAAAAACTGGAAATAGAACTGCCGTACGACCCAGCAATCCCACTGCTGGGCATACACACAGAGGAAACCAGAATTGAAAGAGACACATGTACTCCAATGTTCATTGCAGCACTGTTTATTATAGCCAGGACCTGGAAGCAACCTAGATGTCCATCTGCAGACGAATGGATAAGAAAGTTGTGGTACATATACACAATGGAGCATTCAGTTCAGTTTAGTCGCTCAGTCGTGTCCAACTCTTTGCGATCCCATGAATCATAGCACGCCAGGCCTCCCTGTCCATCACCAACTCCCGGAGTTCACTCAAACTCATGTCCATCAAGTCGGTGATGCCATCCAGCCATCTCATTCTCTGTTGTCCCCTTCTCCTCCTGCCCCCAGTCCTTCCCAGCATCAGACTCTTTTCCAGTGAGTCAACTCGTCGCATGAGGTGGCCAAAGTATTGGAGCTTCAGCCTCAGCATCAGTCCTTCCAATGAACACCCAGGATTTATCTCCTTTAGAATGGACTGGTTGGATCTCCTTGCAGTCCAAGGGACTCTCAAGAGTCTTCTCCAGCACCACAGTTCAAAAGCATCAATTCTTCGGCGATCAGCTTTCTTCACAGTCCAACTCTCACATCCATACATGACCACGGGAAAAACCATAGCCTTGACTAGATGGACCTTTGTTGGCAAAGTAATGTCTCTGCTTTTTAATATACTATCTAGGTTGGTCATAACTTTCCTTCCAAGGGGTAAGTGTCTTTTAATTTCATGGCTGCAATCAGCATCTGCAGTGATTTTGGAGCCCAAAAAAATAAAGTCTGACACTGTTTCCACTGTTACCCCATCTATTTCCCATGAAGTGGTGGGACCAGATGCCATGAGAGCAATATTGCATAGGAACCTGGAATGTTAGGTCCATGAATCAAGGCAAATTGGAAGTGGTCAAACAGGAGATGGCAAGAGTGAACATAGACATTCTAGGAATCAGTGAACTAAAATGGACTGGAATGGGTGAATTTAACTCAGATGACCATTATATCTACTACTGTGGGCAGGAATCCCTTAAAAGAAATGCAGTAGCCATCATGGTCAACAAAAGAGTCCGAAATGCAGTACTTGGATGCAATCTTAAAAACGACAGAATGATTTCTGTTCGTTTCCAAGGCAAACCATTCAATATTACAGTAATCCAAGCCTATGCCCCAACCAGTAAAGCTGAAGAAGCCGAAGTTGAACGGTTCTATGAAGACCTACAAGACCTTTTAGAACTAACACCCAAAAAAGATGTCCTTTTCACTATAGGGGAGTCAAGAAACACCTGGAGTAACAGGCAAATTTGGCCTTGGAGCACGGAATGAAGCAGGGCAAAGGCTAATAGAGTTCTGCCAAGAGAACGCACTGGTCATAGCAAACACCCTCTTCCAACAACACAAGTGAAGACTCTACACATGGACATCACCAGTTGGTCAACACCGAAATCAGATTGATTATATTCTTTGCAGCCAAAGATGGAGAAGCTCTATACAGTTAGCAAAAACAAGACCAGGAGCTGACTGTGGCTCAGATCATGAACTCTTTATTGCCAAATTCAGACTTAAATTGAAGAAAGTAGGGAAAACCACTAGACAATTCAGATATGACCTAAATCAAATCCCTTATGATTATACAGTGGAAGTGAGAAATAGATTTAAGGGACTAGATCTGATAGATAGAGTGCCTGATGAACTCTGGACAGAGGTTCATGACATGGTACAGGAGACAGGGACCAAGACCATCCCCATGGAAAAGAAATGCAAATGGAGTATTACTCAGCCATTAAAAAGAATACATTAGAATCAGTTCTAATGAGGTGGATGAAACTGGAGCCTATTATACAGAGTGAAGTAAGCCAGAAAGAAAAAGACCAATACAATATACTAACGCATATATATGGAATATAGCAAGAGGATAACGATAACCCTGTATATGAAACAACAGCAGAGACACGGGTGTGTGGAGCAGTCTTTCGGACTCCGTGGGAGAGGGCGAGGGTGGGATGATTTGGGAGAATGGATTGAAACATGTATATTATCATATGTGAAACGAATCTGACGTGGTTGGGGCCTCCCCACCTCAACGCTCTGTGGATTCAAGAGGCCGTTCCTTCCGGAAGTGTATAAATTAGCCTGGGATAGTTCTTTGCTTTCTGCCATAAGGGTGGTGTCATCTGCATATCTGAGGTTATTGATATTTCTCCCGGCAATCTTGACTCCAGCTTGTGCTTCCTCCAGCCCAGCGTTTCCCATGATGTACTCTGCATATAAGTTAAATAAGCAGGGTGCCAATATGCAGCCTTGCCGTACTCCTTTCCCGATGTGGAACCAGCTCCACATCAAGCCTCTCTGCGCAGTTGCACTCTGCGGCTCGCACCTCTGTCCCCCAGCATGCCCACTGGCTCCCTGAGGACGGGGCTTCCCCGCAGTCATTTCCTGCTCCTTGGTGCCTCTGGCGCGCCTGGCACACAATATGTGGTTTAGAAACACTATTTGAACAGGTTAATGTGGAAACCAAGACCCAAAGACATGAACTGACTAGCCGAGGTTGCAGAGAGAGACAAGACTCTCTTTTCGCTACATTTTATTTTTAAAAATTTTACTGGTGCATAGTTGCTTTACAGTGTTGTGTTAGTTTCTGCTACACAACAAAGTGAATCAGTGACACATATCTGTATCCTCTCATGTCTAGATTTCTTTCCCTTTCCGGTCACCACATAACACTGAGTAGAGTTCCCTGTGCTATTCACTAGGTTCTCACTAGTTATCCATTTTGTACATGTGTGTGTGTGTGTGTGTGTGTGTGTGTGTGCGCGCTTGGTTGTGTTGGACTCACTGCCACCCCATGGACTGTAGCCCGCCAGGCTCCTCTGTCTACAGAATTTTCCAGGCAAGAATACTGGAGTGGGTTGCCATTTCCTACTCCAGGGGATCTTCCCCAACCAGGGGTTGAACCCATGTCTCCTGCATTGGCAGGTGGATTCTTTACCACTGTGCCACCTGGGAAGCCCATTTTATATATTATATATCTCCCCTAGAGAGGGAAATAGCAACCTATGCTAGTGTTCTTGCCTGGCAAACCCTGTGGACAGAGGAGTCTGGCGTCTTACAGTCCTTGGAGTCACAAAAGAGTCAGACACGACTTAGCAACTAAACAACAACAAAATGTGTCTGTGTCAGTCCCAATCTCTGACTTCGTCCCACCTTCCCGTCCCACCTTGACATTCATGTTTGTTCTCTACATCTCTGTCTCTAATTTCTGCTTTTCAAATAAGTTCATCTGTACCGTTTTTCTAGATACCACATGTGTTATTAGATGATATTTGCTTTTCTCTTTCCGACTCCACCTGTGTGACAGTGTCTGGGTCCATCCATGTCTCAGCAAATGGCACTGTTTTGCTCCTTTTCGTGACTAAGTGGCAGTCCACTGCGTATATATATGTACCACATCTTCTTTATCCATTCCTCTGTTAACGGACATTCAGGTTGCTTCCTTGTCTTGGGTCCTATAAATAGTGCTGCAATAAACATTGGGGAGCATGTGTCTTTGAAAAATATTTCTGTATTTGGCCTTCATTATAGCATGTGGGATCTTAGTTCCCCAACCAGGAATCAAACCCAGGCCCCCTGCATTGGGAGCAGGGGGAGTCTTAGCCACAGGGCCACAAGGGAAGTCCCCTACGTGTATTTTTGGATTATGGTTTTCTCCAGGAATATGCCCAGGAGTGGGATTGCTGGCTCATGTGGGAGTTCTACTTTTAGTTTTTGAGGAAACTCAGTCATGTTCTTCACATGCTGTATCGACTTGCATTCCCACCGACAGTGTAAGAGGGTTCCCTTTTCTCCACACTCGCTCCAGCACTTATTGTCTGTAGATGGTTTGATGATGCCCATCCCATCCCGTGTGAGGTGCCACCTTGCCCTTGTCATAGGTTAGGTGAACATGGGTGTGTGGATTTATCCCTGGACTGCCCATCATGTTCCACTGATCTCTATTTCTGTGCCAGGACCATACGAGAGATAAGGCTCTTTGCGCAATGCTTTTCCCATCCTACCTGCAGTCCCTCAGTCCCTCCCCCAGCATGGAGGACGGGGAGGCCATCTGGACTGTTGTGGAGACTTAGGGAAAGGATAAGGGTGCAAAGCCACGCCAGCCCCATCTCCCTTCCAGCTGGGAAAGGAGAAAATGAAGAGAGAAGGAACATTTCTATCTCCCAGCTCCAGCTCCAGCTCTAAGCCTCCCTCATGTGATGGGGAAGAGCAGGATGGAAAGGCAAGGTACAGCCAGTACCCAAGGCTCTCAGGCCAAAACCAGACTTCCTCCGAGGGGGCCTGGCTAGCTCTCTGCTCTGCTGATCACTTCCTCAGCACCAGCTGTCTTTCCGTCTCTAGTTCTCCAGATCTCTTGGTACAGAGCTTCCCAAAGTTGTCATCTCTCTTACCATCTGGACTCCATCCTGCTCACTTCCTTCTTCCCATCTCCTGTTGCCAAAAGACTTATGCCTCCTTGCTGATGTTACGCCTGCCACACATGTCCAGCAGGACCCATCTAGTACTGGAAGTGGAGGGGAAGAGAGAAGGCGGATAGGTAGATAAAAAGGAGGGGCCAAGTTAGGAGTGAGGCAAGAGTGACTTCTTGGGACGTCTCTGGCAGTCCAGCGGTTGAGACTCCACAGGCACAATGCAGCGGGCACAGGTTCCATCTCTGGTTGGGAACTAAGATCCCACATGCTGCATGGCCAAAAAAAGAAAAAAACGGGTGACTTCCCACCCCTGCCTTAGCCTCTGCATTATAAGCAAAGAAGTGGGAGGTAGGGAAGGTAACAAAATGAACAGCTTTAGATCTTTCTGACCACTGCCTGAAATGACATTCTGTTGTGTCTCCCTCTCCTGTCCCTTAAGGACACTTTGGCAGGCCCCCTTCTGAGACTTCTGCTCTGAAGGAGGGAGGAAGAGACAGGAGTGACTGACCCTTAACCAGTGCTACAGCCAGACTCCCTCAGATTCCCTGGGGAGTGGCGATTCCCAAAGCTTGCTGCCCACTGGAGAGCCTCTTACAGAGCCCCCTTGGCACACGGACACTCACCTGTCCCTCTTGGTGGCCCCTCTATTCCCAGCCATCTCTCTTCAGCGTCTGTGTCTTTTACTCAGTAAGGCCCAGGGAGCAGGTGAACCAGGCCCCTGCCCTAAAAGACAGCGACCCAGGAGTGGGACCCCAGTGCGCCTCCAGCGGGACACCCAGTCTTGAGGAGTCATCCCCTGGAAAGGCCTCACTGACTTGCCTCGGTGGAATCATCTTTCCCCTCTGAGCAGGAGAGGGGAACCCACGCCTGCCCTCCAGGGCTGGCCGCCTGCACTCTAGCCCTGCCGCCTGCAGCCTATTTGAGCTCTGTCTCTTTCTCTCCTGGAGACTGGGACACGGGTAAGCCCTTCCACGTGGGTCTGCCAACTTTCATTAGGATATGTATGGTGCTCAGAGCCTGTTACATTTTACTTTGAGAATGCAGCTTCAATTCTGAGACATGAGTAGATTCAGAAAGTCTTCATCGGGGACTTCCCTGGTGGTCCAGTGGCTGAGCTCCCAATGAAGAGGGCCCAGGTTCAATCCTTGGTCAGGGAACTGGATTCCACATGCTGAAACTAAAAGACCCTATATGCTTCTACGGAGACTGAAGATCCTGCATGCCACAACTAAGACCTATTGTTAAGTCAGCTGTCACACAGCCAAATTAAAAAAAGTTAAAAAGAGAAAATCTTCATCAAACAGTATTCCAAGTTGGCTCACTATCTGCTCATCTTCCTCTGGGATCAATTCCAACCTGCCAAGTTCCCTCTTAAAATACTGTGTCCAGAACAATATTCCAGATGTGGAGGGCAAAAGGAATGTCACTACTCCTGGTCTGGATACCTTATATCTATTACTTACTTGTATCCTTTTTACTTTTTTAGGTAGCCTCATCATGGTTCTTGGTTCATAATGAGTTTGTGGTCTGCTAAAACCCCCAGGTTTTCTTTACTAGATAGACTTTACTCTTTCCTTATGCTGTTGATTTTTTTTTGAAATCTAAATCAGATTTTACATTTATCCTAATTAAAATTCATCTGGTTCATTTTTTCTCCTATTCTATCAAAGCCTAACTCCCATTTTCTGAATAATATGTAGATTTAATCAATACAATTTCTGTGATTTCATCCAAGTCTTTATTAAAAGTTTGTGATCTTCAGGACCAAGGACAGAACCCTGAGGGCCCAGGGAGCCCTCAGCTTTGTCATGGATGTCTCTGGGGATGGCTGCTGAACTTCGTTTTTTGTTTGTTTAAATTTATTTATTTTAAATTATTATTTTTAAAAAATATCTATTTGTTTATCTGGCTGTGCCAGGTCTTAGTTGAGGCTTGTGGGATCTAGTTCTTTGACCAGGGATCGAACCCGGGACCCCTGCGTTGGGATTTTGGAGTCTTAGCCACTGAACCACCACAGAAGTCCCTTAAATTACTTTTTATTGGAGTATAGTTGCTTTGCAATATTGTGTTCATTTCTGCTGTACAGCAAAGTGAACCAGCTATACATATATCAGATATGCATACATAATCTCATGGACAGAGGAGCCTGGAAGGCTGCAGTCCATGGGGTCGCTGAGGGTCGGACACGACTGAGCAACTTCACTTTCACTTTTCACTTTCATGCATTGGAGAAGGAAATGGCAACCCACTCCAGTGTTCTTGCCTGGAGAATCCCAGGGACGGGGGAGCCTGGTGGGCTGCCGTCTATGGGGTCGCACAGAGTCGGACACGACTGAAGCGACTTAGCAGCAGCAGCAGCAACCCCTCTTTTGGGGACTTCCTTCTCATTTAGGTCACCACAGAGCACTGGATAGAGTTCCCTGTGCCGTATCACAGGCTCTCGCTAGTCGTCTAGTTTGATGACCCCACAGTAGATACTAGTGTATGTATGTCAATCCCAATCTCCCATTCATCCCCCGCTCCTTTCCCGCTTTGGTATCCATAAATTTGTTCTCTGTAGCTGTGTCTCTACTTCTGCTTTGCAGATAAGTTCATCTGTATCATTTCCCTAGATTCCACATATAAGTGATATTAAACAGTATTTGTTTTTCTCTTTCTGACTTACTTCACTCGGTATGACAGTCTCTAGATCCTTCCACGTCTCTGCAAATGGCGTAACTTCACTTCCTTTTTATGGCTGAGTAATATTCCGTTGTATATATGTACCATGCCCAGGTCTCCTGCACTGCAGGCGGATTCTTTACTGTCTGAGCCACCAGGGAAGCCTCAACTTTCCACTGTATATATGCGCCACATCCTCTTTATCCATTCCTCTGTTGATAGACATATAGCTTGCTTCCAAACCCTGGCTATTGTAAACAGTGCTGCAGTGATCATTGGGGCTCATGTATATATATTTTTAATTTTTATTTATTTATTTATTTTCGGGTGGGTTGGGTCTTCATTGCTGCATGTGGACTGTCTCTTGTTCCAGGGAGCAGGGCCTCCTCTTCCTTGTAGTTCATGGGCTTCTCACTGTGGGGGCTTCTCTTGTTGTGGAGTATGGGCTCTAGAGTGTGGGCTCAGTATTCATGGCTTATTTGCTCTGTGGCATGTGGAATCTTCCCCAACCAGGGATGGAATCCATGTCCCCTGCATTGGCAGGTGGGTTTTTAACCACTGGACCACCAGGGAAGTCCCCTCCATGTGTCTTTTTGAATTGTGGTTTTCTCCAGGTATAGCCCCAGGAGTGGGATTGCTGGCTCATGTGGGAGTTCTGTTTTAGGTTTTTGAGGACCCTCCACACCGTCCTCCATAACAGCAGTACCGATTTACATTCCCACCAACAGTATTGGAGGGTTCCGCTTTCTTCATACTCTCTCCAGCACTTATTTGTTTTGTAGATTTTTTGATGATGCCCATTCTGACCGCTGTGAGGTGATACCTCATGGTAGTTTTGATTTGCATTTCTCTAATAATTAGTGATGTTGAGCATCTTGTCATGTGTTTTTTTTTTTTGGCCACGTGGATGTCTTCGTTGGAGAAATATCTATTCACATCTTCCACCTGTTTTTTTCATCGGGTCATTTGCTTTTGATATTGAGCTGCATGAGCTGTTTGCATATTTTGGAGATTAATCCCTCATCAGTTGCTTCACTTGCAGATATTTTCTCCCTTTCTGAGGGTTGTCTTTTCATCTTGTTTATGGTTTGCTGTGCAAAAGCTTTTAAGTTTAACTAGGTCCAGTTTGTTTGACTAATGAACTTTGTATGCACTCACTGTAGAATCAGGAAGCCTATGTGTCCTGGGCCCAGGGACATAAAAAGTGCAGGCAGAGGCCTCACAAAAATCGCAGTAACAGTGCAGCCCCGCCCCCCGCCCCGGGGAAGGAGAAGACAGTGGGCCCACCTTTCACCCACTGAGCGTCCCTTGGCCCATGGAGGGCCTCATTCTCCTCAGCTTCTCATCACATCACGTAGTAGTTTTCTGTTTAGAACTGGCTGGGTCTTGGTGTCAGCTCCACCAGCTGTGGTTGTGGGGCCCACCTTCTCCTGCCTCGGGAAAATCAACATCCCTCTCACCTCCAGCGTTTCTCATCATCTCTGCTTCCCAAGAGTCCCTAAACACACAAGAGTGGCTCATGGAGAAGGTTCGCTCTAGCTTGATGGCTTTCATGGTCATAGTCCTCAAAAAGGCTTTTTGTACAAAGACCTCCCTGTTCCTGATCTTGTTTGATCCTCAGAACAATCACCTGGATATGGATAAGTAGTAACCTCCTTTATAAAATAGGTGAATTGAGGCTCAGTTGGAGAACCTATGTGATTTACCTAAGGTCAATCAGCTGCTGCTGCTACTGCTGCTGCTAAGTCACTTCCAGGGCTCACTGCCTGAGACACGGTGCCAAACGGCTCGCCCCTGGGTGACAGTGAGGCGCCCGGGAGAGAAAGTCTCGACCCCCTGCCACTCCCATGTCTCCAGGGGACCCCCTCATGGATCCCAGGGATCTCAAGTATCATCTCTCTCTGAATAGCCAGGAAGCGAAAAGGGAAGGAGAGACTCCAAGTCAGCATTCCTGGGCACAGCCCTCCGGAGGCCTCAGCCCAAACCGAACCACAGCATTTGTGAGGTTATGTGGGGGTGGAGATGCCTCAGCCTCCCGCACCGCGCCCGCTGGCCTCTGCCTTCCAGTGGACCAGCGAATTCAAACTCCACTTGGCCTAGTGGCATAGCCTCCAGGTCATTGATCCTGCTGTACTCCCTTCTCAGAAAACCTTCTCCATTCTCTGTGCTCCCCTGGGTCTCCGTGGACTCCTCAGATGCTAAGTATTATGATAACCTTATTGGTTACCCCCACCACCACTTTGCCCTCCCATTACCAAATCATGAGCTCCTCCAGCGGTGGAACAGACTGCTGACACAGAGTAGGTTTCCAGCTAAATTGGATGCACATGAGCAGAAATTCCTTCCCCCTTCAAGGAATCGCATTATTCTCGGCTCTCCCCCTCTGACGCTGCTTCCCCTTTGCAAGCCCCAAACCCCACCGCCTTCACTACCCAGTTCAAGGACCTCCCCTCCTCCAGAAGGCCTTCCCAGCGACTCCCGCCCTCAGTGAGCTCTTTGTCTCCTGAACTGTGGAGCTCTCAAAGGGATGTTTTGAGGATTCAGTCAGATAACGTAAATAAAATGTTAGAACATGATTTGGCACATTCCAAAGGCTGGATAAATTTGGACGCCTTGTGACTAAGAGATGCCTCTTTCTGCTTCCTCTTCTTGGCACAGCCTGAAAGCCACCAGGGGGCGCCCTCTGCACAAAAATCCCTGTCACCGAGGACGGGCTGGAGTGTCCTTCCTCCCCCCTGCCCCCCCAACCCCTCACCTCCCCACCCCCCGAGAACTGAGAGTGACAGGTGGGGTTTCACTACCTACAAGGTGGGTACATGAACTTCAGGTTATATGAAAGAGGAGTAGAAAGGATGAGGTGAATAATGGAAAGAAGACCCTTCTGCCTGCTCCTTTGTTTCCTGATGGAGACTGAGGAAACGGTGTGCGTGCATCCGCGGTGCCTCCCAATAACACATATTTGGTGTTTTCCAGGCAATGTGTTTTCTGATCTCTGTCTTCAATGCTACCTTCTTCCAGTATTTCAGGAGGCTGAGTCTTTGCTATTTAGGAAAAACATAGCCACATCTATCCTTTCAGCCGTCCCATGATAGTTCCATCAGCGCTCCCATTTTATGGATCAAGAAACTGAGTCCGAGAAGAATTCAATGAGTGACGCTTTTCTTGGATGCCCTGAGTAACAAACTCGCACCCCCTCGCAGGCCTGAATCCCCTGGAACCCCTTCCACAGGCTCAGTTCTGTGTGTAATCTCCTTTTATCTGGGGTGATGACCTTGCCTCCCGGCCTTCTTCTCCTGAAAGCCACCGCCATCGGATCTGATTTTCCCGGCACAGGTTTTCCTTTGGATCGGCTCTGCGGGACCCCGGGGCGTCAGGGACAGAGGCTGCCGCCGTCTCTCTGAACCCTAAGGGGTTAAGGCCTGGGTCCCGCCCCTTTTCCCGCCGGGCTGGCGGGAGTATGAATAGCCGCGCTCCCACTCCCGACTCCCAGTCGCTCGGGTTGCTCCTCGCCCCGCCCCGCCATTGTCCCCATCCGCGTCTTTTCCCTTCCGTCCCCAAAGCTTTGAGAGCTGCTGGCTTCTCCTGGTGCTCCGAGTCTCTCCACCTTCGGTGGGTCAGACGAGCAGGATGGAGGGCTGCCTGGGGGAGGAATCTTTTCAGATGTGGGAGCTCAACCGGCGCCTGGAGGCCTACCTGGCCCGGGTCAAGGCGCTGGAGGAGCAGAATGAGCTGCTCAGCGCGGAGCTCGGGGGTCTCCGGGCACAGGCCGGGGACGCCTCCTGGAGGGCTCGTGCCGACGACGAGCTGGCGGCCCTACGGGCCCTCGTCGACCAGCGCTGGCGGGAGAAGCACGCGGCCGAGGTGGCGCGCGACAACCTGGCAGCAGAGGTGGAGGGCGTGGCGAGTCGGTGCCAGCAGCTGCGGCTGGCCCGGGAGCGGACCGCGGAGGAGGTGGCCCGCAGCCGGCGTGCGGTCGAGGCCGAGAAATGCGCCCAGGCCTGGCTGAGCACCCAGGCTGCGGAGCTGGAGCGCGAGCTGGAGGCTCTGCGCGCGGCGCAAGAGGAGGAGCGCGCCGGCCTGAACGCGCAGGCTGCCTGCGCCCCCCGCGGCCCCGCTCCGCCCCGCGGTGCCCCCGCGCCGGCGCCCGAGGTGGAGGAGCTGGCTCAGCGGCTGGGCGAGGCGTGGCGTGGGGCAGTGCGCGGCTACCAGGAACGCGTGGCGCACATGGAGACGTCGCTGGGCCAGGCCCGCGAGCGGCTGGGCCACGCGATGCAGGGCGCCCGCGAGGGCCGCCTGGAGCTGCAGCAACTCCAGGCAGAGCGCAGCGGCCTTCAGGAGCGCAGGGCCGCGCTGGAGCAGAGGCTGGAGGGCCGCTGGCAGGAGCGGCTGCGGACCACTGAGCAGTTCCAGGTGAGGAAGTCCGGGGCGGGGACGGGGCAATACAAGGCTTCAGGAAGTTCTTTTGGGGTTCAGAGACCTGGGAAGGGGAGTGGGGAGTGGGGGTGGCTGTAGTTTTAGGAGCCACTTCTTAGAAAACCATGCCTGGTACCACCAGCGTGGACTCTCACAACTCTGTCTAGAGCAGGGTTGGAGGTTCAGAGTCCTCTCAAAGCACACCTCGAAGGGCCGACAGGCCCAAGACGCTGCAGCAGCCTCCTCCCTATCTGGATGGCACCCTCCCACCCTGATGGCCCCGGGGCCCCTCCCTAGGCTCCGCTATTCGCTCAGAAGATGCTCAGGACTTGGCCTCTCCGTGCTGATTTGATGGTCTGGCCTCTCAGTCTCCAAGTTCTCAACAGCCCTCCTCCCCGTGACAGGAGAGGGTGAGGGGCCCTGGATGAGGGGCCACCAGCCGGGTCTCCCTTGTCAGGGCTCTTCAGCTCCTGAGTACATTCCAGAGGCCTGGGACAGCTGCTCCCCCTCACGCTGCGCAGATGTGACCAGCAGCTGAGGAAACAGCCTCCTTCCTGGCCCAGACAGAGGTCTCACTATCCCCCACTCCCCCTTCAGAGGAGAAAGATTCCAGAACATGAGACCAGTGGGAAGTGGAGGGGGTGGGGGCTGAGCGTGGGGAGCAGGAGACAGGGCCTAGGGCCCAGGCTGCTTGGCTTCCAGTCCTGCAGGCTCCAGGCCTGTTGATTAATGGTTTTTCCTTCTGCTTCCACTTTCCCCCCTTCTCCTCCTCTCTGTAACCCATCTTCTCTCCTCCCTCACCTCCCCCTTCCTGTGGGAGTTGAATTCTGAGCCGCATGTGCTACCATTTAATCAGCGTCCTCAGAGGAGGAGCCAGGCCGTGGGAGAGGATTGAGAGGGGCCCTTCTCAGAGGCTCCAGAAGGGGGTTCTCTGGGCAGGGAGTGGGGTAGGGGAGGCAGGAATCTGCTCTGCGGAGAAGTTAATCAGGAAGCGGAGTTGCTGCTGCAGCAGCCAAGGGGGATGGAGGTGAGTGAGGGGGAAGGAGCCCGCCCCTTCACTGACTACCTCTGGTTTGCTCTGCAGCTGGCCGTGGAGGCCCTGGAGCAGGAGAAACAAGGCCTCCAGAGCCAGATCGCCCAGGTCCTAGAAGGTCGGCAGCAGCTGGCACACCTCAAGATGTCCCTCAGCCTGGAGGTGGCCACATACAGGTAGAGCCTGACCCTGACGCATGCGGACGCACAGATGCACAAGTCCACGTGGGGGCAGACTCCTTGCCTGAAGGGGCCCAGGGCCACGGGTGGGGTAGGGGCTCTGCCACCACTCGGTCCTGTGACCCCAGGCTGATCCCTTCCACCTAAGCCCACCTGCTCTCCTGTGGGCTCAAGACCAGAGAAGTATCCTGTACAGGAGACCCTCCAAGGAGCGGTGATATGGCTGAGTGGGACAGCCTCAGAGGAGAAGGCTGGACACCTGCAGGTCATCTGCATCCAGAACATTACCCCCAAGGGGCTGAAAAGCCCAGTCCCTGTGTGTGTGCCCTTGCACCAGGAGGGTGATGTCTTTGAGCAGCCTCGGGAAGGAGGAATTGCAGGTGTGGGCTGGTGGCATCGACTTGCCACCTGACCTGCGCCTCAGTCTCCTGGTCTGGAGGATGGGAGATGGGCTAGGTGACAACCAAAGTCCCTTCCATCCTGAATGGCTGGGGGCCTGACTCCTCTCAAGCCTTGGTGCCCTTGGCCTTGCCCCAGCCCTTCTACTGACCATATACCCTGTTGGCTCAGGAAAGGTTGAGACCAAGGAAGTGCTTCTTCTCTGGCTCTGTGGCCTTGGGCAAACCCACAGTCTTGCCTGGGAAACTGACCTGGCTAGCCAAGGCCCCACTGATGGAGCCTGAGGAAGGAAGGGGCTTTGCCATTGTGAAGGATTGCATACTGCAAGCCCACAGGGTGGGGCCAGGACTGGACAGCCTATGAGGACAGTGCCCCCAGAATCCACAGATGAACAAAAGCAGGGGCCCTGGGGAAAGCTCAGGAGGGGAGGGGAGGCAGGGCCAGTGAAGGAAAGTCAGTGAGGCTCTCAGGGTGAGAAGGGAGGGGCTCCACCTCCACAGAGATCAGAGAGCACAGTGCTGCAGCAGGACGAGCAGAGAAAACACTCACCAGACTCAGAGAAGATGAAGAAGAGCACAGAGGCGATAGGTGTTCAGCATAACCTGTTGAATTGATTGGTCCTCCTTCTCCACAATTGGTCCCCTCCTTCTCAGTCCCCACGGGACACTGAGGCAGGGGCGTGGACACAAAGACCTTCATTGCCCTAAAAGGCTTGGGATCCAGAGATCTTAGAGATCCCAGATAAGAGCCTTGACCCCTAATCAAACCACTGAGGGGAAAGGTCTGGGCAGGCTTAACCTGGGTTTTGAGGCATGAAAAGGATTTGGAGAGAGGGAGCTGAATTCTTTTGTTTTGGTCTGTAACCAGCTCTGGGGGCCCTGGGGGAGGAGGAGGGAGCCTATCCCATGGGAACGGCCTGAGAATTCCCACTTCCCCAGGGAAGCCCCCTCCTCAGGCCCTCCAGATGGCGGTGTGGACAAAGGCAGCAATTAGCATGAGAATCGGCCCCCCACCCGGAGGATGAGGTCATAGGCCTGGGATGGGGAGGGGACTAGTCGAAGCGGTGTGTGGGGGGGTGTGTACACTGTGCCGACTGTGTGGGAACTGCTTGTGTGTCTGTGAGTCCAGCTGTGTGTTCAAATACGTGTGTGACTCTGTGTGACCAAGCGTGTGCTGTCTGTGGGTGTGACCATGTGATTTCACGTGCAGAGCCAAGTATAACTCCATTGTGGCTTTTGTGTGAGAGTGGTGAAAACGAAGAGGAGGCCTGCCAGGCGGGAGCTGTGACTTTTCCCTGGCTGGCCTGCTGGCCTGTGGGCCGAGGGCTGACCCGGCTTTTCTTCCCTCATCCCCAGGACCCTCCTAGAGGCTGAAAACTCCCGGCTGCAGACGCCTGGAAGCAGCTCCAAGGCTTCCCTCAGCTTTCTGGGTAAGAGGAAGGGCCAAGTTTCCCCCAGAACTTTACCTTTGTTTCCTCTTCATACCCCAGAGCGATTCATTTTCTGAGATGAGAAGCAGGAAAGCCTAACTCTTGACTCCGTGGCCCCTAACATCAATGAGCATGGTCTTAGCCCAGCCCAAAAAAGGCAGGAGCAGGGTTAGGGTACTCCTCCCCATCCCAGCTGCTCTGTCCTGACACCATTTTCCCCACTCTGCCTTTCCAGACCCTAAGCTGGAGCTACATTTCCCTGGGACCCCAGAGGGCCGGCGTCCGGGACCTCTGCTTTCTGTCCTGAGCCCTACTGCCCTCTCCTCACCTTTGCCTGGTACCCTTGAAACACCTGTGCCAACCTTTCTGAAGAGCCAGGAATTCCTTCAGGCCCGCACCCCGACCTCAGCCAGCACCCCCATCCCACCCACCCCTCAGGCTCCCTGCCCTGCTGTAGATGCCAAGATCAGAGCCCAGGATGCCCCTGTGTCCCTGCCCCAACCACGGGTTGGGAGGCAACAGGTGCCAGAAGTCATGTGGGCTGAAGCCAAGGTGGCCATCCCTGCCAGCGTCCTGCCGGGACCAGAGGAGCCTGGGGGCCAGCAACAAGAGCCCAGTCCAAGCCAGTCCCCTGAAGATCGTGCCGCCCTGGCTCCAGCCCTCAGCCCTGACCACTCCAGTCTAGAGGCCAACAGTGGTGAACCCAGTGCGTCTAGAGAGTCCAGCAGATCCCAGGAGGGAGATGGAGGACAACTCTGGGGGCTGGCAGAGAAAGAAACAGTGGTGGAGGCCAAAGCAGTGAGCAGCTTGCAGCAGGAAACACAGCAAGAAGAGGGGGATCTGGACATGAAGGAAATCCAAGACTCCCAGGGTCCTTTGGAAAAAGAAATGCTGAAGTCTCTGGAAGAAGAGATTCAAAAGCCATCGATTCCACTGGGAAAACAGAGCCATGAGACTATACGATCTCTAGAGAAGGAGAATCTGGAATCTCTGAGGTCTTTGGAAGAAGAGAACTTAGAAACACTAAAAGTACTGGAAAAGGAGGATCAAGAATTATTGAAGTCTTTAGAAGGAAAGGAGATGGAGACAGTGAGATCCCTAGAAAAAGAGACTCTAGAACTACTTAAGCCCATAGGAAAAGAGGATCCACAGACACTGCCATCTCTAGAAAAGGAAAATCAAGAAATGAGGTCTCTTGAAGTTAATGTAGAGACATTTTTATATCCAGGAAAGGAAAATCAAGAATTAGTGAGGTCTCTAGAAGAGGAGAACACTGAGTCATTGAGAACTCTAGAAAAGGAGAGTCAAGAGCCACTGAGATGTCAAGAAGTAGAGAGCCAGGAAACACTGAGACTCCGAGCCAAAGAGAATCAAGAGCCGTTGAGGTCTCTAGAAGAAGACCAGGAGAAATCAAGACCTCTAGGGAAAGAGAATCACGAATCCCTGAGGGCTCCAGAAGATGAGAATCATGAGGCTTTGAGACCTCTAGAAAAAGAAAACCCAGACTCACTGAGCTCTTTAGAAGAAGACCAGGAGGCAATGAGACCTCCAGAAAAAGAAAACCAGGAGCCGCTGATGTCTCTGGAAAAAGAAAACCTGGAGTCACTGAGGTCTTTAGAAGAAGACCAGGAGGAAATAAGCGCTCTAGAAGAAGACCAGGAGACAGTGAGACCTCTAGAAAAACAAAAACAGGAATCACTAAGGTCTCTAGAAGACCAGGAGGCAATGAGACCTCTAGAAGAAGAAAACCAGGAGCCGCTGAGGTCTCTGGAACAGGAAGAACAGGAGGCAATGAGACCTGCAGAAGAAGAAAAACAGGAATTACTGAGATCTCTAGAAGACCAGGAGGCAATGAGATCTCTAGAAGAAGAAGGCCAGGTGACATTGAGCCCTCTAGAAAAAGTGAAACCAGAGACACTGAAGTCTCTTGGAAAAGATCAGGAGATAGTTAGACCTCTTGAAAAAGACAATCAAGAGTTATTAAGGTCCCTAAATGAAGAGAGTATAGAGGCAGTGAGGTCTTTAGAAACAGAGACTCCAGAACCACTAAAGCCTACAGAAGAGGAAAACCTGGAAATACTGAAACCTCTAGAAAAGGAAAGTCAAGAGCCACTGGGGTCTGTGGAAGGGAACCACGAGACACTGAGACCCCCAGAGAAGGAGAATCAAGAGTCCCTGGGCTCTCTGGCAGAGTGGAACGCAGAGAATTTGCAATCTCTAGAGGAGGCTGACAAGGGAAGTCTAAGGCACTCGGAAGAGGAGGAAAATGAGGAGAAGGAAGAGAGTCGAGCGTCCCTGAGGCCCCTGGAGGAGCAGGGACAGGAGCGGCCACTCTCTTCACGTCAGCAGGAGTGGGAAGATATAATGCAGGGGGACCAAGAACTGGATCAGGACAGGCCCCCTGGGAGGGCTGGAGTGGACAGTGAGGGTGCGGCAGAGCTGGAGCTGAAAGAATGGGATGGCTTCCCTGTGAAGGGGGAGGCGGTGGAGCAGGGGGCGCTGCATCTGACAGCCACAGGTGAGGCCTGGGGCCCGGGTGAGGAGCAGCCAGGCAGCCCCGAGCGCAGAGAGCAGAGGCTCCCAGCTGAGGGAGCCGGTGGGGCAGGAGGCACTGAGGGCCTCCGGGGCCCTGAGGCACAGCCAGAGCCGGAGGGGGCCCTGGGCCTCCCGGCCGCCCAGGGAATGTCAGAGGTGATGGAGCCCGTGTTGGAAGATGAGGATGTGGCCCCGGGGGATGGCCGAGCCTCCCCAGAGGTCACCTTGGAGTTAGAGACGGCCATGGGCAGGTCTGCGGGAGTGGAACGAGGACCCGAGCAGGAGGTGGTAGGGCTGGAGGACCCAGGTGGCTTGGCCAGAGAGGAGGCGATGGAGCCACCCCTGGGGGAGGGAGGTGTGGAGGCAAAGAAAGTACAGGACTTGGAAGGGCCCAGAAAGGAGCTGGAGGAGGCAGGCACTCTGGAGCCGGAGGTCTCCACACTGCCGGGGAAGAGCAGAGACCCGCTGGAGACTCCTAGGGACTGGGAGGATTCAGAATCTGGGGCCCCTGGGAAAACAGAGGAGACAGTCTCAGCTGAGACCTTGTGCCACGAGGGAAGTGATACCCCTCAGCCCAGGCCCCTGGGGTCAGAGGGAGCAGAGGAGGATGCCAAGCCGCTGCTGGGGCCCCCCAGTCTGAGGCCCACTGAGTCCTGCTTGCCCACCCTAATCCCTGAAGATGCCCCTGGACCCCAGCCCCTGGCTGAGGGGAACCAAGAGGCCAGCTGGGGGCTGGGGGGCAGGGCTGAGGTCCTGGGAAAGGCGGACGGTGAGCAGGAGGATCTGGGCTCTGGGGGGATCCCTGCGGGCCTCCAGGAGGAAGGGGAGGAGAGCAGAGAAGAGAGCGAGGCGGATGAGCTAGGGGAGACCCTTCCTGACTCCACTCCCCTAGGCCTCTACCTCAGGTCCCCCGCGTCCCCCAAGTGGGACCTTCCTGGAGAGCAGAGGCCCTCCCCTCAAGAGGAGCCCGGAAAGGAAGGCTGGGGTCCTGCAGTCCCAGCCTCCAGGGGCCTTGGGGCCCACCCCTCAGAGGAGGAAGAAGAGGAGGGAGATGAGGAGGAGGAGGGACGTGGCCGTGACTCTGAGCTGTCGGAAGAATTTGAGGACCTGGGGACTGAGGCTTCGCTCCTTCCCGGGGTCCCCGGGGAGGGGGAAGAACGTCTGAGCCAAGTGCCCCAGCTGCTCCTGGAGCCTGCAGCCTGGGATCGTGATGGGGAATCTGACGGATTTGCAGATGAGGAAGAGAGTGGGGAGGAGGGAGAGGAAGAAGACGAGGGGAGGCAGCCAGGGGCAGGGCGCTGGGGGCCAGCGCCCTCTGTGGGCAGCCTCCCCGCCCCGAGCAGCCCTCAGGGAGGGCACCTCCTGGGGTCTGAGACCGTGGATGTCAGTGTCCCCTGGGACGATGGCCCGAGGGGGGCGGCACCCGACGCCCCCATGACTGCCCTGGAAACTGAGTCTCAGAACAGCACTGAGGCCTCGGGCTCAGAGGAGGAGTCTGATGCTGCTTCCCTGGAGAGGGAGGACCAAGTCCCTGGCCCTCTGGGGACCCTCAGTGGGGTGGAGGACACCCTTGGTGGCGGTGGCCCAGGCCCCAGCCTGAAGGAAGAGCTGGAGCACGTGAATGGGGGTGTGGTGAATGGGCTGGAGCAGTCCGCGGGGGTAGGCCAGGGGAAACCGGGGGCCGCTGGGGGGCACCGAGGGAGCCCCTCGGAGGAGGACGGAGGTTCCTTGAAGGCCCCTTGGGCAGGGGCTCCTCTTCACCTGGGCCAAGGCCAATTCCTGAAGTTCAGTCAGAGAGAAGGTGATGGAGACTCCTGGTCCTCAGGGGAGGACTAGAGAAGGCACTCCTACACGGAGGCATTGGGCAGAGGGGTGTCCCCCGACCCCCTCCCTGCTCGGGGCAGCACCCTTAACCTATGCTCTCTTGACCTGTGGTTTCTACCCCAGAGGCCCGGCTGGCCAAGGTGAAACGGGTGTGGCAAAGGGACCCGGTCCAAGAGTGGAGACTCCGGGAATAGATCCCAGCCCCGGCCCTCTGCATAGCAGGGACAGCCTGCCCGCACTGTCCCTGAGGCTGAAGCCAACTGAATCTCTGTAGGACTAGTCCCTCCTTTCCACTGCACCTCCTTTCCTCCCCATCCCAGTAGCTGCAAAAGGCCAGGGCTCAGTGGCCCCTCCAAAGGGAGGGGCTGTGGTGGTCTGTGTGCCAGGGCTTACCAGCTCTGCCCTTCCTCCCTGCACCCTCATGAGATGGTTGGCCGGTGGCTAATGAGGGTGAGGGGGTGCTCCTGTGTCCTGACCCCCCCATACACCTGCCATGCTGTGGCCCCGTCTGGCTCATCCCTGCCTAAATAAAGTAATGCCTCCACCTACAAAGTCTGGACTCTTCCTTCCTCAATTCAGGGGGGCCTCAGGGTTGACACAGAGGCAGAAGAGCCAGGGTAGGGGGAAGCAGGAGACACTGGTGTTGGGGAGGGGCTGCCTGCTGGGGAGAGAAGATTCTGGAAGGCCTCATGGTGGAGACAAGCCAGGCAGATGAAGGCTACAGGCAGATGAAGACTGCAGGCAGCAGTGCTGGGGACCGGGGGAAGGCTGGGGGTGCTGCTTGATCGGGAAATGGGGGTGCCAACCCAGGTGACCTTGGCGCCTGCAGAAGCCAGGCTTGTCATCATCTCTGCCCACAGCGCTGATTACAGGGATTAGGGCTTGGGGCCACCCCCACCCTCACATGTCCTCCCTGCCAGCCCCTCAGCGCCGCCAGCATAATAAGCCCCCTTGCCCCCAAACCCAAACAATTGTCTGGCCTTCTGTCTGCTCAGACTGGCTGGGTCAGAGCCGGGTGAGGGAAGAAGGAGGTCTGTTCTGCCTTAGTCTGGCTGTGTAGCCTCAGGTCAGTGCTTAACCTCTCTGAACCTCAGATTCTGCCACACAATGACAAACATGGGCCTCCCAGGGCACAGAGAGCAGGGAGCAGACTTAGGGGAAGCCAGAGGCGCACAGGTTAGATCTTCCTTGCAAGCGGAAGCAGGAGACAGGGAAGACAAGAAAGTGGAGGTGAGGGGGGATAAACTGAAGCTGTCGGGTGAAATGAAAGAGCAGTGACCGGCTATGCTGATGCCTGGGGTTAGACTGGGGGTCCACCCAGCCACAATGTCTCCCCAAGAACACTCCCCTCCCAGGAGTTCTCTGGGTCCCTGTATAGGGCCAGGAGGGACCAGGGCTGCCTAGATTAGGCTGGGCTTGAAGGCCTTGTAGTCAGGATACACAAATAGAAGCCATTCCCCATCTGAGCTCTGGAGGGAAGAAGAGCAGGCCAGCGACACCTTAAATATTCTGGGTGGGGGTGGGGCAGGAGCTGCCAGATGAATGTTCCCCGATGGAGAGACAATCCCAAGGCCAGAGGCAGGCCTTTTCTTTTCTTGGGCCTCAGGCTGAGGCCAGGGGAAGATGAGATGAAATCTCAACCCCTCTGACTTCAGCCTGACAAGGAGGGGGTGGACAGGAGGCCCCCAACAGGACCCCACTGTCTGCTTCTCTACCCACACATTCTCCACCTTCGGGGAG
The DNA here is from genome assembly GCF_049115385.1 of Moschus berezovskii. Lineage (NCBI taxonomy): Eukaryota > Metazoa > Chordata > Mammalia > Artiodactyla > Moschidae > Moschus > Moschus berezovskii. The sequence goes on along the minus strand of NC_142463.1, from coordinate 110,957,319 downwards.
TCTCTGTGTTGGTTATCCAGGCCTCATGTCACACACACCCTGGCCCTTGGGATCTAGGATGCTGGCGGCCCTCCTGGCCTCCACTCTCCTTCCTGTACCCGTTGCTAACAAGGCCATGTCTGATTTCACCAGGCTGCCAGGCTGGGGGCCAGCATGCTGGCATCCGGGCAAATAAGGCCCCCCTCCCTGCTCCTCTGATGGGACAGACGAACCCTGTACTTGGTCTCCCCAGGCCCTCAGGCACCCCCACTTAGGCGAAGGGCCAAGGACAGAGGCTGAGCCCTTCCCTGTGTCCAGGCCATCCTGCTAACCACCCCCCCACCCACAAACACCAGGGCCCCTTGTCCCCTGCAGAACTACCCAAACTATAGCCATTTCTGCTGACCATCTCTAACAGGGGGAGGAATGTCAGTTAGAAGTGAAGACTCTAAAGGAGGTATGCTGTGGGAGATGTGTCCTCTCTGGCAATGGAAGTCTGTGCAGCAGGAGAAATGACGGTTGGACAGCAACAGGGCCTGTCAGCTGTTAATGGGGCATGTACTGTGCGCCATGGACCACGCAAGCACTGGAAGTCCGGGGTTCCTGACCCTGAGAGCTCTGCCTTTTAACTGAACAAGGGCTTCTGAGTGGAAATCATATTCGCAAACAGAGCCAGGCAGGAGACTGTGGGAGCATACAGCACGCGCCCACCTGATCTGAGCCGGGGGAGGCTGGGAGGAGGTGGTCAGGGAAGGCTACTCTAGGAGCCTAAAAGAGGAGCAGGAGCTGGCCAGTGTAGGGAGGGGAGGAAAAGTATTCTAGCCAGAGGGAGCAGCATGTACAAAATCCTGGGGCAGGAAGAGAAGTCTGGGCCTTTGAGGAACAAAGAAGGCTTGTGTGACCAGAAGGTGGAGAATGAGGGGTGAACACGTTCACAATAAGGCTAAAGAGGAGTTGGGGGGCCAGGGGCTAGGGCCGCCCTCGGCAGCCAGCAAGTATGGCTTGCACCCTGAGGGAGATGAGTCTCCTCTGAGGTAGTGAGACGGCACGCACGTCCAGGTCTGCGTGTTAAATAGAACTTTCCGGCTGCTGCGTGAGAGTGGATTGGGGTGGATAGGAGGGCTTCAGGGTCTCGCTGTGGTCCCGGCAGGGGATGAGGGTAGGAGCTGGACTGGAGAGCAAGCACGGAAGGGAAACAGAGTCTCAGGACTCGGTGATTCATTGTGGGAGACAGAAAGGTGGTGGCGCAGATGGTAAAGAATCTGCCCGCAATGCAGGAGACCCAGGTTCGATCCCTGGGTGGGGAAGATCCCCTGGAGAAGGAAATGGCAACCCACTCCGGTATTCTTGCCTGGAGAATTCCATGGACAGAGGAGTCTGGTGGGCTGCAGTGCCTGGGGTCACAAAGAGTCAGACACTTCACTTTACTTCTGGCCTAGAGGTCACCCAGGACAGAGCCCCCAGGAACTCCAGCTGGGAGGAGACACTTGGGCAGGAGCCTGAGAAGGAGGACCAGGGGACTGTGGTCCCTCGGAGACGGTGTTGTCTCGAAAGCCCTGGGACAGCGTGGCCTTGGTCTGACACGGGGCCTGGGGGCCCGAGGGTGCTCAGTAACCACAGGCTGAAGGAATAAGTGAATGAGTGAATGCTTGATGAGGTCAGACAACAGGAAGCACTCGGGAGGCTGGAGTCCCAGGGGCGGGACCCAGGCGGCAGCTCCCGCCATCCCCCGCCCTCCCCAGCACGAGGACAAGTGGGAGGTTATTCTGGGGCCTCCTCTGGGTAAATATAGCCTCTGAACGGGGTGGGGGCAGGGTGGGGGGCCGGAGGTGGCTTCCTCGGTTTGTTTGGAGCAGTTCCTTATAAGGCTGTGCGGGCGAGGCGCCTGCGAGGGTGAGGTCAGGGGCTGAGTTCTCCATTCAGCCCAGCCTGATGCTGTCCCTGCCACCCGGCTGCTACCGCTGCCAGAGTCGCAGAGGAAATCAAAGGCCTGGGCTTTGGGCTCTGGCCAAGGGAGCTCAGAGGGCCTCTTAAAGGGCCCCTTCAGCCTCATGTCTATGCGGGGGCCCAATCTAGGTGGGACAGGGGGTCTGTCCAGGGTCCTCTCGGAAAGTGATGCCGGAGGCCTCGGTTTTCCCATCTGCACAGTACGGCTCAGACTGGGTCATTCCCTGAGGCTCCAAGCAGCTAGGAGACCCCGCGGTCTAACCTCTACCCTTCCCAATGCAGGGTCCACACGTTTTGCTCTGATCTCTCCCTGGTAGCTCAGCTGGTAAAGAATCCATCTGCAATGCAGGAGACCCCGCTTCAATTCCTGGGTCAGGAAGATCCCCTGGAGAAGGGAACAGCTACCAACTCCAATATTCTTGCCTGGAGAATCCCATGGACAGAGGAGCCTTTTGGGCTAGAGTCCATGGGGTTGCAAAGAATCGGACAGAACTGAGCAACTTTCACTGAGACCAAAGACTCAGAATCCATTCATTGCTTCCCAAGGGCCTGGTCCCTCAGCTCCCCTCACTCCCCACTCTCAGCCCCTCAGCTCCCCTTGCTGCTCCCCACTCTCAGCCCCTCCTTGGGGGACCAGCTGCTGCCACTTGGCCCTGTGGTGTCACAGCTGCTGTCAGAAATGCCGTCCTGGCAGGCAGGGCTGGAGGAATGTGATTTAATTTCAGCTGGAATGTGCCCTCTGCGGCTGCCCCTAGAAAGGGGAGCGAATGGACACTAAGCCCACCTAAGCCCAGGAAACCCAAGAAGGCTCTGGGCTTGGGGACAGGCCCCTGGGTCCCCGTGAGGCCCCCACTCCCAGCCCAGAGGGAATGGTAAGTTGCAGGACAGGTGCTGCTGCAGAAGACGTCATGTGAGTGTTGCTCGAGCGGATCAAGGAAAGACCCGGGTACCTGCTCCAAAGTCCTCAGGCCCACTTGGAAAAGACAAAGGGGAGGCTCAAGTGGGCCACCGGGGAAGGGAATTTTTGGCTCAGGGGCAGGAAGAGGGACAGAATGGCCTCAGGTGAGGGCCCAAGGAGTCTGCGATCAGAAGCAAGGAAAACACCATCCTCTGTTTCCTCTTTGATGATCCAAAGATTCCACATCCACTTCTCCATCCACGCTGGGGGCTCCTCTCCCTTCTCCCCTCCCTTTCTAACACAGCACCCCCACAGCCAGATCGTGTTTCTTTTCCAACATTTGAGAAGTAATAGACTCTGCCTCCTGCTCCCCGACCCTCGCCCTGACCCCACCAGCCCAAGGTCTCCAAAGTGGACGCCCCTCCTGTAACCCAACTCCTGTTTCTCACGCTGCCACGTCTGGCCCCCCTCTTTCCCCAAGGTACAGACCCCAGGCCCCAGAGTCCCAGGTCCGAGAGGCCCCCCCGTCTTCTCTTGCAGTCATAAGCCCCCTCCCGCAGCCCTTATTCACTCTCCCCACCCCCATGACTCAGCTGTGGCACCAGAAATAAACCGAGGCAGGTGCCAGGGGCCACTGTCGAGGAACCGCCTCCCAGCAGCTGCCGGCTCAGCTGCTGACCAGTGGAGCCCCAGGGCCCCAGGGGGGTGGAGAGGTGTCTGGCCCCCTCCTCCGTCCTCCCTGCTAAGGAGAGACACCCCCTCGCTGTCAGCCTCAGAGACCCCCTCTCCTTCCTGTCCCCCCTTTCTGCCTCTCCTCATCTTCCACTCTTCCACTTCCTCCCCTCCCTCCTCCCTGGCTGTTTCCCAACTCTTCAATCCTTTGATCTCTCCTGGATTCCCTCTTTTTCTATTGGTCTCATTTGCCTGGAAGTTCTGTGTTGAAAGAGAACTTTGGTTTACCTTGATGGGGATAAAGGTGCAGATAGACATTCTTGCCAAGAATACTAAGAATCCTTAGATACCACTTGGGGTCCAAAGAACATGGGCCCGGGGGTGTGGGCTGCTCCTTGGCTCCAGTCCAAAGTGGTCAAGCAACAGGCTTCCCTCTGTTAACTGCTTCTAAAGACCTCGAGGAAGAATCATCAGGGAATAAACACAGAGGTCACAAGATCTACCCACTCAGACTACTGACAAGAGTCTAGAATCTTTCAGTAGGGAATTTCTTCCCAGAGTTCTCCCTTCTCCCTCTTTGTTTTTCTCTCCTCTCCTTCCCAGGCCTTTTCTCCTGCTCTGGCCCAGGCTTTCAGTTCTCCCTTCCCAGGAGGAAGCAGGCAGTTTTACAGGAGGCAGACAGGAAGTGAGATCTCAGGAAGGACCTCTAGCCTGGGGAACAAAGGAAGCTTTCCACTGCTGGAAGCCGGGTACCTGGACCCTCACTCCAGGCAGGGTCTGACTGCAACTCCTGGGGAAAGCTCTCCCGCCCACGGGGGTCTGACAGGCTGAGCATTTTTGGAAGTCTTTGGGAGCTACTGTGTCGCAGAAGGCAGCCAGGACAATGGGGCCCTGTCTCTCTCTGCACAGGAGACAGGCTCACAGACAGAGCCTCAGGACGGGGACAAAGGCCCCAGTGAGGTCAGGACAGTGTGCGGGAGTCGGAGTGGGAGAGTGGGAGAGGAATGGGGAAGTGGGATGTGGGTCAGAGCAGCCTGAGCAAAGCCAGGGACTCTGGTGGATGGAGGACCTCTGGAAAACCCTCCTCCCTGGGCTCTCAGGCCCATTCTCAATGCTCGAGCCCTAATCTAGGCTGGGCCTCCTCTCTCCACATATACCCAGACATTCTCTGACCTCCCTCAACCCCAGGGAAAAGGAAACCCTGCGGAGGGACCCCATTTTAGACATGTGGGAAGGTGGCTGGGAGCTTAACCGCATATCCAGGGGCTTGGCAAGGGTGGGCACGTGGTCAGCTGTCTGCTGTGTCCTGGAGGCAGAGGTAGATACAGGGGGGCCCCTATTCGAGCCGCCCAAAGAGTTGGGGCTGACACTCCATGAGGGGCCAAGTCCCCCTGTTCAATCCAAGAGAGGCCACACACACACACGCGCACACACACACACACACACACACACTGGTCCAGGGGTTAGTTTCTGTACAGGGTGCTGAGTCATCTCTAGATGAACTCTCCCTTCCCCAGGAAGCCCAACAAAGCCAGGAGAAGGCTTCCGTTTCCGGCAGCCCTGCCTCAGCAGCTCAGCAGGTGTCAGGGGAAGACGGGGGAGGATTCTCGCTCCAGCCCTATATCTACCTCTGGAACTCTCTTCATCCACCGATCAGTGATGGCGGATACCTGCCTACTGCTGTCCTGGAGATTCAGAGAGAAAGCTGATGAAAAGGCTAGGAAACCAAGGCCCCTTCCAGCTCACCACAAGGGTCTCTCGGGGAAATTCAACCTGCTACCCAAACTCTATCTCTGTGAGGATATGTTTCTCAGACAACCTCCCATAAGAACCCAAGGACAGACACTGCCCCTTCCTCAGCCTTCTCCTTTTCAGACCCCATCTTCAAAGGCCCACTTTGGTCTTGATCCACTTATAATTCCAGCTTAATGCTCTTGACCTCCCTAACAGTGCAGTGAGTGGGCAATACAGGATAAAGTGGGGTTCTGCTCTGGCCCCAGGATCATCTTCCTGGCAGCTCCATAAGGAACAGCCCCACTCCCTAACCACGCTAGGCTGGGTCACAGGGGGAGGACAGAAGCTGGGACAGGAGAGCCTGGGGCGCAGAGAGGAATGTGGTGCTTGGTGGTAGGTAGGTCTGGGAGGTCAGGGCTGGCATCTCAGAGATCAGCTGGTTCGGGGTTTACATACCTGGAGAAGGCCCAGCTAGGCAGGAACAGCCTGGGAGCCCCTAGCTGCCCCAAACAAGCACTTGTCTTTCTAGGTCCTCTCTCTCTTCTCTGGGTCTCTTTACGGCGCCCCCTCTAAACTTGTTGCTCTTCTGGATCTGTCTCCCTGTACTTTAGTTTTATCAGGTTTTGCTGACTTCTACAAAAGAGAAGAAATGCCTGCTTGTATGAATGTGGTGCAAGAGTGGGCACAAGCAGAAGTGTGTACACACGACAGTGTGCACACGTGTATTCATGAGTGTGGCCAAGTGTGGTTAAGTGTGAGGAACTGCAGCAGTAAGATTCACCCCCATCACAAGACAGACGGCGTCCTGACACACACTTTCACCAGGAGGCACAAGAAGGCACAATTCCGAGCACTGCGATGAGGTACACACACACACACACAGCCGGTCATTCTCTCTTCAGTGTTTAGTGAATGACCTCATCATCTCAGTCTCCGCTGACTCACAGACCCCAGGGCCAGCTCAGCCTGGCCGGAAGTCCTACCCTCCCCCTGTCCCTAGCCCCGCAGCCAGCCACCCAGGCGCTCCGCAGAAAGACAGATCCCCGGCGCCCCCTGGCGGTACGCTGGGACGCCTACAGGTCGGCTCCACCCACGCACGCGCACACAGGCGCGCTCAGGCCGACGTGCCTGCAGCCGCAGCGCCGTCTGCTGGCCATAGCCTATGGGCCTCGCAAGTCATTCCCCAGAGCCCTGCCTGCAGCTGGGCTGAGGAATCTCTTCTCTGCCCTTATCTTGTTTCCTTGTTCCTGCATCTCTCCTGCTGGAATAAGCCTGCTTGAAATGTAACCCCCTTCGTTCCCTTCACGCTCACACTCCTCTAGAACCTCAGAATGGGGACACCAGGCACCCACCTCTCTGTCTTCCTCTCTGAACCCTCAGCCCCTTTCTCCCCAGGCTGAACTTCTCCAGTCTGTTTTACTGGACACCCTGGGCACTCCAGCTTCTTCCAAATATCCTTATGCTGCTTCCCAAACCCTGCGTTTCATTCATTCCATAAACACTGGGCTATTCTGTGCCAAGAACTCATATCCACTGACATCTTGACTTCACTGACCTTCAGAAACTAATAAACACAGAAGGTCTATATATCCTGTGAGGTCCGGCGGAACTCCACTTTTTCCTCTCTCTTTCATACACACACACACACAGGCATGAGACTTGTTTGGGCTCAAATGCAGCTTTATTTTCTGCTTGTTTTACAGGTACCCTATCCTGCAAACCCGTTCTCTTGGGAAACTGAGAATGAGTGGGCACGGGACCTCCAGGGGAATGGAGGGGACAGGATGGCTGGCAAGGAGAGGGCAGTTGAGGCACTTAGAGACCTACTCAAGGCCATGAGGGAAAAACCTGAGGCCCAGAATAGGAGTGAGAGGGCCTAAGGCAGGACTGGAGATGCCCAGATATTGATGTTACAGAAAAAGCCAAACAAATTTTTGGCCAACCCAATATTTCCCAGAAGCCCCTCCAGGCACTACCATGTGGACTTCAGCTCCACCCCTCTCATGCTGTCACTCCCTGAGGTGGAAGCGCATGGGTCTAGGGAGGGTTGGTGGCAGAGGGCAGATCCGGGGGCCTTGCCCCTTAGGGACCTGGAGAAGGATTGGGAGAGGTGTTCAACCGAGCCTTCCAGTGCCCCACGAGCCTCCTCTGACGTCCTTCTTGGGCCTCTATTGGGCGCAGAGCTCGAGCCTGGGAAAGACACACACTCACCCTCCACCCTTGGACTCCTTGTCTTTTCTCCTCTCAGAGTCTGCCCTCTGGTGTTCTTGCTCCTTGACCTCTGATCTCATCAAAACACTTTCCCTGACTCAGCCCTTAAGAGCCCAGACTGTGGCTGCGTATTCTCAGACAGCAGCACTGAAGGGGACCCCAAGAGCATTCAGCCCACCTCTTCTGTGCCCCAGTGAGCGGCAGTGATAACTCCAAGTTTACCTAGCCAGTGATGGACAGAGCTAGGACTGGAGCCCAAAGCTATACGGGCTGGTGTCTCCCACCTTTCTCCTCCTGGCACTCACAGGCCTGCGGGGCACACAGGAGATCTGGGGGGGGGCCCAGTGCCCATTCTCCTGGCAGCGGATCAGTGGTAGGTTGCGCTGGGTCAGCCCCTCCCGGCACCGGTAACGAAGCACTGTGTCGACTTCATAGCGCAGCCGTGGGCGGCCAAATACTTGAGCCAGGGGCAGCTCTGGTGGGGGCCCACAGGACACTGCAGGGAGAACACAGTCAGGAACTGGGAGCCCGGCTCGAACAGTTCCCAGAACTGGGATGAAGGAGGAGAGGAGTAGGCCACAGCCTGACACACAAAGAGAGCAGGTGGCGGAAGAGCTTCCCTGGGGGCTCAGGGGTAACGAATGAATCCACCTGCCCATGCAGGAGACATGGGTTTGATCCCTAATCTGGGAAGGGCCCAAATGCTGCGGGGCAACTAAGCTCCCCACGACTGCTGAGCCTGTGCTCCAGAACTCAGGAGCCGCAGCTGCTGAAGCCGGGTGCCAGGAGCCTGTGCTTCTCAACAAGAGAAGCCGCCACAATGCTCGTGCACTGCCGGCAGAGAGTAGCCCCCCTCACCGCCACTGGAGAAAAGCCTGCACAGCAACAGAGACCCCGCCCAGCCAGAAATAAATAGAATAATAACATCGTTTAAAGGAGCAGGGGTTCCTAGTGAACCCGTCTGATTTGTCATCCCGCCCGTGCTCACAGCCTGGGGCACATTTCTGCTTCCTCTGTGGTTTTCCACTCCTGCACGCACAGCAGTTCCAGGATTCCCTGGCCCCCGCCTCTCCTTCCCCTTGCCTGCCCTCACCCAGCCCCATCTTGCAGGTGTAGGACAGGTGGTAGTTGCAGGGAACATCACTCCACTGTCCCCGATCGTGCCACACCATAACCACGCAGTTCTCTCCGGACAGGAAGTAGCTGTCTGGCTGCCCAGGGTTCCAGTTCTCATAGAGCTGGGAGGGTGCGGGGAGGATGGAGGAGGCAGTGAGGAGCTCCAGCGCCAGGGACTCGGGGAGGAGTGGACCTGGAGGACTTGAGAAGGAGGTCGAGGAGGGGCGCCGAGACAGGGGAGGTTGCAGGGGGCCCCGACGGGAAACACGGTCAGGGGACTTGGGGGTAGGGGTAATGGGAACCAGATGAGAAGAAAAGAGAAGGGGACACAAGGAAGGGCCAGGAAGAGGGAAGGGTAAAGGGCCAGGAAAAGGAGACGGAGAGACGGGGGTCACTGGGGGTACAGGGTAGAAGTGCTTTGAAGAAACGACCTAGCCCACGTGAGGGGCGGTCGGAACCTCTCACCAGGGGGACGCCATCTGACCACAGGAAATCCCCTTCGATGGTCCTGTCATTGAGCCCGATCCACTGGTACTCCCGGTATCGATCTGGGGAACAACCGCGGAGGCGAAAGTGTGCAGTGAGCTTCGCCGCCAGCAGAGGGCGGCCGTTCCCCGCCACTGAGCGGTCCGTGGGCGCTCGCGGGGCAAGTCCCCGCAGCCCCAATCCACGCTTCCCGGTATCCTTATTTCTCCCTCCAACCTCTGCACGTGGGCAGGGGCGTCGGGGTGAGGGGAGAGGGAAAATATCACTAGGGCTAGAAAAGGGAAACTCTGGAAAAAGTTAAAACTTTCAACAGCGTCAGAGTCTGGGAGAGTAGATGGAGGCAGGAGAGCCAGGGAGGTGGGGAGCGACTATAAACGAGCCCCCAAGGAACCGCCAGGCTTATGCAGGTGCATTTTCTGCGTATTTCTCAGCCCTCCCCTGCCAGAAGCCCCACTGCCCACGTGTGGAGTGGGAAGGAGGGAGACAGGAAGGAAAAGTGAATGAATGAAGGAGCTAAACCAAGTAGTGAGTACCTGAATTAATGTATAAGGGAGTTAATTAACACACTCTTTAACTGACTGACTGATGAGTGAGTGAAAGTGTGGATGAGAGAACAGGTGACCAGGGTCGCCTCCCTCCCTGTCCCCAGCCCACTGTTGATGAAGTCCTGTTCCTCCGGCGTGCTGATGCTGGCGAGGTGCGCGCCATACATCCGGCACTTGTTCTCCGCCTCCTCCCAGCTCCTTCGGGTAGAAAAGTGCTTGTAGCAGGCGCCCTGGAAGGCGTCCCAGCCGGGGCTGCAGAAGTGGAGGCCTGGGACACAGAAGGGCAGGCAGCTTAGCGGGGAGGACCCCGGAGCTCCGAGAGGCCGGGTCCCGAGGCGGAGGCTGGGCTCCTCCCAGCGCCGCAGAGCGAGGGGGCGGGGCTGAGGGCAGGCGGGCGGCGCCCAAGAGCGGGCGCCCGGTCAGCAGCTGGCGGGGCCCTCGCGGAGGGCGGCCCTGATGCCTGCCTTCTCTGCAGCGAGACACCAGGGTGAAGGCTGGAGTCCCGACCTGAGTCTCCGCCATCCTCCATTCGGAAGAAAAGCCGAACCTTCCTCTCCTCCCAGGAGAATGGAAACCGACAAGTGCTGACTATGCCTGCCAAATTCCAGGCTCACAGACTCCCTGAGAGAGTCGTTTTTGGTCCCACTTAACAGATAAGGTAATTGAGGGTAGGCCACAGAGAAGTGTGATTTGTCTAAAATGGTAATTCATTCTCTGCGTTTCCACTGCAGGAGGCCTGAGTTCATCCCTGGAAGGGAACCGAGATCCCGCCAGGCGCGCGGTGTGTCCAAGAGCAAGGACAACAAATGGAGGCTCATTAATGACAAGTCCAAAGGGGTAGTGTCCCCTTCCCCCTCCGCCCCCTCCCCCAGAACTAGTGTACTGCAGCAGGGCCTAGGCTTCAGATCTCCCCCAACCACAGCCCCTCAACACACTCACCAACATCGCACAGGTCCCCCCCATAGCCAGGCAAACACAGGCAGCGGACCCCCTCCTCCTCCTCCAAGCACGTCCCGCCATTGCGGCAGGGGCTGGGGACACAGCCACCTGAGGGGGAGAGAAGTGAGGTGGGGGAGCAGGGGAGCGCAGCTGCAGCCAGCCCTCCAGCCCTGGCTCCCTTGTCCCGGGGGCGATCACAGCATCCTCAGTGTTCCCCCTGAAGCCTGAGTTCTGGGTTTCTCCTCTCCCCACTGCCCCGTTTCAGCACTGGCTCAGTCCTATGCTGGTCATTGTCATGTCCGCCAGTGTGGGCTCTAACAGGGACCAAGGGGGTGTGTCCAGGAAAGCTCTCAGGATATAACTCCACCAAGGGGAAAGCTATTGGGCTATCAGTCACGCATCCTGGACTCTTACCTAGCTTCTGGCTCTGCTGGGTGACATTGAGATGGTCACTTTACTTCCCTAGGTCTAGAGTTTAGTCCCCCACCCCCTGTCATTGTGCCAGGTCTTAGCATGATTCTGTGTAGTCTAGACAGGCTGGGTGGAACTGAAGGAGAGGAGAGTCACCATAGCAATAGTGAGTTGTGACCTGCCCTTTACTGCTTCTGAGACCTGATACTGGGGTGGTCCAGGAGGGAGCTAACCCCCTCCTCCTGCTGTCCATTGGGCAGAGTCAGGCCCAGAAGCTGTTGGGGGAAGAGCCAATGTACTTCCTTCACTCTATGCCCTCTCCTTCCCCACTGTCCCCAACCCATCCAGGGAATGGAGCTCAGCAGCTCCCCCTGTCCTGCAGCACTGGCTGCACACATTCTCTCAACATCATCCAGCCTCTTTGCCTCTCCTTCTTATCTCTTCAGACTCTCTCCCTCACCAGGATCCCCTTTCCCCCTCCACTTGGGGCCTCCTGAAGGTTCCCCCAGCCTAGGAACCCCTTCAACTCCTTCCTTCTGGTTCCCTCTCCTCCAGGCAGTCTTCTTGGACTAACACACTACCCTGAAGGCCTGCAATCTGTTATCTAGGTCCAGCTCCATCTGGCTAGGCCGTCTGCCTCCTTTTCTGGACTCTCTCTCAGGATCCTGGGTGGCTGCCCTTACACTGGGCCTGGGTGCTGAAGGGGCTGACAAATTCGACTGCTTTCTGTTCTGGATGACTGGGAGAAGATGACCTCACAGACTGACAGGACAGGTCAGGGTTCTCAGCCCAGCTTGGGGCGGGACCTTCAGACCGTGCCATCCACTCTTAGTGGCCAAGGCCAGTGCCCACAATGCTTCACTCTGGCCCAAGATCCCACTGCCTGGTGGGGATCAGAGCAGAGGTGGGGGGAGGAGAAGCTGGAGTTGGTTCAAAGAATTTTTCTGGGATGACCTAGCTGTTTTGGATAAAATGAATCAGCTGTTCCAGCACCTCTCCCCCTGTCATCACCCCTTCTGCCAACAGTTTCTTCCAATCTGGTGTTGCTGCCTCCCAGGGTAAAGCAAGGAGGGGAGGTGTTTTACTTAACTCTTTAAGCACCAGGTCCTACAGAAGGTAGGAGTCCTGAACTCCCTTTCTATTTCTCACACTTTTCTGCTCCCCCTCTGATTCTCTCTGCCCAACCCTCCAGTCCTGGCGGACAAAGACTCTCAAACTTGGTCTGTGGAGTCCCACCCAAGCCAAAGTTCCCTCTCCCTGGCTGTGAGTGGCAGAACCTGACCAGGAGGGGTGGCTGTGTTGGTGGTGAAGGAACTTCTCAAGACTTTCTGGTATTCCCATCCCCCTAGCCCTTTTGGATCAACAATTATACACACTCAGAAAGTTCTCCCTGCCTTCCTGCTGCAATAGTGGGCTGGAGCACCACTCACTCATCCCCCAGGTGGGGTAGCTAAGACTTCCAATGGTGCTTCCAATGGTGCTCCTCTCCCACCAAAGCCCCTTCCCGTCCAAGGCAGCACTCAACTCCAAGGCCAGTAGTCAAAATGCATGAGCCCAGGTGTGATGCAGAGACCCTGAGCCCACCCTGGACCATCTAGAAGAGTGGTCCTGGGACTAGGAGGATCCCAGCCTTCTCCAGAGATCTCCATGTGGAAATTCAGCCTTCACTGACTAGGTAGGGCTTCTTGCTCTCAGACCCCAAAACCTAACTCCCCATTCCCCCTCCCTTCACACTTTCCATCTTCCCCTGCTGATTTGTGTCTTCTCCAACATTAGAAACTTTGAGATCCTTCGGGTTCAGGGAGGGTAAAATAGGGGGTGAGGGTAGTCATTAGCGCAGGAGTTAGTGGAGGAGGGAGAGATCATGGGCATGAAAGTGAGATCCTAACCCCCTGTGGATGTTTGCGGGATGGGAACAGGGTCTTGGAGCACCTGGATGCCAGGGAATGGCCTCCACACTAGGATGGACTCTCTCTGTCAGTACTCTGTGTGTGCGGCTCTAGATGGGAGCCATGAGGATGGGTCAGAAATGAATACAAAGGGACACATACGCGCACGCACACACACACACACACACGCACACCTCTGGGCTGCAGAGGTTTCTCCCTGTCAGAAGTGAGGGACTACAGCTCCCAGCACTCCCACAGACTGACAAAGACTTCTCAGGGGGTAACGTGTAAATCTCAGGAGACAGGAAGGAAGGCAGAGACAAGCCTGAGGAGAGCATGAAGGAACAGCAAGGGGCTGTTAGACCACTAGGACAGGAAAGGGTGCAGGCTGAAGATGGAAAAGGAAGAGGCGCAAAGACACACAAAGACCTAGGGAGAGAGACAGAGAGACAGACATGGAGCCACAAGAAGCACCAAAGAGCTACCCGGCACACAAATCCATGGAATGAAAGGGGCAAACAGCTGGGGGTGGAGACAGAGGGTGCCAGAGTTTTGGTTATAAAGCAGTTTAATAGAGATTTATTTCCAAGGCTTGTTTCCATGAAACAGTTGAAAAAAGTACTTCATAGAAGTAGTTGCTTAAGCTCTGTGGGGATAAGGGCTCTCCTGGACCCCAAAGGTTGAGGGGTGGGAATGGGACTCCAGGCTTCCCTGATACCAGTGGGAGGCAGCTGAAGGGGGGAGGCATACAGGATGGGGAGGGAGCAGCAGGGGAAGGGCCTGGGCCTTGAAGAATGCAAAAGGCTATGAGGGCATCCACTGAACAAGGCCTGAGGGTGCTCTATGGGGCCAGTGAGATGTGAGTCACAGGTCGAGAACTGAAGCTAGGAAAAAGTTCCAGGTGGTTGGTGGTGGGGCTGGGGGCCACACTGAGGATTTCAGAAACAGGGAGAGGCCACAGGGTGGGAGTGACGGAGCTGGGGGTTACAGGGTGAGGAGTCAGAGAGCTGGGGTGGTAGTCACAAAGTGGGGCATCCAGGGGTGGAAGCCTGCAGGTAGCGGTGGGTAGGAGAATGAAGGTCAAGGACGAGAGAGTCTGGGGCAATGGCGGGTTAAAGGACTGTGGGTCAGGCGATCCAGAGCTGCAGGGGGAGGAGGAGGAGGACAAGGAGGGAGGCTGAGCCTTGGGCACAGTTACCTGATGAGGGGGCCACGGCCACTCCACCACGGCTGGCACTGTCAGTGGGCAGCACCGGCTGGGCACGCACTGAAGTCCCTGCTGGGACAGTTCTTCTGGAATTCTCTTCAGAGGGGGTCTCCAGATCCCTGGTATCCCCAGGGGCCCGTGTGGCTGGAAGCAGGGAAGGGGCATCCTCGGAGCTTCCTGTCTCCTCACTCTCTCCTCGAGGGGCTCCAGAGAGCTCAGGACCCCCAGTCTCCTCCTCTATCTCTCTTGCCCCAACTGGAGTGGAAGGTGGTGGGGATGCCAGGTTCCCCTCCCTAGGAGTGGGCAGGGTCTTGGTGGGTGGTCCAAGGACCCTTGGAGGCCTGGGAGCCTCTGGCTCTTCATAGGGCAGTGGTGATGCATCAGGCTGGAGGGCAGCCCTCACTGGAGGGGATGCCTGGGTGAGTGACTCCTCTGGAGCTGGCTCAGTGGGGAGAGGGGCCTCTGGGTCCAGGCTGCTGAGCTCACTGGGCCAGGCCCACAGGGCCTCATCCTCCACCTCCTCCTCTTCTTCTTCCTCTTCTTCACCTCTGTATTTCTCTTCTTGTTCCAACACCTTGCCTTCCTCTTCTGAGGACCCCAGCGGAGGCACAATGGATTGGGTTTCAAATTCTAGGCAAAGCACAGATGATTCAGCACCAGGGACAGCACCCGCCGGAGGACAAGAAGAAGGAAGGGGAAGTGGGGAAAGAAGTGGGGCTGGGGAGAGTGAACCCTGGGGGAGAGGCAAGAGGCTGCCCTGGGGAGGAATTGTCTTTGCTCTGAACCAGAAGAATTTCAACCGGAGTTGCAATATTGAGGCAACACTTGACAGGGCTCTGTGAGCTGTTGTTAGTCCAGGAAAACCTGGTGGTTGCATCTCCCTCTACCAGTCTGTTAAAATTCTGTTTATTTTGGATAGGTGATGGGGAGGAGGGACCAAAGAAAGGAGATCCTTCCTTCCCAAAGGGCAGCTCCTTAGTCCAAGCATCCCAGACCTAGCTATTTGGGAGTAGGCTTTGCTGAAAAAGCAAAGGTTGGGAGAGGGACAAGGGTGGTGCCTTGCACTACTGTGCTGTTGAGAGGGCAGAACCACGCTGGTGACAACCCTGGCCTCAGCCCAGGCTGGCCCTTCTGCCTCTAACTTCTTCCAGGTGAAGACATCCCCAGGATGAGAGATTTGAGTTACCTAGGAGGGTTCTAGGGGCCTCTGCTGGGTCTTCTGGAGTTGAGCTTCCACCACCTCCATCCTCTATAATGGGAATGGAGTAGATGGCTCCTCGGGACTCGCTTTCCACAGTTTCCTGGGGAAGTTTCAGTTCCTCCAGGGTCTCAGTCACTGTGACAATGGCTTCCAGTGCATCAGAGGCCAGGTCAGAGGCTGGGTTGGCGGCCTCAGGGATGGCAGAAGGCTGGGCAGAGTCTGTGGCAGAAGGAAAATGCCAGTGAGAGGTTAGAGAGGTGGCCCTCCCCCCAACCCATGCCTGCATGTGAGGGCTCTGGGTTAGACTCAGAGATCATGGAATTCTCTTAATTCTCTCTCATCCTCTCTGTGGAGCACTCATGGCACCCAGGGAGCACCCTCAGACTTCATCACTCCTTCCTCAAGCATTAATCAAGTGTCCACTATGTACCATGCCAAGCAATCTCCTGGGCACTGAGGACAGAGTGCAGAGCCAAACAGCATGATGCCGGCCCCTACAGAATTTATTATATTCTAGATACAGATAAACAAATAAACATACATTATAATTTTACCATCTAAAGAACGATTAAGCAGAGTAAGGAGATGGGAAGTACTACTTCAGATAGACTGAGATAGACTTTTCCAGGAGAGAAGTCATCCCTTGGAGACAGAAGGATGAACAGAATGGCCTCAGCACTTTGGGACCCTGGGTTTGGGGCAAGATGTGAGGGATCCCAGTCATTCTAAGACTTTAGAAAAGGATGGGGACAGGCTGCCATCACCATAGGAGAGCTGAAGGACAGAGAACAGGAAGGACATTCCACCATCACCACCAGACGATCTCAGTGTTGGGGCAAAAGGGCAAAGTATGAGCAGACCTATCATTTCAGGATCCACTCTCTTCAAATAACCAGAGTTTTAGAATGAATTGACTTGTTCCTGGGGAAGGGAACCAAAAGCAGAAAACCAATGAAGGGAAGGTGGAATTGGGCTAAGAAAAGCCCTGGGGGCTGTCCTTGCTCAGCCAGACAGGACAGGACAGCATGTCCTGCCTGCCTTTGTCACCTGCTCATACCAGACAAGCAAACCTGTGCCCTAGGCTGCTTCTGTCTCCACCTGCTCCCCACTCTAGTCATCCTCTTCCCTAGCCCCTTCTCCTGATTCAGTTCCTCCTTCCATTTCTTCCCAGAATAGTGCTTGGCACATAATTGTAATCAGTGTTAGAAATGTCAGCCACTGTTATTATGACCATCCTCACCACCATTATCCACGTTCCGGTAAGCCTATTCAGATGGACCTGTCTTCCTGTGGACTTGACATCCCTACTCCGCCCAGCCTCAGGCCAAAGCTGTCTGGAGATCAGTCCCAGTGGAAGTAAAGCTTTTCTCCCAGTCTTTCCTCATGCTGGGAGTGAGACATCTTGCTTCAGTCAGAATGGGGGCTCCCATGGCAGAAGTTGCATCTTCCTCCGTCAGACTAGGGGCTCCCTGAGGATAAAGACTGTTTCTTCTCCCCCCATTTCTGCCTCCAGCCCTGTACCAGTACTACTGAGGGCTCCCAGCTGGGGCAAGGACTCAGATACTCCATGGCAATGCCTCCCTGACTGTCAGTCACCCTTGGCCTGGGCCGTGTGCCTCTCCTCTAGCTCTCATATAAGATGTGGGCAGGAAGCCATCTCTACACCCAATTGTCCTTAAAGATCTGCTCCCTGTGAGGGGTGGGGGGTTACGTCTGTCTGTCAATATTTGGTGTTAAAGAGTTGATACCTTCAAGCTTAAGCTGAAGGCTCTGGAAACCCCGCTGAGGGCTCTGGAGGATATTTGGTTAACTGAAGTGGATCATTCCTTGGGTTCAGGGAATGTTGGTCATCTCTTCTCTGTTCATGAGCTGACCAGAGATGGAGACATGATTGGCAGCCCAGTAGGGGAGAGGCAGTATTGCGACAGAAAGAACAAGGCCAGAACTACTGATGTGGGGGCGGCTTAGGCAATGCGGAGAGGTGAGCCCTCCTTGAGGCCACGCAGACCAAGTCAGAGGGCACAACTGGAGTGAGAGAGCATCGCCCACAGCACCGTGAGGCAAGTGGCAAGGACCCAGGAGGAACTGGTCGGGGCTGGGGTGGAACCGGGGGGCTCGACTGTGTCTGCCTGAGACTGGTCTCTGCCTCTGCAAGGGAGTGGGCTCACCTCGGAAGCAGTAGACGTTGAAGCGGCTGTGCTTGTTGGGGAAGCCGGTCTGGTTGGGGAAGAGGAAGAGAGTCTTGACACCAGGGAGGCCCCCACCACAGCGCTGGCTGGGGGTGATGATGGGGTAGCGCACACTGCCATCAGCCAGCCAGCCAGGGCTGCAGCGGTCCAGGCCACCATCCCAGGCTGCATACAGCTGGCCAGTGGTTGCAATCTTAGCACCCCGCTCCTGGCAGTATATGCGTGCCTCCTCCAAGGTCAGCTTGTCTGGAGGGGCACCCAGGAACAGCTCTCCTGGGGAGGAAGAAGAGGATGGGTTACCAGGAAGGTAGCTCCTTACACCCGGGGCTCCCACTGGGACTCTGGGCAAGCTCCTCTGGGCCTCAGTTTCCTCATCTGTGACATGGAGCCCATCACCCTACTTTACAGGATCGAAGTCTTGATAGAACCTTAGGATGGATAACATTGCTCACAGGAACCTGGCCCAACTTCCTCATTCTGCAAAGAAGGAAACTGAGGCTCAAAGATGCTAAAACATAAAGAGATGTATGGAACCTTCTGTGAGTCCGACGGTAAAGAATCAGCCTGCAATGCCGGAGACTCGGGTTTGATCCCTGGATCAGGAAGATCCCCTGGAGAAGGGAATGGCTACCCACTCCAGTATGCTTGCTTGGAGAATCCCATGGACAGAGGAGCCTATTAGGCTATAGTGCATGGGGTCGCAAAGAGCTGGACACGACTACTGAGCCACTAAGATTATCCACCAAAGAGACGTACAGCAGGTGGCAGCAGAGTCAAACTCAGGCTCCTATCCCAGTCCCCTGTCTGGAGGCTTCGGCCGTGGACCTGTCTCTATGACAGTGTTTGGAGAGAGGGACACTGTTTCCCTTACTCCTAGCTGCACACTTAAACACAGTATGGTAAGATCCAGCAGAGGCTCCGGAGGGCCTAAGGGCAGCCCTGGAGAGGGTTCTCTTCCCCTGGGAACCTCCCACCCCACAATCACCATTTAGTTCTTCAGCATAACAGTAAACATCATAGAGGTCATCCGGGTCGACCACTCCGTAGTTCCGGACGCCAGGGAAGCCATCCATGTCTCCATAACAGGCCTCTCGTGGCGTCTGGATGGGATACCTGGAGAGGAGGTACAAATGCCTTCACCAGGAGCCGTCCCGTGGTGACTCCTCCAAATCACATTGCTTTCAACGCAGCCAAGTGTCTTTTCAGCTTTGCAGAAAAGCACCCCCGCCAGCACACGGTCCTAACCCGCCCGCCGCAGACCAACTTCAGCTCCCACAGGCAGGGAGCCCTGTATGGCCCGCCTGAGGCAGCAGCCGGCAGGCCCTGGTAGAACCAGAAGCCACAGCCCCCTCAGAAACAACTAGAAATTCGTGGTCGATAGCCCAGCCCACCTCACGGTCTGGTCGGACAGCCAGCCAGCGTCACACTGTTCATAGCCCCCGAGGTAGGCGGCATAGAGCTGCTCCGGAGTCGCGATTCGGGCTCCGATGCGGGCACAGGCCTCCTGGGCCCCAGCGAAGGAGAAAGCGTAGCGGGCAGAGCCCTCCCGGTACAGAAAGACGACCCCTGAGGGGCAGAGAGGACCCTGAGGCAGGATCACCCAGCACACTGACTTCCCCTTCCCCTCCTTGTCACTCCCCTGTAGCCTCCTTGTCACTCCCCTGTAGCCTCCTTGTCACTACCCTGTAGACAAAGGGTAGAGTCCAGATTGCGCTCACTCTGCAGCCTGAGGGACTTAATTTAGACTGTGGGTAGAATTTTCCTCCACCTGAAGAAAGGAGGTAAACTCCTTTTCCAATTCGGTCTGCGCCTTCTAGGTGTCTGCTTCCGCCCCACACAGTGGCTCCCCTCCCCCTCTCCGTCTCCGACCTCTCACCTTTGACCTTGACCTCCACAGCGTCGCTGCTGTCGTCGATGCCGTGCTGGACCTCGCAGCGGTAGATGCCTGAGTCGTTGGGCCGCAGCTCGCTCAGCACCAGGGAGACGTCGGTGAGTGACGCCGGGTAGGCAGGCAGTGCCACGCGGAACCGGTAGGCCTCGCTCACCTTGACGCGTAGGCCCCGCGCCACCAGCACCTCGGCCTCCCGGCCGCCGGACAGGAAGGTCCACTTAACCCGCGGGGAGCCCTGCGCGGCCCGGCGGCTCGGCGACGGCCGCAGGTAGTGAACGTGGCATGGGATGGTGAGGGCGCCGCCCAGCACGCCCTGCAGCGGCGCGTCGCCCGCGATGCGCACACGGAAGGCCCTGTCCTCTGTGGACGGGACGAGTCGGCTGGAACTTCGCGTGGTGGATCTGCGCACCCCATCCCAGGATCCTGACGCCCCGCCCTCGGGTTTTCGTAACCCCGCCCCCCAGGAACTCGGGGCTCGGGACGCTGAGTCCCGCAAACTCACCTGTAGGTCCCCCAGGCCCACCCCTCAGGGTCGATAGACCCATCCACAAAGTCTCTCAGCTAGTTTTGCCCCCAGAGCCTCCCAGTACCACCCTAGGATTCCTGGGCCCTACTCTGGGTCCTCAAACCTCACCCCTGGGTCCTGCAACCCTCTTCTCAAAGTTTCCCTAGTCTGTTCCCTTCAGAGTCCCTTTCTGGATTTCTCTCAGTTCCATCCCTGTTCAGCCTCGCAGCCCCATTCATCGTCCCGGAGGGTCCCCCACCCTCCACCCTGGAGACCGACAGTCTTGTACTTAGTGCCCCACCCCCGCCCTACTCCCCAAATTCCATCACCCTTTCAAGGGCCCACAAATCATCCCTGACTTTCAAGTGTCCTTGCATAGGCCCTCTCCCACCGTGCTCCCAATTCCTCCCTGGTCCCTCGAGGCTGGCAGAGGTTGCTTAGGGCTGGACAGAGGCTCCTTCCTACCACAGGGGAGATGTAGGAGACAAACGGTGACCCTGAGTGGGGTTGCTTACCTGAGCTGTCTCCTTCCAGAGCATCAGCCAAGGCCACAGGGATCCAGGCCAGAACAAATGTTGCCAGGAGGGGCAGGAACAGTAGGGCCATGCTGCAGGATGAGGAGGGACTGGAGGAGGAAAGATGGGGTTAGACCTTGGGATGGACTTCTGACTCCCTACCGGATACACAGAAATCATACATATCCTGACTCCAGGAGCCCACTGTCCCCACCAAACTATTTATTAACACTACTTCTGATCCCTCTCTCCCCCCAGGGGATTCTTATTCAGAACCAAGACCTGGGTGCTGTCAGCTCACCACGTGACTTCAGGCAAGTTCTTTACTCTCATTAAGCCTTTATTTTCTTACTTGTAAAGGAGCACCGTTATTACCACTTCACAGGTTGTGATGAGGCTATGTGCTTTGAGAGTGCTTTTCATCAAAAAAGAAAAACAACAAAAACAAATAAACCCTGCATACCGTAAGAGCTCAATAAATGCTTATGGCATATAGCATAATGGCAGATACTGTTATGCTTAGAGTCCCCTCTGTCCCTCCCAGGGCCAGATTTCTTTGAACCCTCCTTCCCTGGTGGCTCAGACGCTAAAGCATCTGCCTACAATGCGGAAGACCTGGCTCAGGAAGATCCCCTGGAGAAGGAAATGGCAACCCACTCCAGTAGTCTTGCCTGGAGAATCCCATGGATGGAGGAACTCAGTAGGCTACAGTCCATGGGGTCGCAAAGAGTCGGACACAACTGAGCAACTTCACTTCACTCCACTTCACTTCCTCGCACAATACCCATCCAATTTTTCCTCATTATAGCTTCCTCCCTGAGTACCGTACCCACCTAGCTTCCTCCAGGAAGACTTCCTAGACTAAACCCAGGCAATGTACAGCTTCTCTCCAGTCTAACCCCTCCTTGACCTCCCCGCTCTACACTGCGCCATTACTTATAAGGAAACTCTTTACCCCCCAGCACCCTCCACCCCCTCCTTCTTGGCTGCTTTCTCCCTCCTTCCCAGCCTTTCCTTTCTGCCTGGCACGGCCTTTCCCACCAAATCTCCTGGCTCAGAAACCAGCTGGGACAAAGCCCCTGTCTCTGCTAGTCTGGCCTCCATCCAGCCTCTTCCTCCCCCCAACTCCAGCACCAGGCTAAGGGGGATGTGTGAGAATAAATGAGAGGGACCATTTCCCATCTGTCCTTGGCCATCAGAAGCTTTGAGAACTCAGACTATTCCTCCAAAGAGCTCAAGGCACTTATTACGCTCTCATAATGGATGGATGGGAGTGGGACACTGAGAAAGGGGCTCAGAGAGGGATAGGGTTGAAACTGAGTCCCCAGTGAAACCAAGTCAAGTACCAAGCCAGTGTGCCCCAAGGAGGGAAGCTGCAGAGCCAACTTCATTTTTAATGGTTGGCTTTTCCCTGGTGGCTCAGAGGTTAACGCATCTGCCTCCAATGCGGGAGATCCGGGTTCAATCCCTGGGTTGGGAAGATCCCTGGGGAAGGAAATGGCAACCCACTCCAGTACTCTTGTCTGGAGAATCCCATGGACGGAGGAGCCTGGTAGGCTACTGTCCACGGGGTCGCAGAGTCGGACACGACTGAGCGACTTCACTTCACTTAGCCTCAAAAGAGCATGGAGTCCCAAACTGCCATGGAGAGATGAAGATGAAAAGAGAGAGATGAAGCAGGAGAGATGAAGGTTAGACTACAAGCAAGACTTCCTTGACATCAGGCTTCTTCCTACT
Organism: Moschus berezovskii; assembly: GCF_049115385.1. NCBI lineage: Eukaryota > Metazoa > Chordata > Mammalia > Artiodactyla > Moschidae > Moschus > Moschus berezovskii. The sequence goes on along the minus strand of NC_142463.1, from coordinate 110,935,247 downwards.
GGCTACTCCCCATCTTCCCTGACCAATCAGGCTCTTCCCTTGTATATATATCCCATTTCCTGAGCCTGAGCTGATAGGAAATTACCCTCTGCTCCCAGATCCTCCCAAAGATCCCAGATCCTCCTAAGGACGCCTCCCCACCACTGTGATCTCCATTTCCCCCAGGATGGCTGGGCATCATTTCCTCAGGGTCAGAGATGGGGGTGGAATGGCAGGAGCCAGATTCCCAGAGACTCTCTTTGACCTTTGAGAGGGAGGAGGTTCTTGCTGAGACCCAATCAGAGGATGCTGGGAGCAGCTCTGGGCATGGGAGCACTTGAGAGGACTGCTCTCTGGGGTTGGAGAGGGGACCATTTGGCATGAACAGTCAGTGCCTGCCGGGTGCTTGGGAGACTGTTTTGCCATGCCTTTGAGCTGTGCCAGGTCCTGAGCTAGGCCCCTCTCTGGCGCCTTCCCTCCCCTCTCCCTGGGCTAGAGCTGGAGCGACTCACAGCTCTTTGACGGGCGGCCCAGAAACCCATATAGTTGGAGCCACTCTGGGACCAACACCGAGGACTTCCTTTCACCCCTGTTATGTAGGTGGGGGAATGAAGGGAGAAAGTCTGAAGCTGATGAGGACCTGGATGCGCTGAATCATGGAGCGTATCCCACCCCTCCCTCCAGGATTGGGAGTCGCTGATTAGCAAGGCCAAGAGGGTGGCCCTGATTGTGTGGTTCTCAGGAGCAGAGAGTTCTACACACCTTCCACCCCTTCACCAGTCCCACCAAGCTTGGGCCTCAGCCCCTTCCTTCTAGGAGTCCTGAGAAAACTTAAGCATCCCCTCTTTTGGACCAAGATTTAGACTCGGGGATCCAAGCCTTAGCCTCCATCCCACACATCCTACCACCTCCGTTCCATCTTCTCATCCTCCAGAGCTGGACACACCACTCCATCTCTCACCTCAGGAGCTCAGCAGTCTTCCTGTCCCTTCCCCTGATGCCACGCCATTCATTCCTCCGCTCCAGCTTCTGGATTTCTGCCCTTGTTTTGAGTTTCCCCAGCTGTTCGGGAAACTTCCTTCATGTTACATTACCATTCCTGTCTGACTATGGATGTCTATCCCCTCACAGGTTTCATAAACCCAGTCCACAGAGAATCAAGACCATGCTGTGTGTGCTGTGCATGTGTGCGCCCAGTGCCCTCCATCTCCATGCTGAGTGTCCACCGGCTGGCAGTTCAAGGTCTGCCCCATAGGAACTGAGCTCCAGTGCTCAGCAGAGACAGCAGGGATGCACAGGAGGCCAGAACTTTGGTCACCTCAGGAGGGAAGCTTTCAGCTATCCCCTTTGAGGCCATGTGAGGGGCAACAGGAACCTACACAATATCAATGAGGCCTTAACAGGGCCTACAGGAGTAATTGCAGTCATTGTAGAAAAATAGGCCTATTTATTGGAAGCACAACTAATAATATGATTAGCAACATCGCCAGCTGAGCTGTTGTGTAGTATAAAACCTGAAATGTGGGTGATGCTGTTATCCACGGCAAAGTTAGCCATGACAATACAGGCGCTGGTAATACTTGGGGTGGGTCTGGGGTAAGAGTGTCCCTTGATCTCACTGGTATTATCTGGAATAGGAATAACACAGATGCTAATGGTGCTATAAAATTGATGGCAAATCTTAGTCCTGTTAGAACCCAGTGGGCTGAGCTATTCTGATAGGAAGGGAGTATGGAAGTACTTGGCGGGGGAGGGGGGTGCTTCCCAGCCCAACAGCAGTGCTAGGAAGGAAAACAGGAGTGGTAACTGGAATCCCAGCTAACATTTCTGACGGTCTACCTGAGCCAGGTCTCTTAACTAAATGCTTCCCATGTATGCCTGTGTTCGTGCTAAGTTGCTTCCAGTCCTGCCTGACTCTGCGACCCCATGGACTGCAGCCTGCCAGGCTCCTCTGTCCATGGGATTCTCCAGGCAAGAATTTTGGAGTGGGTTGCCATGCCCTCCTCCAGGGGATCTTCCCCACCCAGGGATGGAACCCTTCTCTCTTATGTCTCCTGCATTGGCAGGTGAATTCTTTACCACTAGTGCCACCTGGGAAGTCTTTTCCATGTATAACCTCAACTTTAAGAAAAATACTCTTTAGGCATCACATCAATGAGGAATCCGAGGTTCAGGGAGGTCAACTAACTTGCCCAAGGTCACTTAGCAAGTAAGTTGGGATTCCATTTCCAGTGGGCGCCAGGACCACCCAATACAACTCCTATCGGCTGTCGCGCGAGCTACGAGGAGATTCCCCTAGGGTGGCCCGCCTCGGCTCCTCCCGCACTGCTGCCGGCACCGTGGGTACCCAGCGGCGGGGCATGAAGGTCGGAAATCTCGGCCGTGGTGCTGGGAGTGGAGCCCGCAGCAGGGAAGACGCGAGAACCCAGAGGAGCGTTCCCATGAGCCCGCGGACTCGAGGGGGCTGCGGGTTAGACTGCAAGCAGCAATGGGGGTGCCAGCGGCAGAGCTGGAGATGGCAGGATAGCAGGGACCGTGGGCGCTCCGAGCTGGCCGACAGCGGACCTCGCCGAGGTGTCAGGGGTCTGCGGGGTGAGCGCGCCCGGGCCGCGGGAGGCAAAGGCTGAGGGGTCGGGGGCGCAGACCACAGGGCAGCCGCCGGGAGCGCCCTTCTCTCTCCCTCCCATGTCTGGGAGGCCGGGATGGCGTCACACTCACCTACCGGCAGGCAGCTGAGGACCGAGATGGGGGTGCGGCACCGCGAAGTTTGCCGCCTCCTCTGGGGGTCTCCTCTGGGTCCACGGCACGATCCTGCAGCTGCGGCCGAGACTGCGGCGGGGACTGCGCGGACGCGAGGAGAGGCTGGGCCCGCAAGACGCTCGGAAGAGGGCGCCGGGCCGCCGGGCGCCGCACAAAACCCCCTTTCTTTCCCCCCGCCCCCGCCCCGCCCTTCCCCGAGGCCGCCCCTGCCCCCAGGCTGGGAACGCGGGGGGCTCGGGAAGATCACACGACCCGCTGCCTTCTCTGCATCGGTTCCCGGCGGCGGCAGCCGCGAGAGCAAGGACAAGCGAAGTAGGGCATCGTCCTGGGGATGAGAAGCCGAAGTCTTGGAGTAGGGAGGGAGGGAAGGCAGAAGGGGCGGGCAGGGAGCGCTCGCGATCTACAGGATGATGTTGCAGCTAGAGGGATGGAAGTTAGACTGTCGGAGGGACTTCCCGTCTTTCAGGGGGAGAGGAGGAGGGACTCAGCCAGTAAAGAAAAGGATGAAGGGAGAATGGGAGGGAGGCCTTGCTCCTGGAGAGACATCACACTTATAAGTGGGGGAGGGAACCTCTTTTTTGGAGGCAGGATCAGGTGCAAGTGACCTTAACCACCTCCCTGGAGGAAGCTCTGATTGGGTTTTGTCTTCCGCGATGCTCCCACTCCCTGCACAGAGGAGGAGCTGACTTTGCAGCTGGAGGCACGGAGGTTAGGCAGCAGATTCATGGGTTAAGGAAAGCAAGTCAGGACCTCTCTAGACATGGAGGAGGGGACGTGGCACTGTGAGCGGACATTACCGGTCATGCAAACCAATGTGCAAAATGCAGGCGTTGCTGGGAGCCCAGAGGGCCCACAGGCCAGAGCTGTCGCTGATGAATGCACAGCCTGGTGCCAGGGGGTGGGCCTTGAGAGCTGCCCAGCGGCCGGGGACTCCTCAGCGCCCAGAATACCAATGACACCCCCTCGACAGCCCCAGAGCCTCTGCCTCCCTCCTCTTTCCCAGGCTGTCTCTCCCCTTCCCTCCTCCCTCCTGGGATTCCAGGCGAAGTCCATGGTACAGACCGTGGGCAGGACAGCCAGCTGCCTGGATTCTCTCCCCTGGATACCAGGGATGGCATCGAAGATCGATTGTCAGGGGCTTTGAGCCCCACAAACTCCAGCAGCACCTCCAGAATATCCCAAGTAAAGCGGGCTGCCTGTAATGCAAATGCAACCTCAAGGCAGGTCCCTTGCCCATCCAAGTCCCTTTTGTATACAATTCTGAACTGCACTCTATTGGATGCCCCAACTGCCCCACTCATCACTGCCTGGGCTGCCATTCCCTGTGCTGTGGACTTGGCTCCAAAGGTATTGAGAAACTCACAAAACATACAAACAAAAAAATGCCGAACAGAAAACCCTCCTCTCCAAATCCTTAAGGATCTAAAAGGCATTATTCTAGCCCTTCCCCAGAGACCCATCTACTGTAGAGACAGGGCAAGAAAACCAGGCAGTAGCAGGTTGTAAGGTCCCTCAGTAAGAGACATGCCCCAGGCAGGGATGCAAAACTGATGGGGACAAAGCAAGGTGCCTGGGGAATCTGGGGAGAAAGAAACCTCAGTAAATCCATTTCATTAAACAAATATTAAGTGAGTGTCCATTATGGACCAGGCACTATTTTAGGTCTTGGGAATGCTGTCACATGTTTTCTAGTGGAGAGGAGGGGATCTGAGAAGGCCTCTGAGGACAGATCTGAGCAGTACCTGGGTAGTCCTGGGACCTCCCTTTGCTCTCCTCAGACCTTGCATCCATCCCCGAGCTGAGAGACAGTCTCAGCATTGGTGCCTGCATCCAGCCTAACCCCCTCTCAGGCTCATCTCCACATGGGGCTTGATGGAGCTTGAGCACAGCCAGGCAGAGCCAGGCAACTGAGTGGCTGAAATTCAATCCCGGTGGTGGCTCACATGTAACCACAATTCTTGCCTCGGGGAAACCTGGCTGTGACCAGAGAAGACAGACAGTGACCTTCCTCGCCACCTACCCTTGTGACTAGAAATGTGGGCACACATTTTGGCGCCCTGGAGGAGTCCAACCTCCAGCAGCACCTGGGTCTGGACAAAGGCTGGAACCAGACAGTCTGTTCCAAGAGCCAGGCCCCTGGTGGGAAACCAGACCTGGTGAGAGAACAGTCGGCCACTGCTGTAAAGATCTTGATGAGAGCAGCACTCTGGAGTCATGGTCAAACTCCTGTACCACCATTTGCAGTGACGAAACCTTGGAAAGATCTTTGTTTCTTTGGAACATTTATTCTTGTGTGCAACAGGCTGAATAGTATCTACTGCCCTGGGTAATATCTACTATACTGGGGATGGGTAAGGGAGGCACCTGACCCATAGCTTAGGTTCAGCAAAATCTAATTGTTTTTTTCTTTTTTAATTGAAGTAGAGTCATTTGCAATATTGTGTTAGTTTCAGGTGTACAGCAACACAATCTAAAATCTAATTATTTTCCTTTACTGATCATACACACAAACTGTAATCTGCACCAGATTTCCTGGCCAATTGACCAGATGGCCACTCCCCTGTAAATGGGGTAGAGGGCTCATTATTTGAGAGAGGATTCCTTTCCCAGGGGAGGAAATGTGCACCATCCCAAGACTTTCCATTATTTCCAGATGTGAAAATTCATACCAAAGTCTAATCTTGCCCTTGATCTGGCAACCTTTAATCAGGGACTTTCTTTACTTTCATCTTGACCCATGGCCATGGGACAACCGCTGCCACCATCCCCCCCGTCCCCCCGCCACTGCCAATTTCTATCCTCTTTCTGAGAAGAGATGAGAACCAGGACTTTCCCTTCTAGGACTCAGAAAGGGATCCCCAGGGACTGGCTGGAAGCAAACAGGATTAATGGAAGCAGGAAGACTGAAAGTCAGTTTTCAGGTAGAACTTTCTGCCCCAGTAACAGGAGGAGCATGTCTCAGGCAACCTTAGTATCTTCTGGACGAGGAAACTGAGACTGGAATGGTGAAGTAACTGTCTAGAGTCACAAGGCATGTACTTGACATGACCAAAATCAAGTCTCCAGACTCCCAGGCCCGGGTTCTTGCCAGGGACTGCAGCTGTCTTTCTCAGGAGAGAGAAAATGGGGGAGGTAGAGAGAAGAGAGGAGTAAGTGGGGGCAGCTCTCCTTCCTCTCCCACGTGCAATCCAGCTGGCTGTCTCCCAGCCTCCTGCACCCTGGAGAGTTTTCCAGTCTCTCTGGATGAGAACAATCAATCTCCAGACCACTCCCCCCAACCCCCACCCCGCCAATATCCTCCATCCAGGACAAAGCTGAGGCCATGACCCAAGTTCAGGAAACAGAATCTCCCCTCTCCTCTCCAAGTTCTAGCATCTCAACTACCCCCACCTCCCCCCCACTCCCCGCCCCGTCTCCTGTTAGCCCTGGGCCTTCCTCACTGGTCTGCCAATCACAGTCACAGTGGCCACTGAGAGACCTTGTCCTTCCAGCTTCTTGGACACCTGCCCCCACTTTCCCAGACTCGGGGGTGGGGGCCCAGGCAGCTTGGTTCCTCTCTGAGGCCCTGCACACTGCACAGGCACCTGGATCCTGTGCCATGGGGACATGGGAGTGGGGCTGAGACGGGGGATGGGCACGGCGCTGAAGGCTGGCACAGCTGTGTTTGGAGAATAGGGGCTTTGATAGCTTCTGAAAAGGGCCAGGAAGCACGGGACCCCAGCCCTAGGGAGGGAGGGCACAGGAATGGGCTCCTGAGGGCTCCTGCAGCTGACTGTGGGTGGGAGGGGAAGTAGGGTGGTGTGGAGACAGTGCGGGAACCTGCAAGCTGACCAGCGCTGTGGGAGAGACCCTGCAACGTGAGCGGGAGCCAACTGTCCCCTCTGAGCTGACAGACCCTCGCTCTGAGGGCTGCAAACTCGTGTTCAGAGGAGACCACAACTGAAGGAACTGGAAGCCGTAACCCTGAGTACTTCCAAACCTAGTTCTTAAGAAAAAAGTCCATGCCGTCTGCAGGCTCCCTGCTGCCCCTCTCCAGCCTCCTGATGGGGAAAGACAGCTCACTTTTTCTATTCTGGAGCAGGTAGGTACTCTCTGAGTCTCAGTTTCTTCACTTTTAAAATGGTAATAACACTTTATTTTATGATTTTGATGTTGGAACCATATAAATGCTTTCTATAATTAGAACAAAAAATTAAACTGGAAGAAATTAATTTTAAATTAACTTAAATGGAGGAAAAGTGATGCAATCCCTAAAATTTTAAAACAAAATGAAACAAATTATATATGAAGTTGGAGGTTAAACCACATAGAAGAATTTTCTTTCAAGTGATTATAACACTCAGCATTTTCTATAGATCCCCAGGAACAAAAAGAACCATGGAGATATCTTACTGTTGGCATTATTATTTTGAAAAGTGCTATTTATGGTGATAAAGCAAACAAGTAATTATAGTAATGGTGTTCAGAAATAAGATTTTCAGTGCAAGAAAGGGAAAACTAAGCAAAAACTGCTCATCTTAAAACTGAAATGGAAATAATGGCATGAACTCATGATTTACATATCTATCTTCTGAGAGAAGTCTCCTGAAAAGGCTTAGAAGCAATGACAAATCAATAACAGTGAATACCTCTTATGTCCAGACTGTGGTCTCTAAATAGTACTTTTCACTAAAAGGAACTCTTTGGAGAAATTCCAGGTCTGGGGCAGGAGAGTTTGTTATACTTGAGAATAAAGAAGTTATAAGACGCAGGTCAAGTTCATGTGAAAAGGACCCAGTAGCCAACTTGAGAAGATTCCCACTGGCCAAAGATGAAACAACATGGGCATTAAGCTGAAATGACTGGAAGAGATTGAGACATGTGAAATGGATCCAGAGTCTATGAGCTTATAATGATACTACAAAATAGGATCACTGGTCACCTCTGGATAGTGATAAGACATCAACTCAATTTTGAAAATGAACTGGGTACAGCAGATCCTGTTGGTGGCCCCATCCGTCTGCCCTTAGCAATCACCTCAATAGACCAAAGGCTGCTGACTGCCTAAGGATTAGTTTCTGATGCGCAGGTACGCCTGGCTAAGTGCATCGCAAGCCAGAATGGCCCTGGAAACGGCCCTCCATCAGTGGCAGAGGGCGAGCTGACAGACTGAAACCCAGCCCCTTGCCTCTCAGGAAGGAACACTGTGAGGCAAGTTCCTGCCAGAGCTCCCAGCAGCTTTAAGCTTCAGCTGCCCTCAGTCATCACCTGCCTAATTTTATTTACTGAATTATTAATTGGATTCCTCCCCTTCCTATTAAGGTCTCCCTTTCCTATGGGAAAGATGGGAATACCAGACCACCTGGTCTGCCTCTTGAGAAACCTGTATGCAGGTCAGGAAGCAACAGTTAGAACTGGACATGGAACAACAGACTGGTTCCAAATAGGAAAAGGAGTATGTCAAGGTTGTATATTGTCACCCTGCTTATTTAACTTATATGCAGAGTACATCATGAGGAACGCTGGGCTGGAAGAAGCACAAGCTGGAATCAAGATTTCTGGGAGAAATATCAATAACTTCAGATATGCAGATGACACCACCCTTATGGCAGAAAGAGAAGAGGAACTCAAAAGCCTCTTGATGAAAGTGAAAGAGGAGAGTGAAAAGGTTGGCTTGAAGCTCAACATTCGGAAAACAAAGATCATGGCATCTGGTCCCATCACTTCATGGGAAATAGATGGGGAAACAGTGGAAACAGTGTCAGACTTTATTATTTTGGGCTCCAAAATCACTGTGGATGCTGATTGCAGCCATGAAATTTAAAGACGCTTACTCCTTGGAAGGAAAGTTATGACCAAACTAGATAGTATATTAAAAAGCAGAGACATTACTTTGCCAACAAAGGTCTGTCTAGTCAAGGCTATGGTTTTTCCAGTGGTCATGTATGGATGTGAGAGCTGGACTGTGAAGAAAGCTGATCACCAAAGAATTGATGCTTTTGAACTGTGGTGTTGGAGAAGACTCTTGAGAGTCCCTTGGACTGCAAGGAGATCCAACCAGTCCATTCTAAAGGAGATCAATCCTGGGTGTTCATTGGAAGGACTGATGCTAAAGCTGAAACTGCAATACTTTGGCCACCTCATGCGACGAGTTGACTCACTGGAAAAGAGTCTGATTCTGGGAGGGATTGGGGGCCTGGAGGAGAAGGGGACGACAGAGAATGAGATGGCTGGATGGCATCACCGACTTAATGGACATGAGTTTGAGTGAACTCCAGGAGTTGGTGATGGACAGGGAGGCCTGGCGTGCTGTGATTCATGGGGTCACAGAGAGTCGGATGCAACTGAGCGACTGAACTGAACTGAACTTTCTATTAAGGTCTGGGCATTTTCAGACCCCTGAGTCCTGAGCACACATGGGTGGGCACAGCTCCAGCCCAGTTGTGCATTTGTGACTGGGTGTGAGTACATGCAGAGACAGGAGAAAGCTGTGTGAGCAGGAGGCCCGGCCCCACATAACCCATCTCTGCTGCACCCCTGCTTCTCTCTCAGCTCACCCTATCACCTTGTGTGGTTTGTCTGTGATTAGAATTCAGAGGAGGAGGTTTATGCCTGGTCCATGGCTGGGTCACTGTGACATATTGATGGGAGCTAAACACAGGCTGTCACCACACTGCAGCCCCACCCATGGGTGGCCCTGAAAGGCAGTGGTGAGGGAATATCCTCCCAGGGGGTTGTTTCAAGCAGTACACTGGCCATCTACTTTGCAGGGAGAGAGGTGGCTTGAAGGCAGTATATACGTGGACTCTTGAGCAGGGCAAATGGCTTGTTGGTTGATCAGGCCAGGGGAGGGCAAGACTGGAAGGTTGGAGGTAAGGAAGTCTAGGCAAGAGCCATAATGGATGGACCCTCAGGAGTGGGCATTGTGTCTGATGGCAGTTCCATTTAAGAGCATTCACTGCAGAGGAGACATTGAAGAGCTAGGGAGACACAAGGACTCCAGTGGATAATAGCCAGCCTTTGTCCTCCACCATGCCAGGGCTTGCACAATGGGCCTGTGAATGGAGTTACTGTGGTAATGAATGTGGAGACTAGATAAGGGCTCACCAGCATGGGCTCCCTGTCACCAAGGCTGATCTAGCTGCTGCCAATGCTGGATGTTCAGCCTGTCAGCAGCAGAGACAGATGTTAGCTCAACATGGTACCATCCCTCAAGGACACCAGCCAGCCAGTGGGGAGCATATTGATTACAACATACCTCTTTCAGTCTGGAGGTGGGGAGCAGTAACTCCTTACTGGGATTAATGCATATTCTGGATTTGGGTTTGTTTTCCCTGCCCAAGTACCTTGGCCGTCACCAATATCTTTATTGAAGGACATAAAGGAAGGGTTTATCCATATGAGATGCCATGCAGTATCACCTCTAACCAAGGGGATCTACTTACAGTGAAGTAACTGTGCCAGTGGGCACGGGACCACAGGCTCCACTGACCCTACAATATGCAACATCTCTTTGAACCTGCCAACCTAGTAGCACATTAGTGTGGCCTCTTTACAGCATATCTAAATACCAGCTTGGGGGAAACATCCTCTGGTGTTGCGGTACTGGCTTTACAACGAAGTATATGCATTTTAAACCAGTGGTCATTACGTGGTGCTGTGTCCCAGTTAGCTAGAAATCATGGGTACAGGAACCAGGATATGGAGGAAGCAATACCCCCTCACCAGTGACCCACTTAGGGAACTTGTGCCTCCTGTCCCTATAAATTTAAGCTCTGCAGGATTAGCAGTCCTAGTTCCTAGGGCAAGAGATGCAACTACCAGGTGTCACAGGAAGGGTATCACTAAACCTAAGGCTGTAGCAGCTTGCGGGTCAGGTTGGGCACTTCATGCCAACTGACCAGTAAGGAAAGAAAGAATTCTATTGACAAAGATATTTGATCTTGATCATCCCATGTCCAGTGGTAATCATGAATAGGCAGTTCCAGCGATGTCGGCCTGTTAAGGGCATGATGATGAAAGACTGAGGCCTTTGGGGATGAAGGTCAGGGTTTCTCCATTTCAAGGGTTGGTCCATTTCATAGACCAACAGAAGGAAGGGTAGAGGAGGGAGAGGTTGCATATTGACTACAGCCTTGGAACCAACTGCAGGCACTGTTTGTCCCGCTCACCCTCCTGTTGTAAGACTTTCTTTTTAAAAACTTGTTTGACGATACCACAGGGCTTGTAGGATTTTAGTTTCCCTCAGTTCAGTTCAGTTCAGTCACTCAGTCATGTCCGACTCTTTGCGACCCCATGAATCACAGCACGCCAGGCCTCCCTGTCCATCACCAACTCCCGGAGTTCACTCAAACTCATGTCCATCGAGTCGGTGATGCCATCCAGCCATCTCATTCTCTGTCGTACCCGTCTCCTCCTACCCCTAATCCCTCCTAGCATCAGACTCTTTTCCAGTGAGTCAACTCGTCGCATGAGGTGGCCAAAGTATTGAAGTTTCAGCTTCAGCATCAGTCCTTCCAATGAACACCCAGGATTGATCTCCTTTAGAATGGACTGGTTGGATCTCCTTGCAGTCCAAGGGACTCTCAAGAGTCTTCTCCAGCACCACACATCAAAAGCATCAATTCTTCGGCGATCAGCTTTCTTCACCAGGGATTGAACCCTGGCCCTAACAATGAAAGCACTGAGTCATAACCACTAGACTACCAGAAGAATTCCCAATACTCTTTTCAAAGAGTTAGAGATTGTGATCAGCTACCACCTTGAAGAATCGGTGAAGGAACAAAGTGATCTTGTTATGGAGACACAAACGGGTCTGAGCAGTGCAAAGTGGGGAGCATGGCTGTGGGCCATGTCCTTCGCATCCACCCCTGAAGTGGAAGGCTTCTGGGAGAGCATCTGTGACTCTACCTGGGGGTGTTTTCTCCTGGTCTTGGGGGCCTGTCTGTGCTCAGGGCTAGCCAGGAATGCTAAAGGGTAATGCTCCCAGAAGCAGCCCTCAACTTTCAGACAGGAAGTTGACCAGTAATACAATAAGTACTCTACATACAAATGAGTTCCATTTGGAGAGCACTTCATAAATCCAGTTTGTTCATAAGTCCAACAAAGTTAGCCTAGGTACCCAACTAACACAATCGGCTATAGAGTGCTGTTTTGTAATAGGTTTATAATACTTTATACACTAATTCAGTTCAGTCTCTCAGTCGTGTCTGACTCTTTGCGACCCCATGAATCACAGCACGCCAGGCCTCCCTGTCCATCACCAACTCCCGGAGTTCACTCAGACTCATGTTCATCGAGTCGGTGATGCCATCCAGACATCTCATTCTCTATCGTCCCCTTCTCCTCCTGCCCGCAATCCCTCCCAGAATCAGTGTCTTTTCCAGTGAGTCAACTCTTTGCATGAGGTGGCCAAAGTATTGGAGTTTCAGCTTTAGCATCAGTCCTTCCAATGAACACCCAGGACTGATCTCCTTTAGAATGGACTGGTTGGATCTCCTTGCAGTCCAAGAGACTCTCAAGAGTCTTCTCCAGCACCATAGTTCAAAAACATCATATATGTACATAAAAAACCAACACAAAAAATAAAGGCAACATTTTTAACTTTGTAGGACAGCACCTTGAAAGTACAGTAGTACAACACAACAGCTGGCATACAGGGGCTGGCACCAAGTGAAAAGGCAAGAGGAATTATTGACTGGAGGAGGGAGATGGGAAAGCTGGAAGACTGTCAGCAATAGGAGACAGAGGGCAAGCCACAGTTTCACTCTCAGCTGACGTTGATGGCATGGGTTCTGGTTTCTCTATGGTGTCAATTCTATCTCCCCTCTTGAAACAACAATCCAGTGATGAATGTTTGCATTTTTGAAAGCTTACAACTTGAAGGTTCGTATCTGGGCACTTACTGTACTTTAGTTTCTTTGCCCCTCAGGTGGTATTTCCTGGGACAGGTTCTACACCGCCTTCCAGAATTCCCAAGCAGGATTCAGCCCCGGTCGCTCCACCAGCTCTATCACAATTTTTCACCAGCTTTCTCCCTTTTCCTGTCTCTCTTTTTCAGTCTTCTACCAGTGCCCCTTGGCATGACCCCCCAGATAAACTCCTTGCACTCAAAGTCTTGACTCACATCGGCTTTTGGGGAACCCTTTTGTCTTAGTCAGTTCAGGCTGCTAAAACAAACGACCACAGCTGGGGTGGCTTAAATGTCTCACAGTACTGGAGGCCAGCATATCTGGCGTCTGGTGAGGGCCTACTTCCTGGTTTGCAGACAACTGTCTTCTCATTGTATTCTCACATGGTAGGGAGCGGAGAGAGGAAAAAAGCTCTCCCAAGTCTCTTCTTATAAGGGCACTAATTTCATCATGAGGGCTCCATCCTCATGACCTCATTATCTCCCAAAGGTCCCATCTCCAAACACCAGCACATTCAGGATTAGGATTTTAACATAGGAACTTTTAGGAACAGGGAGACAAACATTCACTCCATAACACCTATCAAAGACAAGTGGAAAAGAATCAAACGTTTAAAGATTTTATTTATTTGGCTGTGCTGGGTCTTTGTTGCAGTGTGCAGCCTGTGGTGTGGTGTAAGGGTTTTAGTTGCTCCCACGGCATGTGGGATCTTAGTTCCCTGACCAGGGATTGAACCCACATCCTCTGCATTGGAAGGCAGATTCTTAACCACTGGACTGCCAGGGAAGTCCTGAGAATCAAACATTAATCCTACCCTCCTGAATGGCTTATCTGTCGGGTTAACAAAATAGTCGATAAGGAACATTTTTCTTTATAGACAATTCACAGCTAATAACTGAAGGAGGAATGGCAAAATTAGAACATCTCCATTTCACACTCCTAATAAAATAATGGATCTAGAAAGTGATCATCAGTGGCCATTAGATAAGAAGTTGAGGAGTGTAGCGGGTTAAAAAAGTGGCTACAAAAAGATATGCCCACATCTTAATCCCTGAAAACTGCAAGGGTTAACTTGTTTTGAAAAGGGCCTTTGTGGGTGTAATTCATTACATGAATTCACTCCTGAAATGCAGTTAATGTTTTTGAGAAGGGATCATCCTGGGTTAGCCAGGTAAGGCAAATGCAATGACAAGGATCCGAATGAGAGACAGGAGAGGGGAAGGAAGCGGAGAGTTCAGTGAAAGTCAAAGTCGCTCAGTCGCATCCGACTCTTTGCAGCCCCAAGCTATACGGTTCATGGGATTCTCCAGGCAGAATACTGGAGTGGGTGGCCATGCCCTCCTCCAGGGTATCTTCTCAACCCAGGGATTGAACCCAGGTCTCCCACATTGCAGGCAGATTCTTTACCAGCTGAGCCACCAGGGAAGCCGAGAGATTTCAGTGATGCAGCCAAAAGAGCCCAGGAATGCCACCCGCCCCCAGAAGATAAAAGAGACAAGAAAGAATTCTGAGAGCCTCCAGAGGGAGTGAGATACTGCCAGCACCTTTAGTGTGGACTTCTGGCCTCCAGACTGTTGTTAAGACAACAATTTCTGTTGTCTTAAGCCACCAAGTTTGTGGTAGTTTGTTACAGCAGCCATGGGAAACTAATACAGTGAAGAACTTTGTAATGAATGGATTGGACTCACACCACCTGAAGTTACTGATCAATCTTAGCATCACTATTCAGTCCAACAACCAGATACCATGTGCCTCCTGAGGTGATGAAGGAGGAAGTACACAGTTGTTGTTCAGTTGCTACGTTGTGTCTGACTCTTTGCGACACCATGAACTGCAGCATGCCAGTTATCACTTATGAAATATTCCTAGGGAAAAGAGTGAATATAAGCTTAATCTGAGCTACTGAACTGAACTGAACTGACTGAAGCTTAATCAAACTTCCAAATGTAATTACAGGGGTTGGAGGGATATATTTAATGACACTTCAAGGATACACTCAGCCAGATCCAGAAGGTGAGAAACTTGACAGGAAAGTGACCTAGTTTCATAAACAAGCAAACAAGATGGCATAAAAAAAAATGAAAGAGGAAGAAGTGTTATGGTTTAAAAGATACTTAACCAAAAAAAATCAAATGCAATATAGATCCTGGTTTGAGCAAATAAACTATAAAGTTATATTTTTTAGACATTCAGAAGAAAGTTATTTGAACTAAATATTAGATAACATTAATTTCATTTTATTGAGGAATATGATAGTAGAATTATGATTTTTAAGTCACTATATATTAGAAATACAAACTGAGTATTTACAGGTGAAATGATATGCTGTTTAATATTTGCTTTAAAATACTCCAGCAAAGAGCAAACACAAATGAGAGGACTCAAGAGATAAGAATTTTGAAATCGTCAAGCTGGAAGATGGAGTCATTTGTTATTCTATTCTATTTGGTGTATGTTTTAAATTGTCTATAACAAAAAGATAACAGTAATAGCAATATGAAGAGTAGTTGTAAGAATTCATGGTTATATATTTTAATGGGCAAAGAAACAAGGCTTTGCAGCAAATGAAAAGCTTCTCCCATGACCATTTCTCATATACCGAAGAAAAAAAGCTATCTTCTTACAGTCTGAGTTGCAAGGCCTCAGATATTGACGTTCTGGGACTCTGACTACATAATACACTAGAACTTAGAAACCCAGAAGAGTAAGGCAGTGGGTGACTACCAGTAGGTCCCAGAATTTAGACTGCTCTCCTTGCTGCTGGTGGTAGACACGGGTGCTTTCTGTTCACCAGGTATTTCCAGTTCTTTCAGGCCCTCTTGTGGTGGAGCGGGACCCGTGATTAGTTCTGGAGAATGGACAAGACTGGTGTCCCTGGGACCTGTAGCTTTTAATTGCTTGTATAAGACCCTCTGCTGCTGCTGCTAAGTCGCTTCAGTCGTGTCCGACTCTTCGCGACCCTATGGACTGCAGCCCACCAGGCTCCTCGGCCCCTGGGATTTTCCAGGCAAGAGTACTGGAGTGGGATGCCATCGCCTTCTTCGATAAGACCCTCTAGAGCTCTTTTATTTTTTCCTTCTGGTGTGGTGATTGATGACATATGACATGGTGGCTGCTCTATCAATCCGGATAGATACCTGAATGACTAAAATGAGAAGAGTCCACTTGTTGACCATAATGAACATGTGGCCAATTAAGAAATAAATCTTTATGTTTTAAACCACTGAGATTTGGGGGTTGTTTGTTATCAAAGCATAATTTAGCTCATCCTGACTAATCACCGCTGTACAGCAACAAATTCCACGGGCTGCCTGCTAAGAACTTGAATAATAATTATTATTGTTATTCTGTTACCATCATTATTACTCATTAATTATTAAAGGGACCACTTACTGAGGGCCTCTTATGTGTATCAGGCATGTACTACCCAGTCCATGCATTGTCTCAATTACTACTCACAACAAATTCAGGAGGCAAGACCAAGATGAGATGACCCAGATGAGAAAATCAAAGCTTAGGAACTGTCACAAATATTTCATTTGCTATATGACAATTCTTGAAGATGATATTCATTCAATCATACTTTGTCCCTCATATAAAGTCCCATGGGATCAATTCTCTTTATCAATGATTGCAAGAATCCTCTTGGAAAGCCATCTTACAACATGGATCAAGCATCATCGAAAATTCATACTCAAAAAAAAAAAAGAAAGTTCTATTCTTTTCTCCAGTCATGATTATTCTCTAGCCCAGGCTTTTTGTGGTATAGTTAGATTGCTTGAACAGGGAATTTCCTATCAGTCCAGTAGTTAGGGCTCCCCACTGTTCACTGCCTGGATGGTGGGGGAACTGTGGCACAGTCCAAAAAGAAAAAATTGCTTAAACAGAAATAAGTAAATAAAATATATAATATACATTAAGGAAAATGAATTAATGACATTGGAGTTTGTCTCTTGAGTTACAGGTATATTTCTTTTAGCCTGATGTTAAGAGTGTTCCCGGTTCAATTAGCCCTTTTGCCCTGGCGGCCATGGCGGTGGTGAACGCTAAACCAAATGCACAACCCCCCTGAAGTATTAGCCCTCTGAGGACTTTATTTTGTCAGTTTGCCACCTCCTCCCGAGTTTATTTCCTGTCAGTTTTAACAACGGAGTGACTTTCCTGCCTTTAACAGTAGTCATGCAAACTCTTCTGGGAGACTGGCAGGATACAAACACATTTTGAAATATATTTAGGTCCACCTTCTGTTTGTTTTGCTGTGCCCAGGGGCTAGGCCTGGGGCTTTGGAGCGCTCCTAGCCAGGAACCTTAGGTAGGGGTGTGGCGCCCCCGCGTGGTGCCTGGCACAACATCACTCTGAATTCACTATCCAAGGCCAGGCCGCCCACGGTGTGTCCAACTCTCCTAAGGTCTTTTGGTGCCCTCTCCTCCTTCCAGTAGGTGGCTCCATGGTACAGAATCTGCCTGCAGTGCAGAAGCGGGAGAAGGGTTCCATTCCTGGGTCGGGAAGATCCTCTGGAGGAGGAAATGGCAACCCACTCCTGTATTCTTGCCTGGAAAATCCCGTGGACAGAGGAGACTGGCAGGCTACAGATCATGCGGTCGCAAAGAGTCGGACACGACTGAAGCGAATGAGCACAGCACAGCACCTCGAAATCCCTACTCTCTGGCAGGCTCATCCCTGGGCAGTAGCCCCTCCTTTGCCTCTGTATTCCGAGGCGCTGGCTCAGCACGCTGGATCCAACGTGATCCCCCTCAACCCGCGCGCCCCCAGGCCCACGCCTCGCTGACAGCTTCACCCAACACAAAAAGTCCTCAGGTTATTTTATTGCCAGACAGAAGTCAGTTACTGCCCCTGGGACGCCTCTCCCGTCACCTAGCCGTGGCTGCGTCGTCTGCCGCGGGGTGGGGGCCGCGAACCGCCTCGGGTCAAGGGTTCGCAGCTGCGCGCTACCACCCGGGCGCCACCACTTCCCTTCCCCGACGCCGGGCCAGCCCGGATCCTCGGCCCGCAGCCTTCGGTCGAGAAGGCGGGTCAGGAGGAGCTGCTCCTCGCCCGATGGAAGGGGAGGCTCTCGGGAAAGTGGCGAGAGACCCCCGCCATGACTCCCAGGCTTTGTCGCGTGCGCTGGAGGGGGTGCGGTGGGCTCCTATTCGGAGTAGCAGTAGGTCCCGTAGGCCGCCTGCTGCGGTCTGGGGAAGCCGAAGCTGCGCACTCCGGGATCCGGGAGGCCCCCGCAGCGCGGCCGAGGCGTCGTGATGGGGAAGCGCACGCTGCCGTCCGCCAGCCAGCCGCCGTCGCACTGGTCCAGCCCGGAGAACTTCCAGGCGGCATAGAGGTGCCCGACCTTGGCCACCATGGCCCCGCGCCGCCGGCAGGCCGCGTGGGCTTCAGACAGCGTCAGCCGCCCGGGCACGAAGAACACGTGACCTGGGAACCGAAGCAGGTCGCTGACTGACCAAGAGCAGGGCCGGCCGGGGCGGGGCGGAATTGAGGCTCCCAGCGGGCAGAGTCGGGGTGGGGGAGAGGGGCAGCTGTGGATCGGGGGCTCCGAGCCTGGGTAGGAGTGGGAGTGTAGAGACTGGGGGTGCAGGTGAGGTTGTAAAGGACAGGCTGCGGGCCGGGTGGGCAGAGTGACGGAGGGGTGAGGCCTTCAGGGGGCCACGCAGTTGGCCTGTAATCTCGGGCCTCTAGCCGTCTACCTTCCCGGCCGCCTTCTCGAGGCCCGAGTCCTGGCCCCCTCGCCCAGCCCCCGCCTCCTTCTCAGGTTGGATCCTCCGTCCGGTGAAGGTCAGGCCCGGGCCGCTCCGAACGCGGAGGCTGGCCCGCCCCGGCCCCTTACCCGACAGCGCGGAGGTGAAGCAGAAGGCGTCGTAGCGGTCGCGCTTCCGGTCGCGGGGCCCGTAGCTGCGGATCCCGGGCCGACCTCGGCCACCGCAGGGCGCGCGCGCCGTGAGGACAGGGTAGCGCACGGAGCCCTCGAGCAGCCAGCCCGCGTTGCACCAGTCCAGACCCTCGGTCCACGCTGGCGGGAGATGGCGGGGGACGGAGGAGGGGTATCGGGGTTAAACGCGTCACAGGCGGGAGCCAAACCCGGAGTTCGCCTCCGCTGGGGTCCAGGCGACAGCCCGGAGGGAGCCTGGGCGGTGCCCGGGCTCGGCCACTCACCCTGGTACAGCTGGGCGTAGGTGGCCAGACGTCCGTCCTGCTCCTCGCACGCCTGCTTCGCCTCGTAGTAATTGAACTGGTACCGGCCCCGGCTGGGCTGGTACGGAAACACCACACCTGGCAGTGGGGGGCAGACAGCCTGGAGACGGCCGGCAGAAGGAGAGGGGGAAGGAAGGGCGGTGCAACCTAGGAGAAAGGGCTGGGGACTCCGGGAGCAGGCAGGGGGAGAGGCTGGAGAGGAGCCCCGGGAGACCTGAGACGGGACGGCCAAATCACCGCCAGAGGGGAAAGCGGCAGCCACCGAAGGGCCTCACCCTCCAGGCGCAGGGTCAGCGCCACGCTCTCGTCCTCGATGCCGTTGATGAGCTCACAGCGGTACCGGCCCTCGTCTTCCAGCCGCACGCCCGCGATGACCAGGGAGGCGTCCAGCCGATGCCCTCTTCGCATCCTAGCACGCCCCCCCAGGGGCCCGTAACCCCGGGCGTGCAGCCCGTTGGTGATGAGGATGGGCGTTTCCCGGAGTTCCCCGGGCTCCACTTTGCTCCAGCGCACCTTGTAGCTGGGAGGCGGGGCGCCCAGGACGCAGGGCAGCGTGGTCGTGGCCCCACGACGAGAGTGAATGACGTCGTGGATGGGGGGCAGGAGGTAGTGGGGGCCAGGGTGGGGTGCTGAGCAGAGGGGGCCACAGTGGCAGGAACCCCTTGACCCCCATTTCCCCAAGTGCCTGTCCAAAGCCAGTGTTCCCCAGACCCCCCCAAACCTCTCTCCATTGCTCACTCGGAAATGACTCTCAGTCCCTGAGGACCTCCAACAACCCTTCCCACTTTCCCCACCACTGTTCTCCAGATTCTGGGCCGAATTAAGGTCTTACCTTGGTCCCCCAGGGCTCTGTGGAAGGTGGCGAAGGCCCAAGGGAGAAGGAAGTGGCAGAGAGTAGGGAGACTGATCCTGCTTTGCATGGTGGGAGTCAGCCCAGGCTGTGGGGCACAAGGTTGGGCATTCCTGAGCTCTAAGGGAATGGGGTGGGGAGATGATGAACTCCCATCGGGATTCCTCAGAGGGGACTGCTTGGCTGGAAGCCAGGCGGCAGATAAAGGGGCTGAAATTGTTAGCAAAGGAAGGCGACAGGCAAGGGGCAGTAACAAACTCTACTCTCCCACGCCACCCCCGCCAGGCTTCCTGGGCCATCCTTTTTCCTCTCTTGTCCCTTCCGTCAGCAGGTCCTGACTGAGCCTCCTCTCCCTATCCATTTTCAGCACAAGGGCTCCTTCCCAAGTCTTCCCTTCTGGATTGCCACCTCTGGTCTCTATCTTCACCCAACACCCATTCTCCATCTGAAACCAGAGTAAATATGATCTTGTCACTCTCCTGCTTAAAGCAGTGACTCCTCGTTGCCAATGGGGATCAAATCCAGTGTCCTAACCCAACTTCCAAGGCTCTCTGTGATCCAGCCTCTCAGGGCACCTCCAACATTGCCCCCTACCCCACTCCTCACCACCTGTGCCCTCGGCCCTATGCTCCAGACATGTTCTGGCTCCAGCACAGTCCGAGTTCACCCTCACCTTCTGACAGGCAGTCAGTTTGGGCCTCCCCTCCTCGGGGGAACCTTTCCTCTTGCCCCTGCTTCATCACACTGCAGCGCGCTGTGATCTGCCACTCTGGTTTTCCTACTGCTCTGGACTCGGAACTTTTTTCCTTAGAAGTATTTCTATTAGCTAAATTAGCAGTGTGAATTTGAAAGTTAAATACATATGCATATGTAGACTACATCAGTGAACTCCAGTAATTATAAAGTTATAAAGTATAAAATGATAAGGCTACTAAAAATTATTTTGAACACAGCTGTCTCTTTCAGTAGCTGATTTCCCCCCTTCTTTATCTTATCTATTCTTTATCACCTTGGCCATTTTTTTAAATAATCGGGCTAAAGACCCCTCAGCCTAGTTTTATCCCTTTTTAAGATCTGATTCCTCTACTTTCTAATCATATGACTTTGAACAAGTTGCTTAACCTCTCTCTGCTTCAATGTCCTCAGTAAAATGTGGGGGATAGTACCTACCTCATTGAGTAGTTGTGGAGTTAGATGAAGTAACATACATAAAATGCTTAAACAGGTCCTGATATCTATGGATAAGTGCTCTGTATATGCTAGTTGTTATCTGCAACTGCCGACATAGTTTCTGGCACATGGTCGGTGCTAAATAAACATGTGTGTTAATGAATGAGCTCACATGAAGGACTTTTGGGAAGAAGAGCAGGGACATGGCAAGAGGAAGGAAACTTTAAGGAGGACTCGGAAGGCTAAAGAGCCAAGCTCCATCTTCCAGCAGATGAAGATCAGAGCTGAGTATGCGGCAGGAGACAGAGGTTAGGTGCAGAAAGGACTTCCCAATGGCTAAGAAGAAAAGCACCTGCAACAGGGAAGTCAGTGAGAGAACATGTCTCCTGTACACAGGACAAGCTGGTAAGCACCTGGTTGAGACAGTGGGAACTGGTAAGAGATAGTGGGAACTGAGATCAGTTGAGGGATCCATAGTAACCACAGCCAGAACCAACACATTAAAGTTAAATGTGCCTGAAACTGCTCTAAGCACTTTTCAAGTACACTTTTATATTTACTCCCCTTAGCAATCCTATGAGTTAGGAATGGTTATAAATTCCAATTACACATGCTCAAAGGAGCTCCCATGTCAGGATTCTTGAATGAGGTCACACAGCTGTTAAGGGGAGGGGTTTGCTGGGACTTGAATCCAGGCTTGACATGACGTTCAAGCTCTTAGTCACTGGCCTGTATTTCTGTATCTCAAAGCAGGCACACACATTCCTTCTTCATGTCCCTTACAGAGAATGAGAGAGTGGCCAACAGCTCCAGTGCCTACTCCCTGTTTTGTTTTCACTCATAAAGCTTTATTTAAGAGAAATATTCAAAAATTTTATGGGATACTTTTAGATATAATACAAAATCATTTTTTCTGATTATTATTTTATGAACATTCTGATCAATAATATGCTGTAAGATACTTTGACACTGACCTGTTAGAAGCGGGCCTCTTCACAGAGATGGTGGGTGCAGTGATTGGCAGCTTTTTGTCCTGCTGGAGAAAGTTTCCAGAAAGTTGCCTGGGTCCTGGGAGGTCTTAAGTGTAAGAGCCTCAGGCTTAAGCCCCTGATCAGACTTGGGCCCCTGATCCGTGTGGCCTCTCCTTTTGCACCTTTGAGAAAATGCTTCTGCCCTGAGTTCAAAGAAGCCAAGGTACCAGAAACTTCCCCACTCATCATTCCACTAAGCCATGTTAAGTGACTCGGGTCCAGCTTTGCGACTGGGCACTGTGTCTGCGGTACTGACTGCCCTGGGCCCTGGGGGAAGATACAGTATGAAAAGGGAACCCAGGAAGTGGGATGGAGTGAAGGAGGCAACCCAGGAATAATTGCCTAAAATAGTGCAGACAGTGGGGTGCCTCGTTTCTTCTAGATGCTCTTGGACCAGAGAAGGGATGGATTGATTGGTGGGTATAAGGATGTTGGACTGCTGGGCAGGGGGATGAATTACAAATGAGGCTCAAAGATCTGTATGTCAAGTTCCAGCTGCCTCTGCTTTTCTATATGATCCTCTAAGCGGCACCCCTCTCCCTCCCCCAACAGAGTCCTCACCTCTGCCCTCCGGTGCCTGGGTGCGCATTGCCTATGAGAAGAGGCTGTCAAGGTGGGAACCAGACTTCCAGGACCTCCACTTGCTTCAAGAAACCTGACCCCTTCTGTCCAAGCCCCCTCTGTCTGTCATCTGTCTGTCCTTTCCTTCTCCGTCCCCTCCCCATCGGAAGCACAATTTCCCATTGTCTCCTTCTTTCCCCCTATTGTTGGATAACAGGGGCCCTTTCTTTATCCTCTGGGTAATGGCAACGAAATGTCAACAGCTGGGGATGTGGGATGCAGAACCGGCTGGCACACACCACCGGAAAAAGGGCCCGGGTAGGGGCGGGTTCAGAACAGGGACTGACATCCCCAAGGAGAAGAAAGTGGGGAGGGAGACAGAGTTGGTGAGAAGTTGAAATGGGACCTGCCTTAATACTCAAGCTTCAAGTCTCGAAAGAGATTTGGGGTAAGGCCAGGGAAGTGGCTGGGCGCCGAGGAGGGCAGAGTGACTAGCTAGCATTGCAGTAGGAGAGAATGGAAATTAGAGAGTAAGGAAAAGATTTTTCTTTCTCTGGGAAGGACTCGGGAATTTCTGAGGATGGAAGGACTTTGGAAAGCTCTCAGAGAGGTCATTTTATTTGTTCCCTAGTTCCTCACCTCCTCCTTCAGCAGATGGATGAAGCTGTCAAGAGAAGGGAGGTCCTTAATCCCCCGAGTAGAGAGTCACTTCTCTAAAATTCCCGTTATTAGGAAGTTCTTTCTGAAGTCTAAACTCCTAGAGCTTAAGCTCATTTTTAAAACCTATTGAGAGAATTTACAAACAACAAAGTGCAGATCGTAAGTGTGCAGCTCAATAATTTTGACATGTGTACACACCCTGGAACTACCCAGGCCCAGGTCAAGATTGAGAATCTCTCCAACACCCAGAATAGCCTATTTCTGTTTTGTGTGCTATCGATGCAAAGGGAGCACTCTCTCTCTAGTCATTTCGAAAAGTTTCAAGCTGCAAATTGCCTCTTGGCCGTTTTTTCCTCTGCCACCCAACATCGGTGGCTTCAAATGACTCATCCTACACTTTCAAAACTGGAGGGGACCTTGGCATCGTCAGCGTCCTCATGTACCAGGTGGAAGGGTAAGTGACTTGTCCAAGACCATACAATGCGGTTGTTGACTCAAGCCTAGAATGTTCTGCTTCTCCAGCTGATTCCTCTTCCATTCCTTTCTTCAACCTTTGGAGTCAGGCCCCCAGCTACAAGGTCTCCCCTGGGGCCATATTTGACAGCATGGTGCCCACCGGGATGATGCTCTTTAGGGACTGGATTGACTGTCTTATCTCATTCCTCCATCCCTCCCTAAACTCTTCCCTCTTCTTCCCAGAGAAAGGGACAAATGAAAAGAGACAAACAGCTGCCTGTCTCCTCTGCCAGGACACCCTGATCCCGTGCATCTGATTGGCTTCAGCCCAACACAAACAGCCTCCCGCAGAGAGGGAGCATAAAAGGCTCCACAACCAGTGGCTGAGCCCCTATTCTCCAGCTCACCTCTTTCTCCTATCACTTCTGAGTCGTGGTTTGGAAGTCTCTGGTGTATAAATTCGTAAAAGGCTGAGTTTGTCAAAGAGGGAGGGTTAGAACTGTGATAGATTCCAAAGAACCCTTTGAGTACGGAATGAGACAGGAACAGACCAGGAATAAATATACCCTGAGTAACCAAATTGTGTTTAGTTTGCTCAAGGTCACGCTCATTCTCAGTTCTCCTGGAAAGACACTGTGAGATTGCTCAGGCTTGAGATGCCATCTTTTCTAGCATCTTCTGAGGACAGGCCTTTGCCATTCCCACTGCCTACCAACCAGGATGAAGTGGAATCATCTAGGATGAGCCTGGAGTTACTACACCTCTCTCCCTGACACCCCAGGCTCAGCCCCCACCTTCCAGGCTCATTCAGCTGACCAATTTGCTGGATCTTTGGTGATGGCAAGCAGGGGCTCAGTTTCCTATGGGACTGTTGCATGGAGGACTGGAGGAGTTGGCAAAATGGTACTGTAGGGGGCATGGCAGAGGGACCAGGCGTGCCTGGCGGGGCTTCCCGCTCTTTCCAAGAGAGTTTACATTCACACCCAACCGCGTGCCCACCTCCCTGTCTCCCTGAGCACTGTCTTCAGCAGACGTTGCAGGGCCGTCTCGTGCTCCTTCTCTGATGGCTCTCACCCTTGTCCTCTTGCCTGGGATCACCCAGGCCTCCCTTTTTTTCTAACCCAGGCTCAAGCCTTTTATGGGGCTGGATTCTGGCCGCACTGCAGGACGTTGTCGGGGGTGAACATGCGGGACTCAGCCTTGTGGAGAGACATGTTTTCCTCTCAGGACACCTCAGTGTACTCTGAACAGTGTTTGTACTGTGATTAGAGTCAAGGGTGGGAAGGAAGGGGAAGATGTAGTCCCTGCCCTTGCGGGGGACCTGCCAATCTGAAGCGGGCATGAGGCCACGTGGCCTAATGGGAAAAATTCTGGACCATGAATCAGGAATCCTTCTCCAGATGCTGACTTCATATGAGGCTCTGCCAACCTCCTGGAGCTTCAGTCTCTGTAACTGTCAAATGGGCACCATACCTGCCCAAAGGGGCTGGCTGGTGTGAGGGTGATGGAGCAGCCTTCTACCAAGTGAAAGGCATGCTATGAATGATGTTCATTGTTGCAACAGTTGGTTCAAGTTAGAACAGGGTTAGAAAAGGGGAGAACAAGACGGGAGAGAGCCGAGACCCATTAGGCCCACTCACCCTTCAAGAACAGGGGCCCCCGCGTGGGGCCAGGGTCTGTGTAAACAGTGAGAGTGTCCCTCTCTATATGCCATCTTACTCTATTCCCATCTCTGTGGAGAACAGGAAGAGATCACCACCATGTCTCAGATGCCACATGGAGCCCTGACTGTCCCTCATCTCAGGCTGCCCAGCCTTGTTCCCTGTTTGTCACTCCAGCCCCTTGATTTGGGGCTCTTGAGAAGTGGACCCTACAAAACCCACTTCAGTACTGAGCAGAACCTAGAAATTAAAAGTGAAGATGTCCAGAGGGAGCAGCTGGTTGTCTCTAAAAGATCTTGGAAGACTGCAGTTGGGATGTCTTGCCCTCACCTCAACCTGGCAAATGCTCAGGTTTGTCAACCACCTCTATCCTTATGGTGGGATGGAGCCAGAGTAGGGCTTTTCTGAAACCCCTCTTTTCAGAAGGGCTTCAGGATATAGAGAACTGTTTGAGCAACTCAGTAAATGAACTTATGAAGCTCTTGACCTTATGAAGTGCTCAGTCTAGTGAACTAACACCTCTCCTGTCTTAGAGGGGCATGCTCACTTGCTAAGTTGTGCTTGGCTCTTGGTGACCCCATGGACTGTAGCCTGCCAGGTTCCTCTGTCCATGGAATTTCCCAGGCAAGAATATTGGAGTGGGTTGCCAATTCTTTCTCCAATCTCAGAGGTAGATGAGGGTAAAATAAAATGAGGGAAGGTGCAGAGAACAACAACAACAACATCTAGAAGCTATTTTCATGGTTACTAAGATTTAGCAAGATTTATCTTTTGTAAGATTTATATTTTACATATAACTAACCATGTTACCTTGGAGAAGGAAATGGCAACCCACTCCAGTGTTCTTGCCTGGAGAATCACAGGGACAGAGGAGCCTGGTGGGCTGCCGTCTATGGGGTCACACAGAGTCGGACACGACTGAAGTGACTTAGCAGCAGCAGCAGCAACCATGTTACCCACCCATTCTGTTTGTCCCAGTCACCTCGTGGTTACATTCAAGTGGGCCTTCTCTTTTTTGGCTGTGTGGAGTCTTAGTCGAGCCACTCAGGATCCTCGATCTTCACCGAGGCATGCAAGGTGCAGCATGTAGGATCTAGTTCTTGGAGCAGGGATCGAACCTGGGTCCCCTGCATTGGGAGTGAGGAGTCTTAGCCACTGGACCACCAGGAATGTCCAAGTGGGCCCTTTAAATTGTATTTCTGTGGTGCAGCCACTATGGAAAACACTATGAAGATGCCTCAAAAAACTAAAAATAGAGTTGCCAAATGATCCAGCAATCCCACTCCTGAGCAAATATCCAGAGAAAACTATAATTTGAGAATGTTCACTGCAGCACTGTTCACAATAACCAAGACATAGAAGCAACCTAAATGTCCATCTACGGATGAACAGATACAGGTGTGTTACATATATACAATGGAATATTACCCAGCCATAAAAAGAACAAAATAATGCCATTTGCAGCAACACAGATGAACAAAGAGATGATCAAACTAAGTGAAGTCAGAAATTGAAAGACAAATACCATATGTGAAGTCTAAAATATGACACAAATGAACTTCTCAATGAAACAGAAGTAGACTCATGGACATAGAGAATAGATTTGTGGTTGCCAAGGGGGAGGAGGATTGGGGAGGGAAGGATTGGGAGTTTGGTATTAGTAGAAGCAAACCGTTACATGTAGGAAGGATGAACAACGAAGTCCTACTGTATAGTGTAAGGAACTATATTCAACAGCCTGCGATAACCCATAATGGAGAAGAATATGATAAAGAATGTGTATATGTGTGTAACTGAGCCACTGTGCTGTACAGCAGGAATTAATACAGCATTGTAAATCAAATCTACTTCAATACATTTTTTTAAAAATTGTGTTTTTGACCTCTGCAAATTCCTTGAGTTCCCGAGTCCTCGTTTTTATCATCCCTTCTCATGCTCCCAGGCCTCAGGCTTGCTCTCTCAAATTCCTGCTCCTGTCCTTCAAGCCAGCCTTGGTGGGCTCGAACGCGATTCTGTACATAGTCTCACTCTCAGCTCCCGTGGCTCAAATTTAAGCCCAGAAGTGAGAAGATTTGCAGGTGTTAATCAACCATTCTCAGACCCAAATGTGAATAATTTTAAAAAGTTAAGTCCCTGGACTTCCCTGGTGGTTCAGTGGTTAAGAATCTGCCTGCCAGTGCAGGGACGCGGGTTGGATCTCTGGTGAGGGAGCTCCCACGTGCTATGGGGCAACTAAGTCCACGTGCCACAGCTACCAGGACCAGCGAGGTGCAACTACGGAAGCCCCTGAAATGAGAAAGCAGTGCACTGCAATGAAGGGTGGCCCCCACTCGCCACAGCTAAAGAAAGCCTGCGTTCAGCAACGAAGTCTCAGCATGGCCAAAAATCTTAAAAATAAAAAACAAATCTAAAAAAGCAAGCACCAAATTATTGCTTTACATCCTGTCACTGACAGATATAAATACTCTCACAGTATCATTCCCATTTTATGGATGAAGAAATTAATATCTAAAGAAAGTTACTAAATTGTTAGTACGTAATCCAGACAGCTCACCTCCAGAGCTAGATGAGTTCTTCTCTTCTGGAGAAGAATAATTCCTCCAAACTTCAGTTCAGTTCAGTTCAGTCGCTCAGTCGTGTCCGACTCTCCGCGACCCCATGAATCACAGCACGCCAGGCCTCCCTGTCTATCACCAACTCCCGGAGTTCACTCAAACTCATGTCCATCGAGTCGGTGATGCCACCCAGCCATCTCATTCTCTGTCGTCCCCTTCTCCTCCCGCCCCCAATCCTTCCCAGCATCAGAGTCTTGAAGAGGTAAAATGAGGATTGCTTCTTCTTTTTTTTTTTGATTGTTAAGGCTTCCCACGTGGTGCTAGTGGTAAAGAACCCTCCTGTCGTTGCAGGAGACATAAGAGACATGGGTTTGGTTCCTGGGTCAGGAAGATCCCCTGGAGGAGGGCATGGCAACCCACTCCAGTATTCTTGCCTGGAGAATACCATGGACAGACGACTTTGGCAGGCACAGTCCATAGGGTTGCCCAGAATTGTTTTGATTATTGGGGTTTTTGTTAGTTTGGGTTTTTTTTTTGGTGTCGCTCTAGTGGACTGTCTAAAAGCTTGCTTGACACTCAACTGGTTCTCTTGGAGATTGTAACTTTGCTGTTGAAGTGTATTTGATAAATAATCTACAATCAAAAAAGATAAAATATTAATAGTCCTGTAGAGTTAGTGGTTAGGCTTCCCTGGAGGCTCAGTTGGTAAAGAATCCACCTGCAGTGCAGGAGACCTGGGTTTGATCCTTAGGTTGGGAAGATCCCCTGGGGAAGGAACTGGCAACCCATTCCAGTATGCTTGCCTGAGAAATGCCATGGCCAGAGGAGCCTGGTGGGTTACAGTCTGTGGGGTCTTAAAAGAGTCGGATACGACTTAGTGACTAAACCACCACAACCATGGTTAGTGGTTAACTTGCTAAAGTTGATAAAACAATAGGGTTTTATTGCCCAATAGAGAAATTAACCACAAAGGTATTTTGGTTCTATTGTCCTGGAGAATTGACCAATCATATCTAAATTAGCAGTCTTATTTCAGTATTCCCTTTGTTTATTGACTATATAAATTCCCTGTTTCTCAAATGCTCTTCAAAGCAGCTCCTTTGTCTTCTTCTAGTTCCCTCATTAATGAGTTAAGTCAATCTTTAATGTGTGTTAACAAATAACTTAGAGAAATGTGTTTTTCCACTTCTCAACTTCCCTATACTGATGGCTGTTTTCCCCTCCAACAGCAGATCCACTTGTAGAACTAGCACAGGAGTGTCCTGCTAGCCTGAATCTCTCTGAGGGTAGGCTCCTTTGTATCAGAAGCCTGCAGAGGGCCAGCAAAGGCATGAGGAGGAAGTGGCCATTTGCAGCAAGAGTCCTCTACAGTACTTTCTTGTAGTTAAGGCTACAAAGGCTGCTGCTGCAGGGGGCCACCATTGTTACAGCAACTCAATTTCATTAGCTACATCAGAGACAGTATAATGCCTCCATTATGCTTCCTCCAGGAAGTCACCGCCTCCCCCAACTTAACAGCTTTCTCACATGGCATATAGGAGGCATTCAAAAAATGTTGACTGAATAGATAGATAAAATTGAGGTCTTCTTTCTTTAATTTCTGCAAGTTTAACCAAAAGGCAGGGCATAATGTTGGAGTTTCACAGGCTCTGGAATTTGAGTGTCTGGAGATAAATCTCAGGCAACCTACTAGCTGGATAACATTAGGCAACTTACCTTCTCGTCATTGTTTTCATAGGAAAATGAGGATAACAACATCAATAATTAGAACTGAGCCTGACTCATATTGGAGAAGGAAATGGCAACCCTTTCAGTATTCTGGGCTGGAAAATCCCATAGACAGAGGAGCTTGGTGGACTCCAGTCCATGGGGTCGCAAAAGAGTTGGATACTACTTAGCGACAAAAATAACAAACTGACTCATATAATGCACTCAGTATATTTTAGTCCTTACCGTTGGTAAGGGGAAGAAGTGTCAAAGGAACAGAATCAATCAAAACACAGATACTGATCGATTGATTCTAAGGGATCACCTGATCTTAAGCACACAAATACCATAAATGCATACAAGTCAGTGTTCCACTTATTTTTATCACAAAATACAACAAAATTAATGCATGAACAGAATAAAAAAGAACTAAACTACAAACAAAGGAATAAAATGAAAAGTAAAATCCTTCCTTCTTCTTACCTTCTCCTGGAGCAATTAAACTGCAGGAGGAGAAGGGGACGACAGAGAATGAGATGGCTGGATGGCATCACCGACTCGATGGACATGAGTTTGAGTGAACTCCTGGAGTTGGTGATAGACAGGGAGGCCCGGCGTGCTGTGATTCATTGGATCGCAAAGAGTCGGACACGACTGAGCGACTGAACTGAACTGAACTGAAGCTTCTTCTGTAAATGCCCAGAAAGTTTTAAAGAAACTTCAAGAATGCAGATAAATAGAAACATACATCAGGTATATATTCTTTTTAAAATCTATTTGAGATCACATACAAACTGTTCCCTACTTTGCTTTTTTTAACCTAATAATATGTTGTAAGCATCTGTTCCTATTAGTGCATGACATAAAACTTCATTCTTTTCCATGTCTGCATAGTATTCCAGCTGTGATCCACACAGTAAAAGGCTCTCACATGGTAAAGCAGAAGTAGATGCTTTTCCAGAATTCTCTTGCTTTATGATCTAACGAATGTTGGCAATTTGACCTCTGCTTCCTCTGCCTTTTCTAAACCCAACTTGGACATCTGGAAGTTCTTGGTACAAGAACTTCAGACGGCTGAAGCCTGGCTTGAAGAATTTTGAGCATAACTTTACACGCGTGGGAAATGAACACAATTGTATGGCAGTTTGAACATTCATCAGCATTGCCCTTCTTTGGAACTGGAATGAAAACTGATGTTTTCCGATCCAGTGGCCACTGCTGGGTTTTCAAAATTTGCTAACATATTAAGTGCAGCACTTTAACAGCATCAGTTTTTAGCATTATTTTGAAACAGCTAAGCTGGAATTCCATCACCTCTACTATCTTTGTTCATAGTGATGCTTCCTAAGGTCCACTTGACTTCACACTTCAGGATGTCCAGCTGTAGGGGGGTGACCACACCATCATAGTTATAGTTTTTTTTGTATATTTCTATGTATTATTGCCACCTCTTCTTATTAATCATTTCTGCTTCTGTTAGGCCCTTACCATTTCTGTCCTTTATCATATTCATTCTTGCATGATATGTGACTGTGTGGATCACAATAAACTGTGGAAAATTCTTAAGATACGGTTTACCAGATAACCTTACCAGTCTCCTGAGAAACTTATATGCAGGTCAAGAAGTAACAGTTAGAACCTTACATGGAACAATGGATTGGTTCAAAAATTGGGAAAGGAGTACGACAAAGCTGTATATTGTCACCCTGCTTATTTAACTTCTATGAAGAGTATACCACGTGAAATGCTGGACTGGTTGAATCACAAGCTGGAATCAAGACTGCTGGGACAAATATCAACAACCACAGAAATGCAGCTGATGCCACTCTAATGGAAGAAAGTGAAGAGGAACTAATGAGCCTCTTAATGAGGATAAAAGAGGAGAGTGAAAAAGATGGTTTAAAACTCAACATTCAAAAAACTAAGATCATGGCATCTGTTCCCATCATTTCAAGGCAAATAGAAGGGGGGGAAGTGGAAGTAGTGACAGATTTCATTTTCTTGAGCTCTGAAGTCACTGGTAACATTGACAGCAGACATGAAATTAAGACACTTGCTCCTTGGAAGAAAAGCTATGACAAACCTGGACAGCATATTAAAAAGCAAAGATATCACTTTGTGACAAAGGTCCATATAGTCAAAGTTATAGCTTTTCCAGTAGTCATATACAGATATGAGGGTTGGACCATGAAGAAGGCTGAGCAATGCTTTTGAATTCTGTGGTGCTGGAGAAGACTGTTGAGAGTCCCTCAGACTGCAAGGAGATCAAACCAATCAATCCTAAGCAAAATCAAGCCTGAATATTCATTGGAAGGACTGACACTAAAGCTGAAGCTCCAATACTTTGGGCACCTGATGTGAAGAACCAGCTCACTGGAAATGACCCTGATGCTGGGAAAGACTGAGGGCAGGAAAACGGGATGACAGAGGATAAGATGGTTGGATGGCATCATAGACTCAATGGACATGAGTTTGAACAAATTCCAGGAGATAATGAAGGACAGGGAAGCCTGGTGTGCTGCAGTCTATGGGGTCACAAAGTATCAAGCACAATTGAGCAACTGAACAATAACAACAAAGCCATATATAAAATAAAGAGCCAGTGGAAATTTGCTGTGTGATGCAGGGAGCTCAATCTGGTGCTCCGTGACAGCTTAAAGGGGTGGGATGGAGGTTCAAGAGGAAGGGGACATGTATATACTCACAGCTGACTCATGTTGATGTATGGCAGAAATCAACACATTGTAAAGCAATTATCCTCCAATTAAAAATAAGTACATTTTTAAAAGTGAAGCCAGAATGAGTCATAGAATAATAATTTTTAAATTGGAGGACCGCTTTTATTGCTTTCTTAAAAACGGATCCCACAATGAGGCACCTAATTGCAGACAATTTAACGAACATAAAAACATTTAAAAATGAAAATCCCTCTTAATCCTACCATGTAGAAAGAATTAAATTTTTACATTTTGTTGTCTGTCCTTCCAGATTTTCAAGGCATTTTTGTTTCTTAAGTCGGAGAAGGCAATGGCAAGCCACTCCAGTACTATTGCCTAGAAAATCCCATGGATGGAGGAGCCTGGTAGGCTGCAGTCCGTGGGGTCGCTAAGGGTCGGACACGACTGAGCGACTTCACTTTCACTTTTCACTTTCACACATTGGAGAAGGAAATGGAAACCCACTCAAGTGTTCTTGCCTGGAGAATCCCAGGGATGGGGGAGTCTGGTGGGCTTCCGTCTGTGGAGTCACATAGAGTCGGACACGACTGAAGTGACTTGGCAACTTGGTAGCAAGTTGGTTAGACTTTTTTCATGATTTAATATGCAATACATCACACAGCCAGCAGGTGGCGGGAGAAGGCTGCATTACCGTCATTGACAGGCCCTGCGGAGCGCTGGGCTCCGCCCTCGGCTGGCGTCCTGTGCCCCGCTGGAAGATCACCACCTGTTTAAGGCGGAGAACATTCTGAGATAGGAATACTACAGCAGACACTTTAAAGTTCTCGGGGCGTCGACCAGACCCAGAGTACCCTTCAGACTCTTGCTTGCCAAGGCTTAGCTTCAGTTCAGAGAGAGAGTCCCAGTTTCTCAGAGTGTTTTCCTTCTTGATATTTGCGGCAGCAGTGTCAAAGGAATGAGATGTTTCTCTTTTCAACTCAGGCCTTTTTCCTACCTCTGCTCCCACTCATGTTGGTGTCTTTCATATTTCCCCCGTTTCGAAATTTTTCCATGGCATTTTTACTTAAATTTTCCATTTCATTTTTTAAATATAAAAAACAACCCAAGTTGGAAGTATCTGCTGTCTTGAAAACTTTACTCCTCTGGGCTGACTCTAGAATGGCCGCAAGCACTACAGAGGAAAGTAGACGTCTTAGGTGGTTCGCCCCCTCAGTCATTCTCCCCACCCCCCCACCACGTCCAGCACGGACAGGCTCTGGGGTGTTCAATCCCCTTCACAGGAGACACTGAGGCCAGGGAGAGCCAGAGACGAGAACTACAGGGGCAGTGATGCCGGACTCTGAGAACGGTCTTGATCCAGACTGGAGAGAAGCATGGTACCAAGGAGCAGTGGCAGTGATGATTCAAAGAGAAATAAATGTTTGTTAAGCAGAACACACACTACTGCTGCTGCTGCTGCTGCTGCTAAGTCACTTCAATCGTGTCCGACTCTGTGTGACCCCATAGAGGGCAGCCCACCAGGCTCCCCCGTCCCTGGGATTCTACAGGCAAGAACACTGGAGTGGGTTGCCATTTCCTCCTGCAATGTGTGAAAGTGAAGTCGCTCAGTCATGTCTGACTCGTAGCGACCCCATGGACTGCAGCCTACCAGGCTCCGCCGTCCATGGGATTTTCTAGGCACCAGTACTGGAATGGCTTGCCATTGCCTTCTCCGAGAACACACACTAAACTGCGTCAAAGAACAACGGCCTGTGGCTGAGACCATTCTATTTCCTTTTTCTGTGCTGACTGGCCCTCAGGTTACCTACTTACAAATAGGGAAGATTATGTATAACATGGGATTAGGCTGAGAATCAAATATATTGATGTTTGTGAAAATATTTCAAACTGTAAACCACCGTTTTAAATAAAATCCACTATTTTTAAATAGCAGAGCACTCTACACAAGAAATTGTATTATTGTTATAAATTGTTATTGTTATAAATTCCAAATGGTTAATGGAGTAGGAAACTTAGAAACTGCCTAGGCCTGAAGATTAGGAAATACTATCAGCCTAAAGAAAAACTCTAAGAGACAGAAAAATAATATGATGTTAGGGAATTCCCTAGTGGTCCAGTGGTTAGAACTCCTCGCTTTCACTACTGGAAGACTGTTGGTTTCAATCCCGGGTGGGAGAAATAACATCCCAAAAGCCTTG
The DNA here is from genome assembly GCF_049115385.1 of Moschus berezovskii. Lineage (NCBI taxonomy): Eukaryota > Metazoa > Chordata > Mammalia > Artiodactyla > Moschidae > Moschus > Moschus berezovskii. The sequence continues at coordinate 110,900,884 of NC_142463.1, read as the reverse complement.
CAGCACAGTCAAAGCCCCTCCCCACATTATACTAGATAAACATTGTCAATATTTGTGATACAAACTTTTTAAAAATCCCCATACTGTAGTTGCAAACACAAGTTCTTTTCTCTTCCCTCAATCTTGCAGATCAGTAATAGAATAAATAAATAAATGAGAAGAGGTAGAGGAAAATGTTATACAAGTTTATGCACCAAAAGTATTTGTTAGCAGAGTCTGATTTTTATGACACTGACTTAGAGTAAAGAAAAATAACCTAATAGCGAGTTGTTAGGATTTCATTCTGCTCCAGAAACTTAGAAAGATATTCAAGTGTTGGTCATCTCTGGGCCACACTCACCTCCTCTTGAAGATCCCCTTGTCACCAATCATTAAAAAAGTGAAAGTGTAAGTCGCTCAGTTGTGTCCGACTCTTGAGATCCCAGGAACAGTAGCCTGCCAGGCTCCTCTGTCCATGGAATTCTTCAGGCACGAATCCTGGAGTGGGTAGCCATTCCCTCCTCCAATCATATTTATCCTTATTTTCATACCAAGTTTCTTAGCACCAAGGAACTCTGATTTGTATCCATCTGCTGTTTTAAAGTTACTTTTCCTGATAAAATAGGTTAATTGTAGTAAAACTAAAATTCAGAAAAAAGTTACAAAGAAAGGGACACACCCACAGTTCTTTCATCTCAGAACGACTGCCTCTAACGTGTTAGCATTCTTCTCTTGTTCTTTTACTGTATATATGAATTTTTTAAGATAATTCACATACCATCAAATTTACCCTTTTAAAGTGTACAATTCAGTGAGTTTTAGTATGTTCCCAAGTTTAGCCATCACCACTGATTCCAGAACATGTCATCAAACCCAAAAGAAACCCTGTATCCATTAGTAGTCACTCCATTTTCCTCTTCCCAGTTGACCCATGTCAATGGATTTGCCTACTCAGACATGGCATGTAAATGGAATTAAACAGTATGTGGACTTTTCTGTCTGTTTTCTTTCACTTAGTATATTTTCATAGTTTATCCATGTTGTAGAATGTAGCAATACCCTATTCCTTTTGATGACTGGATGATATTCCACTGTGAATTTACTATATTTTGTTTATCTGTTCATCAGTTGAGAGACATTTGGATTCTTTCCACTTTTAAACTATTATTATAAACAGTGCTTCTCTGAACATTTGTGTACAAGTTTTGTACAGACATATGTCTCCAGTTCTCTTGGGTGTATGCCTAAGCGCAGGATTGCTGGATCATACAGTAATTCTACATTTAACTTTCAGAGGAACTTTCAAACTGTTTCCCAAGGCAGTTGCACTATTTAACCTTCCCACCAGCAGTGTATGAGGGTTCCAATTTCTTCACATCCTCACCAACACTTGTTATTGTTTATTTTAAAAATTACAATTATCCAGGACTTCCCTAATGATCTAGTAGTTAAGACTTTGTGCTCCCAATGCAGGGGGCACAGGTTCAATCCTTGTTGATCCCACATGCCTCATGGACAAAATACCAAAACATAAAACAGAAGGAATACTGCAGAAAATTCAGTAAAGATTTTAAAGATGGTTCACATTTTTTTTAAAAGTCTTAAATTACAATTATCCTAGCATGTGTGAAATGATACCGCGTTGTGGTTTTCACTTGTGTTTCTCTGATAACTAGTGATGTTGGGTATCTTTTCATGAGCTTATTAGCCATTTGCACATCTTCTTTGGAGAAATGTGTATCCAAATCTTTTACCCATTTTTAAATTTACAAATATTTTCTTCCATTCTGTAGCGAAACTTTTTACTTTTTTTCTTTCTTTTTTTTTTTTTCTAGCTGCACTGCAACACTTGTGGGATCTCACTTCCCTGACCAGGGATTGAACCCCAGGCCACGGTGGAATCCTAACCCCTAGGCCACCAGGGAAACTCCTTCTTTTTACTTCTTTATGGTGTCTTCTGGAGCACGAAAGTTTTAACTTTGATGAAGTCCAATTTATCTATATTTTTTCTTTGGTTGCTTGTACCTTTGGATAATTAAGAAACTATTGTTTAGTCCAAAGTTATGAAAATTTACATCTATACTTTAAGAGTTTTAGAGGTTTCACTCTAACTTTAGGTTTTTTTATTAATTTTGAGTTAATTTTTGCACATGATGTGAGGTAGGGGTCCAACTTCAGTTTTTGGCATGTGGCTATCCCATTGTCTTAGTACCATTTGTTGAAAAGATTTTTTTTTTTTCCTCATTAAATCGTCTTTGCATTCTTGTGGAAAATTAATTGTCCGTAAATGTATGGATTTATTTCTGGACCCTCATTTCTATTCTACTGATCTTTATATCAAGGCTGCGCCAAAACCATAGTCTTGATGATTATAACTTTGCAGTAAGTTTGGAAACTAGGAAGTGTTAGTCCTTCAACTTTGCTCATTTTCAAGAAAAGGGACCCCTGGCATTTCTACTTGAATTTTCAAATCAATTTGTCAACTGATGCAAAAATCCAGCTAGGATTTTGATAGAGATTGTGCTGAATCTGTAGACCAATTTGGAGAGTTAGTTCAGTTCAGTTCACTCAGTTGTGTCCAACTCTTTGTGACCCCGTGGATGGCAGCACGCCAGGCCTCCCTGTCCATCACCAACTCTGGAGTCTACCCAAACTCATATCCATTGAGTTGGTGACGCCATCCCATCATCTCATCCTCTGTTGTCCTCTTCTCCTCCTGCCTTCAATCTTTCCCAGCATCAGGGTCTTTTCAAATGAGTCGGCTGCAGTCCTTCCAGTGAACACCCAGGAGTGATCTCCTTTAGGATGGACTGGTTGGATCTCCTTGCAGTTCAAGGGACTCTCAAGAGTCTTCTCCAGCACCACAGTTCAAAAGCATCAATTCTTCGGCGCTCAGCTTTCTTCACAGTCCAACTCTCACATCCATACATGACCACTGGAAAAACCATAGCCTTGACTAGATGGACCTTTGTTGGCAAAGTAATTTGGAGAGTACTGTGATCTTATTAAGTCTGCCAATCCATGAACACAGGTATTTTTCCATTTATGTAGGTCTTCTTTTGTTTCTTTCAATGACATTTTTGAATTTTCATTGTACAATTATTGCACTTTTTTGCTATATTTTATTAAATTACTAGGTTTTTTATTTATTTTGATGTCATAGTCAATGAATTTTAAACATAGATGGCTCTTACTATTTAGGGACCAGTTTGTACCTGCTTTTTTCACTTCAATCATATTATAGGCATTTCCCCCAAATTATTAAGAATCCTTCAAATTCATTTTTTAAGACTATGTATTAGTGCACGGTATAGTTCCACTCTTTGAGCAAACTCTGGGAGATAGGGAAGGACAGGGAACCTGGTGTGCTGCAGTTCAAGGGGTCACAAAGAGTCAGACATGACTTAGTGACTGGGCAATAAGCAACAGTTGTTCCACTGTAAGTTATTTTGCCATTCTCCTGTTGTGGAATATTTAGGTTCTTTACATTTTTTTCCATTTTATAAGTATTCCTGTAATAAATATTTCTGTTGATCTTTCTATGTCTGCATTTCAGATTATTTTCTTATAAGTAGTCATGGCCCCTTCCACCACGAAAGAACACAGCAAGAAGCTGCCAGATATGAATCAGGAAAAGGGCCCTCACCAGAAGGTCATCAACCTGGTGTCTTGATCTCGGACTTCCCAGCATTCAGAACTGAGAGGGGCCAAGATGGAGGAGTAGAAAGACCCTGAGCTTACCTTATAAATAGTCATATATTTTTCCTCTCTCATAATGGCTTTTATTTTGTACAACTTTTTTTTTAAGCACAAACAATTTTAATTAGAATATAATGACAGAATGATATTTCATAATTTTTTAAATATAAAATAAAGTCAATGACTCAAAAAAGTTATCTGCTGCAATGAGTTTGAGGGGAAATTTTCATAATCTATACCATTACAGATATAAAGTAAAATGGTTCAACTTTTTAGTACTTGACAGGAAACATGATAAAAAGGTCAATATGAAATCATTTGATTATAGTAGCAATATCTAACATTTGAAATGCATCCATGCTCTTTTGTATAATCATATTAGAGTCAAGAATATTTATTTTCACATCTGTTATAACTGCTATTGCAAAGGAGAAATACTATTGTCTTATTTTCAAAGAGATATACACAGAGCAATTCTTTTCTCCGGGAACTTGTGCAAACCAATATAAGATCTAAATTCTTCACATAATATATAAAACAGGAAAAGCCGCTTCAGATTTATTTTTTGAAGTCTGGAATGCTGGCACTTTCCAATTAGGCGACAGTTCTTCATTCCTGTAATCTGGCTCAGAGCTGCTGCTTACTGTGGGTCTAAAGCAGAGACACGATTTCTTTTTAGGCTTCTTCTTTTCCACTGGTGTTTTTCTATTTATCTGTCTGACCAGGTCATAAAATATCTCATTAACATTGATCTTTGACTTTGCAGAAGATTCTAAAAAGGCACAGTTACACCACTGTCTTGCTAAATTCTGACCCTGTTCTTTGCCAACTACTCGCTCATCTTCCAGGTCACATTTATTGCCAACCAAAATCATTGGAACCTCTTCTGTGTCCTTAACTCGTAAAATCTGTTCCCTTAGGTCTTGTAAGTCATTAAACGTGGACTGAGCGGTAATAGAATATACTAGTGCAAACCCTTGGCCATTCTTCATATACAAATCCCTCATTGCTGTAAATTGCTCTGTTCCCGCTGTATCCAGGATTTCGAGCATACACTGTTGGCAGTCTACTTCAACTCGCTTTCTGTAGGAATCTTCTATCGTTGGGTCATATTTTTCAACAAAAATTCCCTGAACAAATTGAACTGTCAGAGCAGACTTCCCCACGCCTCCTGAACCAAGGACCACTAGCTTGTACTCATGCATGATGTGGTCTGTTTAAATACTGACAATGCCCGCGGTCCGGCACCTCCTCCACCTCCTCCCTCCTCTGGGCCGTGGCTCCTGCTCCGGCTCTACACGGCAACGGCGGCTGTAGCAGCCTCGAGAGCAGCGATGGCCTATTTTGTACAACTCTTGTGAGAAGTTTGAGACCCCCTGAAATTTTGAACTCCTGGAGGCCCATTTCTTCTTTTGCAACCCCACATAGCCCCCAGGGACAGGCCTGCAGGGGCCCTGACTTCTTCTCTTACCCCCACAGCACTGTGTTCTGACCTTGCCACAGCTCTCATCACTCACTGATGTTAAGTTCATGGTAACTTGTTACACCCCTACATGATCGAGAGGCCCAGCAGAACAAGGGCTGGACCTTTAGTCCTTGATCTATAGAAGACCCTTAATAAATGTTTATCAAATGAGTGAGCCAGGCAGAGCAGGAGTTCAGGTTCCTAGGCCAGACTCGGAATCTCAGCAAGTTATGATGTTGTTGTTGTTCAGTTGCTCCGACTGAACAAGTCGTGTCCGATTTTTGCAGCCCCATGGACTGACAGGCTTCCCAATCTTTCACTATCTCCCAGAGTTTGTTCAAACTCATGTCTGTCCATTTCATTCTCTGTCGCCCCCTTCTACTCCTGCCCTCAATCTTTCCCAGCATCAGGGTCTTTTCCAAGAGTCGGTTCTTCTCATCAGGTGGCCAAAGTACTGGAGCTTCAGTTTCAGCATTAGTCCTTCTAACGAATATTCAGGGTTGATTTTCTTTAGGATTGACTGGGGACTCTCAAGAGTCTTCTCCAACACCACAGTTTGAAAGCATCAATTCTTCGGCGCTCAGCTTTCTTTATGGTCCAGCTCTCACATCCATACATGACTACTGGAAAAACCATAGCTTTGACTATATAGACCTTTACAGGAAAGTGATGTCTCTGCTTTTTAATATGCAGTCTAGTTTTGTCATAGCTTTTCTTCCAAGTAGCAAGCGTCTTTTAATTTCATGGCTGCAGTCATTGTCCGCAGTGATTTTGGAGTCCGAGAAAATAAAGTCTGTCACTGTTTCCATTTTTTCCCCCCATCTATTTGCCATGAACTGATGGGACTGGATGCCATGATCTTAGTTTTCTGAATGTTCAATTCAACAAATTATGGCCATTAGGTTTTCAGAATGGCTGACAAAGAGTATGCTGAACAGAAATTATGGGCTGAAAAGGGCCCTTGCCCTATTCCTGAGTTTTCAAACTTCTTTTATGACCACAGTATAATATGTAATATTAGATATACAGGGGAGATAGAGTGAGGAAATGGTGGAAATTGAAACTCTATCTATGGAATTTTCTCAGTGCCCCTGAGACACTACAATAAAACCAAGTTTGTAAAGATTATTGCACTAGTCCAACATTCTAACTTTATAGACCAGGGAAAGGTTGCTCTTGAGCAGGAAAAGGACTCAGATCTGAATGCCATTTACGAAATGTTCCTTAATTGAATCCAACCTCTGAACAGTATATTTGAAGCATTCCACATCACTTATGAAAGCATCTAAAAGCCCACTAATCAAGATCCATTGTTTAAAGTATTGTTCCCATGTAGCATATTTTAAAAGTAAAATTAATTTCATGTAAAAAAAAAAAAACCCTTACTGGAATGAGGTAGTACGACATACTGAGCAATTGTGACAAAGCTTGAGTGAAATGGCAGCTTTTCTCTTTGAAGATCCTAGGGGGCGCTATAGGGACGAAAATAAGGGAAAACTTTTTTTTTCCTTTCAGATTTTAGTTCCCGGGTGGCTCAGTGGACCCTAAGAACACTGTGGGGATGAGAGGATGTGCAACCTCTCTTTCTGACTTCTTTGCAATATGTTCTTTCCCTCTCCTGCTCAATGGATTCTCATACTTACAAGGCAAGTCTGAACTCCTCAACCTGTCACGCATTCCGGGATTTTGCCTCTTCAGTCCCACTAGAGCTTCCAACTTTGATCGGGCTAGACGAAGTGCTCCTCGAAGTCAGGGCTCGTGTCTTATGCATCTTTATGCACCAGTACCAAAGAACAGGTCCTGGCACACAGTGGTGAATCAAAATGTGTTTGATGAACCTATTGAAGCCTCTTACCTCTAGGATTTTATTTAAAAAAATCAAAACAAAAAACTGTCCCCGCAGGCTGAGTATTCATCCCCTGAATTATTAATCACCTCAGAGGTACTACCTCCTTCTCTGCCTCCACGAATCTCTCAGGCCACTCCCGATGCTTTCACCTAAAATTTTCCTTTCTCATATCTGTGCCTGAGACTAGCCAATGTCGGACCCAAAGCGACTCTCCGCACCCCAATAGAGCCAGGTAGGGCTGAAGTCCCTTAGCTGCTCAGGGCCTGCTGGGAGGCAATAAGTAGGATACCTCTCGAATCTCCAGAAACGCGCTGGCTCTGGGGCTGGGTTTCTATGGCAACCATCCGGCAAGCCGGCCTCTCGGATAGTGTCTCTGGGGACCACAGAGACTCAGGCCCAGCGTGCATCTCTATGGTTTCCACAGCCTAGAAGGGTCGAAACAGCGCTTCCGGTAAGATGGCTGCGCACGAGTCACGTCTGTCACGTGTTTCTGCGGAGAGGACCTGGCAATGACGGTAAGGGGCTACAGTCAGCCTAATGGTGACTGTCGTAGCCCGGGCTCAGGAGCAAATGTGACAGAAAGAGAATAGTATTACCCAAGTGAAGCTGCGGTCGGAGGGCTGGAGTTTTAACCTCCACAGGAAGGAACCCTTCGGAAAGGAGCCAGCTCTTTAGAACCTCTGTAAGAATGGTAGCCCAGGGCCCCTTCTCCAGAAAACTCACGTTGACTGGAAAGAAGACAGTTCCTGAAAGTGTGCTCACAACCTTCGCAAAGACTGCGGAGCACAGCCTGGGATCTAGCTTCTGCCCACGGTTACCTGTTCTAGGTCGGTTAAGGAAATTCCTACCTGTGTCATTCAGTTCAACAATTAAGGACTGAACGCATTCAGGAGCTGCGTTAAGTGCATCAGGGGTTGGGGAATAAGACTAAACATAGGCTGTGGTATATAACATAATTTCGAATTAATGCGACAAGGCATAGACTATGGTATGTCTTAGAGTTTAAAGCGTAAATGGCTATGAGCCTGTGTGTAGTGATTGAGAACACGAGTTCTGCAGTGCCTGAGATCCTAGATCCAGCTATTGGATTTGTGCAAGTAGCTAAACTTCTCAATGCCATTTCTTCAGTTGTAAGTTACAGTAAAAACACCTCCTGGCAATTCCCTGGTGGTCCAGCGGTTGGGACTCTGCACCTTCACTGCGGAGGGCTGGGGAGTTCAGTCTGTGGTTGGGGAACTAAGATCCTGCAAGGAACCTGGGGCAGCCAAAACAAAAACCCAAAACACCTCCCTGTGGGGTTGTTGGAAGGATTAAATGCAATAATATGCGTAAAACAGTAAGCAACATGCTGGCATTGAGTAAATGCATAAGTGTTAGTTGTTTTTGTTATAATAGATCAGAAATAACTTCTGAGAAGAGACAGAGTTTTGAAATGTCCTTAAAGCCCTCAGCCTTCTCTGTTGGGACTCTCAGAGTCTCAGTTATGTTTTCAGGTAATCATCTTTCAAAGTAGAAATGTGAACAGAAATGTGAGTCACCCTAAATTTGCTACTTTTCATATCTAACCAGACCATATCCGCACCCCAATCATCATTCTTAAGCTTAATATGTAATGTTTAGGAGGGGTAGGTAACTTAACGACGTGTCTGATTTTTTTTTACTAGTGTACTTAGTAAACCTTCTTAAACACAAATGAAAATTTTAGCCTTCAAAGTCTTCACTTGGGGAGGCTAGGGGATTACTCCAGTAGTGCCATTGTTGTTGTTCAGTTGCTAAGTTGTATCTGACTCTCTGTAGCCCCATGGACTGTAACCCGACACGTTCCTTTGTCCATGGGATTTTCTAGGCAAGAATACTGGAGTGGGTTGCCATTTCCTTCTCCAAGGGATCTTCCCAGACCAGGGAGCAAACCTGCATCTCTTGTATTGGCAATCTGATTCTTTAACACTGAGCCATCAGGGAAGCCCCAGTTTTGCCATTAATCAACTTTTAAAATGGTTCTGCAATGCCTCTAATAAGTGATCTTAATACAGAAGTTAACTTTAGTAACTCAAATCAGCAGTGATTGTCTTAGTTTTGAATGTCTTGTGTAATAAGCCATCTTAACCATTTCAAGGCAAATTTTGATATATAAGTTCAGTTCAGTCGCTCAGTCGTGTCCGACTCTTTGCGACCCCATGAACTGCAGCACGCCAGGCCTCCCTGTCCATCACCAACTCCCGGAGTCCACCCAAACCCATGTCCATTGTGTCGGTGATGCCATCCAGCCATCTCATCCTCTGTCATCCCCTTCTCCTCCGGCCGTCAATCTTTCCCAGCATCAGGGTCTTTTCAAATGGGTCAGCTCTCCACATCAGGTGGCCAAAGTATTGGAGTTTCGGCTTCAACATCAGTCCCTCCAATGAAGTTGGATAATGGCATTGTGGAGTCCAAAAAGGAACACCTGAATTACTATAAAGAAATACAACTACAGTGGGCCCTTGAACAGCCTGAGTTTGAACTGCACGGGTCCACTTATATGTGGATTATTTTTCAATAAATACTACAGCAGTACCATTTTGGTTAGTTGAATCCTGGCATGTGGAAGACTGAGTATAGAATTTGGGTTTTGGTATCAACGGCAGGTCCTAAAACAAGTCCCCTGCTGATAACTGAGGGATGACTGTAGTTGGGAATGTAATAGAAGCAGGCCTACTATACAGTCAGGCATCCTGGGCTCATATTTCCAGCTGCATCTCTTAACAGCTGTATAGGAAACCAGGCAAGAAACCGAGACTTTATTTTTCTCCTCTATAAAATAAGGATAATATCTGTCTTACAGAACTGTCAGGGTTAAATGAGACAGTATAACAGTATGGGTCATCCCCCTGTTAAATATAAGAGCACCTTTCTAAGCTGGACAGTTTCAAAAGGGGTGCTCCAACAAGACTGAAAGACAGTGGTGGAGTAGCCCCCACACCAAGTAAGAGGACTGTAAATGCTGGGCACAGGCATAGGACACAGGCTGTATTAAGTACTGCCATCTTATAACTGGAGGAGGAGATGGCAACCCACTCCAGTATTCTTGCTGGGAGAACCCCATGGGCAGAGGAACCTGGCGGGCTACAGACCAAAGGGTCACAAAGAATCACACAAATGAGCACAGACATATAATTCAGGTTAACGAACATCTCATTGCTTTGCTTTGTTTTTAACATGGTAATAAATCATGGGAGATGTTGTCAGGTAGTGGTAAAGAGTGGGAATTCTGCAGACCAGCTGCCTGAGTTTGAATTCTACATGCATCAGCTGTGTGACCTTGAGCAAGTCATCTAACCTCTTTAGGCTTGTTTCCTCATTTGTACAAAAGGATAGTAATACTTTCCTGAATGCAAAGTTTAGGAAATCTTCCTGGACTGGGACGATTACATGAAATGACCCATGCAAAGCCTTAGCAAAGCCCACCGTGTGGTGAGCTCTCCATAAATTTAGGTATTATCGTTAATACCAGTCCTCCTTGACCTTCAGCATGTTGACCCCTCAGTGGTCAGGGAGCTCCCTAAGGACCAGGCCTCCCAGCTCGGTCTCTGCTCCAGCTCCAGGAAAGAATTCTTATAAGAGCAGTCAGGATGGATTTGGCACATGATTTGAGCACTTTCTCCTTTCCTCTTAAAGAGATGACAGTGACTGCTTCTTCTCCAGTGAGAGCCTGAAGACAGTGACTTTTCTCACCATGAGTATCACCCCCGAGGTCAAGAGTCGGGGGATGAAGTTTGCTGAGGAGCAGTTGCTAAAGCATGGATGGACTCAAGGTGATTCCCACGGGGCCCCTTCCACATCCCCCAACTCCCTCACTACCCTCTGCCCAGGGGCATTATCCTGGATTAACCTCTATGTAGTCTGTTCAACGGAAGAGGAAAAGTTAAAAGAGAAAATTTGCAGAGGAAAATTGCTGACATTTCCAGAAAAGGCAAGAAATATGACTGTGGATAGTGAGAAGGAAGTGGCTGAGAGAACTGGGAGTGGGAAAGAGATGACCTCTGTTCTGAGAGAATTATGGGAAAAGAGAGTTTGGGCTCAGACATGAAGACCGTATGGAGAGGTGCTGGAAAGAGTGGAACTGGGAGGGTTTCTGAGAGGGACAGGGCATGCCCAATGCTGGGTGTGTGGAATGACAAGCAGTGGCATGTGCCGGGGTTGCTCTGGGAGGCAGTGGAATAAACCAGGTCATTCACTGTCTTCTGCAGGCAAAGGCCTGGGCCGGAAGGAGAATGGTATCACTCAGGCCCTCAGGGTGACACTGAAGCAGGACACTTATGGGGTAAGACTGAACAGATTGCGGGAGGTCAGTGGGGATGGGAGATGGGGGCCTTGAAGATAGGGTGAGGGAGAGTAATGACAGGTCCTGAGTTCATTCTTCTCTGGCAGGTGGGACACGACCCTGCCAAGGAGTTCACCAATCACTGGTGGAATGATCTGTTCAACAACACTGCAGCCAACTTGGTGGTGGAAACTGGGCAGGTATAAGCTCTAATGGTAGGCGTGTAAAACACAAGGGCCTGGGACACGTAGGGGTGAGGGGAGACATGGCACCCACTCACTCATACTTCCCCACAGGACGGAGTACAGATAAGACGCCTGTCTAAGGAGACCACCCGTCAGGGTCATGCCAAGCCCAACTTGCTGTATCAGAAGTTTGTGAAGGTATTACACGCTGGGGGTGAGAGGGCCCATCCCTTTCCCCTTCCCTGGTCTCTTGGGGTCTGAACAATTGCCTTGCATGCCCTCCCTGTTCTCAGGACTGTCCTAAGTAGGGTCCTGTGGCTAACCTCGCTGTTGCTGACCTAGACTGCCCAGATCCTCAGCAAGAATTGAAATCTTCAGGCTGCGTGGATCCCTGCCATCTGCTGAGGGGGCTGCAACAGGGAGTAGGAGGTGGGGACAGTCAGGAGCTGCCAGAGGAGAGCAGGAAGGGGACATCTGTTTCAAAGGACTTAGAAGCCAGAGACCTGAGAGATTATCGGCCCCATTGTCTTTTACTTTGCAGATGTGGCCAGAAGGGGGGAGGTGGCTCACTGAAAGCCCACAGGTGACTAGTAACAATAAAAACCTGTTCTAGCCAAGGACTAGAACCCAGGTGTTCAGACTTCCCTTTTCTAGCATGCCAATGGAAGGGAGCTGACATTTAACGATCTTCTATTACCTGCTTACAGGCTCTATGTGTTATCCAGCAGATCTTTCCCATTCATCTCTGTGGCCATCTTTGCCCCAGTTCAGACAGTCATCTCCTGCATAATTTTTCACAGCCTCATAACTAGCTAGGCTCCTCACTCTAGTCTCAATCCCCATGCCAATCAGTTCATCCTCCACAAAGTATCCAGAGTGTTCTCTGTAAAACACAAGTTTCACTGTGTCACTGGCTCCTCCTTGACCTAGGATGACATAGTCTACAGGTGTCAAACTGGCTCAGATGGCCCTTTAGGCCTTGTCCTTGCCTTCTTCCCTGGCCTGTTTCTCGTCACTTCTCAGGACCTCTATTTACACGTTAACCAGACTGATTCGGAATCTTTTTCAGGTACCATGTTTTTTCACCTTCAAATTTTTGCATATGCTCCCTCTGTCTGGGACATTCTGCTTCCTTTACCTACTGACCTTTTCCTTGTCTTTCAAAGCTGAGTTACTTGTAGGAACTATTCCCCAAACCCTGAAGTCTGAGTCGGGTACCCCTCCTCTAGCAGAGAGAATTGTTGTTTAGTCACTTAGTCACGTCTGACTCTTTGGGAACACTATGGACTGTAGTCCACCAGTATTTTCTTCATAATTGCCTACATTCTGCCACATCTCCTTCCCTGTTAACCACACAGGATCTGTGTTGGCTGCACCCATCTCATTCTTACTCCACCCTCTATCCCCAGCCTTTTAATCCATAGTCGGTTCTTAACCTGGTTAAATGAAGAACTGTGCATAGGTCTTGGGCCAGGGTTGGGGGGCGCACAGGTTGTGAAAAGAACCATCTTTCTTGTCTGTTGCTGGAACCATGAGATGACCACCAGGGGGCACTTGTCCCACTGTGAAGACCTGATGACCCAAGCACTTGTCCCTCCCTTCTCCTTGTTCTGCCCACTAGCTAGCTGGCTGTGGGCCAGGGGGCCAGGACTGCCCCTGCCCCACCCATTCCCAACTGCAGCCCACTTCTTGCCCAAGTTGACATGCAAGTTGGCACACCTCAGTGGAGGTCTGTAAGGAGTGATGTTGGGGGCTGACAGATCTGTGCCTCTGGCTACTTGAGATGGTGGTTGGGAGTGGTTTCCAGAAGGGAAGTGGGATGACGGTGTTGTTGAGTGGGCCTTGTCCATCCCAGTGATTCCTCCTTCTAGACAGCCACACTGACTTCAAGTGGAGAGAAGCCAGACAAGGACTGGGAAAGCTGCAGTGATGATGACAGCCAGGAGCCCAAGCCTCCAAATGTGTGAGACTTCTTTCTAGTGCTGGGGCATATGGGAGGAGATGCCTTCAAATCTCAGAAGAAAGGACCAGTATAATGCTTGACTGTGGTCTTCTTGGGGGGTGGAACTGTTGTACTAATCTTTGGCACTTCCAGGTCCTGAATAGGAACTCACTGGTGAATGTTTTAGAGGGGAGGTCAAGCCTTTCCACCAGATCCATTTGTAATTCCTGATTCCCACCCCTCTCCAACAGTCTGACCGATGAGATGCTGCTCCAGGCCTGTGAGGGACGAACAGCACACAAGTAAGTAGTGGTTGGCTTCTTGGGCTCCCTTCTTTTCTCCCCATCATGAGCCCACCATTGAAGGTGGCCTGTGCCACTCTTTTCACCCCAGAGGAAATGACTCCTACTCTTTGGCCATTTTTGAAGCTGCCTGAAGATAGATAGCTCCTCCTTACCAACTTTCCCTGCACTCTCAAAGATTAGGCCTCTTTTCCCTGAGAGCCTCTCTCTGACTTGGGCCCCATCTATTTCAGGGCTGCTCGTCTTGGGATCACAATGAAAGCTAAGCTTGCTCGCTTAGAGGCCCAGGAGCAGGCCTTCCTGGCTCGGCTCAAAGGCCAGGACCCTGGGGTCCCTCAACTGCAGTCTGAGAGCAAGCCCCCCCAGAAAAAGAAAAAGAAAAGGAAGCAGAAAGAGGAAGAAGAGGCTACAGCAACTGAAAGGAGTGCGAAGGAGTACTCAGCACACACGGACAAGAGCGTCAGAAAGAGCAGGAAGAAGAAAAGACAGCATCAGGAAGATGGAGTCGCAGGTGGGAGAGCGGGCGCGGCTCCAGAAAACGAGGAGGGGGCCGCAGGGACAGACGGACCTGCGGAGCTGAAAAACAGAGAGCACGTCGACCGGCCCCGCAGGAAAAAGCGGAGGCAGCGGCACCGTGAGGAAGAAGACTTGAACACAGAGCATGGGGAAGCTGAAGAGGGTCTTCTGGATAGTGGGACCAGAGAAGCAGAGCGCAGATCACGCAGTGATCAGAAGAGGAGGACAGGCAAGAAGAAAAGACGGCAGCATCAGGAGGAGGAAGTCTTGGATGGACCTGGAGTCAACGCTGACCAGAGAGCAAAAAAGAAGAAACAGAAGAGAGACTGAAGGCCGGGTCACGGCGGGAGCTGAAGCCTGAGGGACCTGAGCTGATGCCGGTCTTATGCACCCTCTCAGTGAGGAGTCCCTCCCGAGGAGGAAACAGCTGTGGAACCGCTGAGAGGAGAGTGGTAGTGCCATGTCTTGAGTCGAGGGAGAGGCAAGTCCCCCTTACAGCATCTAACCCAGAGATGGTAAACTCAGGCACCTGCAGGGGCCAGGCAGCTAAGGGACCAGGATGCGGGGAGCTGTGGCAATGGGAATGCAGACATCTGAAGAGACATCTTGGCTAAAAGAAGCTGAAAATGTAGATCTATGGAAAATATACTGATTTTTTTTATTTTGAAGGCTAAGAAAACATGCAAATTCAGCCCAGAGATTGCCAGTTTCTAACGATACCAAATTGAATAAACATCAGCTTGTTCTTCGAGCCTGTAGATAAGTTGTGACTGTCATCTCCATTCTCAGCCCGGGAAGGTCCTGAATACAAATTAGTTTCCTTAGAGGCCTCCGAAGAAATTCCTTCTGTTAACGTCTGATAGTCTTGCTATGCTGTTAAGTGAAAGGAGAGAGTTCACAGAACCTCACCCAGCTCCCTGACTGCATCCCTATAAGAACGCTGTGCGTGTAAAGGATGCACACCTCACCTGGGAGCCTTTTTCAGCATCTGAAAGTCAACTGTCATTGCCCCCAATTGCCATAGAAACCTCTCTTGTATATTGTTCCCCCAGAGAGAGTGCACCACCTCTCCAGTGTTGCTCTCTGGCTATGCCACCTCCTAACCATTATTGTCAGAAGAGCTCCCAGGACTCCACAGTCGGGGGAGAGGCACTAAGTCTTTATTGAAAAGAATTCCCCCCACCTTCTCTCACTGCAGACGGTAGACACATTCGGTGGCAGGGTAGGGTGGTAGGTTCAGCTGGTACTTCTTTTCCAGAGCAGGTGGCACGAAGCGACCCCCCAGGTAGTGGTAACGACCAGTAAACTGGGTTGCAGACTTTTTGGGTGCTGTCAGGGAGATGAGCAAGTCTGGCTGGATCCCTCCAGAGCTTCCCTTCTCCACGTCCCATCCTGAAAAGAAGGTGGTAGTCAGAGCAGAAGGGACCAGGATGTCCAGTCCCCTTCTACACCTTGCTCTGCTCTAATCTTAAAGGAGTGGGAAGCCCCCTGGGTCCCCACCTGAGGAAATCATGTCCTTGGAGCTGCACATACTCCTGGGCTCTGGGCTCACAGTCAGCATGTAAAGGGCATTCCTAAACTCTCTGTTCCTCAGCCCTACTTTGGCTCTGTTCTGCACCTCTGGACTCTGTCTGAACCTTAAATCAGGAACAAGAACTCCTAGGTACCTAGCTCAAGACAGGGTAGGGCCCTGATCCCCCCAATCTCCTTGGACCCAGCACCTGAGGGAATGTCGATGCTGGCAATGGGCACAGTGAGTCCATTCAGGACGCTCAGGATGCTGCGGAATGGCTCCCGAACCTCACCCGTGAAGCTGAAGCCAAAGATGGCATCCACCACCAGCTCATACAGTTCATCAATCAGCATTGGCTGTGGGAGAGCAGGAGGAGGAGAAGATGTCAGAGCTAGTAGCTTCACAAAGAGCCCTTAACAGGAAAGGACTGTCCTCTGTACCCAAAGGCCATAGACGCTGGGAGAATTTTAATCTCATTCAAATGGCATTCTGAGGCCTAGAGTGCAAGTCACTGATTGAGGCCAAGCTGAGTCCAGTCACATTTTCCGCTCTGGGTGTCTGCCAACCACTGGAGAGGCTACAGTGTAGGACAGCCTGAGACCTGGAGTCAGGAGGGATGGGCTCTGGCCTTGCCTCTGCCGTGAACTGGTTTGTGACTTTGGACAAATCACTTACCTTGTTCTGCATCTCAGTCTCTTCATCTGTGCTAAGGAATTTTAAAACGTTCTCAACTTTCCCACTCCTAAATCCATCGTCTGAAGAAAGGGTTTAGGATAAGGTAGTCACTTCAGTTCCCAAGAGGGGCACATAATGTGTTTACTGCATGCTAGGGGAAGAGGAATTGGCTACAGCGTGGAAACAGTGACCAGGGGAGATTAAGGGGAAATAAAGCTTGAGAGAAGGGGGTGCTGGCAACTCATAAATGGAGCATACCCTATGACACCAATTCCATTCAGGTAGCATACTTTAGGCACCTGTGTCAGGCACTCTCCCTGCCCGCTAAGAGTTAATCTAGAGAGGAAGAGTTGTAAGTGAGCTCAGCCTGGAAAGGTGAGGGAAGAGCAGGATACAGGCAACAGTTACTGAGGAGGGCAGTGAACTGGAGCCACCTACCTCTGGGGGCATTTCACCAAGGAAGGGGATGTCCATTTTCTGGCACTGCGTCACCAGTGCAGTGAAAAGTGGCTTGTTAGGCCTTTTAGGGTAATAGATGGTCGGCTGGTAGCCCTATGAGGAAAGGAAGGGGAGTAATTCAAGCCCAGGTCTTGGAAACCTCTCCCCCACAACCCTTCCCCGGGCACTCACAAAGAGTTTGAGGTGTCGGGCACAGACCAGGCCATCTCCTCCGTTATTCCCAGGGCCACAGATGACCAGGACGGTAGGGGGGCTCCTGGACAAGGACGTGGTGGGATATGCCTGAAGGCAGAGTCAAAGGGGATTCAGAGGGTCTTTGGGCAGTGACAGACCAGGCTTGGCCTGGCCGTCCCTCCCCTCACTTCATTGTGCCTAGGCCAGGGCGGCTTGTACAATGGCTTGCCCCAAAGGTCGAGAGTTGTGCCACTGACCTTAGCAATGGCTGTGGCACAGCTCAGACCGGCCAGCTCCATAAGTTGGTCCACGCTGAACTGGTACTCATTAAACAGCTCCTGGTCCACGGCTTGGGCCTCCTCCTGGCTGAGGAAACCCACGGCCTGAGTCCCCACCCCTCAGGTGCTCCCTCGCGCGGGCGGCGCGGCCGCCCCAGGTCCCGCCCCCTTGGGTTCCACCCAAGTCCTTCGCCCCGCTTGCCCGCCCAGAACCTCGCCCACCTCAGGTACTTCACTGCTGAGCTCGCCATGACTCCTGAGTCCCCACGGCCACTCGAGATCAGCCGCTGCGGCACCCACCAGGTGGCTCCTGCGCGACAGGAGCCGGCCTGGACTCCGACGCGCGACAGGCGCGGGCCTGCAACCAGCAGCCCGAGCCCCAGCAGGGCCCGCAAACCGGACATCCAGCCAGCCAGGAGGGAGCCCGCCGGCCCGCCCGGCGCATGCGCCGCACTTGGCCCTGCCCCCGAGGGGCCGGGCCCGCAAGCAGCCTCGCCGGAAGCGCTCCTAGCGCTGGCAGCTCCGCCGCCTCTCCTCTGCCGACTGCGCGCGCCGACGCCCGGGTGCGTTCCCACCCCGGCCCCGCCTTCGTCAGGCCGTCTTGTCTTACGGTGTGGATCCCGGCCCATCGCCGGAGCATGTTCATACTGCCTCACAAGTGACCCGAAGTGCTTTGCTCCCAAGCGCGCGTCGATAGTAATTCTTCGTTTCTTCATGTTTTTGAGTGGCAGTTCTGTTACTGCTAAGCTGTATAGCATAGCAGTTAACCCGGGTTCCTGCCCTACTGAGTGAACTTGGCTCTCCAGATTTGCTGCCTGTCTATAAAATGGGATACGAGTACATACGGGGCTGTATTCCATGCAAAGCCGTAGACAGCAGCAGGCACATAGGGCTCAATAAGTTAATGTTCTTATTAACACTACTAAGCATGAGTTTGAGTGAACTCCGGGAGTTGGTGATGGACAGGGAGGCCTGGCGTGCTGTGATTCATGGGGTCGCAGAGTCGGACACGACTCAGCGACTGAAACTGAAGCGTTTCATATAACTTGGGACCCCTCTCCCCACTAAATTAGCCTCCCTTATCTCTGCTTACCTGGCTTCCCAGGTAAAGAACCCGCCTGCCAATGCAGCAGAAGTAAGAGAGGCGAGTTGGATCCCTGGATGGGGAGGATCCCCTGGAGAAGGAAATGGCAACCTACTCCAGTATTCTTGAATCCCATGGACAAAGGAGCCTGGCCGGTCACAGTTAGTTCATGGGGTCACAAAGAGTCAGACACGACTTAGCGACTAAACAACAACAGGATTGAGGGGGGTGTTTTTATGCTAGTTTATTCTTTTCCTGTAACATGAATTCCATTCCTGGCTAGTTCACTGAGAAAAGCAAAAACCCCTCCTATTTTAAAAGAAAAAAATTATTCTGGCTGTGCTGAGTCTTCTTTGCTGCCAGGGGTTTTTTCCTTATTCACAGCGAGGGGGGCTACGCTCTAGTTGCAATGCTTGGACTTCTCGTTGCGGTTGCTTCTCTTGTTGCAGAGGCCAGGCTTTAGGGCACGCAGGCTTCAGTAGTTGCAGTTCCTGGGCTCAGTAGTTGTGGTTCCCCAGCTCTAGAGCACAGGCTCAGTAGTTTTGGCACATGGGCTGACTTACTCTGCGGCATGTGGGATCTTTCTGGACCAGGGATCGAACCCATGTCTTCTGCATTGGCAGGCAGATTCTTTACCACAGCCGGAACCCCTCCTACTTTTAACTATTCTTCTGATGCTGTGTAGTGCTGTCCTTAGTCACTCAGTCGTGTCTGACTCTGCAACCCCGTGGATTGTAGCCCGCCAGGCTCCTCTGTCAATGGGATTTTTCGGGCAAGAATACTGAAATGGGATGCCATTTTCCTTCTCCAGGGGATCTTCCCAACCCAGGGATCGAACCAGTGTCTCCTGTATCTCCTGCATCACAAGCAGATTATTTAGTTACCCACTGAGCCATCTGGGAAGCCCATTCCTCTGATATTCTCCTTTTTTATTATAGGAGGCTTATGATCTCCTATTGGTTGTAACCTTGCTTTCATCTATGTTTATTTTACATGTCTGATGTGGAAAATTGAATGTATCAGACTGTGATTGTGGTGGAAAATTGTTTTGGTTAGACTATGTTTGTGGTTGACTCATCCTTGTTTTTTAGTTTATTCATCTTAATTGGAAATAGAGTTTACATAATCTTATCTAAGAATTCACTAATTTTGTTTTATAGCTTCACCAGTATATAAGTAGCTTCACTTTTATATATTAGTCATGACTTAGTGACTGAACAACAAGACTCCCTACAGGCCTACTTGAGAAAATTAGTCAATTCTGAAGATTCATTTCCAAAACACAATGTGAAGAATGTTTCTTTGACATAGATAACGTTTTGAGTATATGTACCCACTGCTGACATGAGTCTTCTCATTTTATCCTTACAACAACTGTTATTATCCCTGTTTTACAGATGAGTAAGTGAGAATGTCACTCAGTAGTATCCGACTCTTTGCAACCCCATGGACTGCACCCGGCCAGGTTCCTCTGTCCGTGGAATATTCCAGGCAAGAGTATTGGAGTAGGTGCCATTGCCTCCCCAGGTGATCTTCCTGACCCAGGAATTAAGCCCGGGTCTCGTGCAGTGAAGGCTGATTAGGAAACTGAGGCTCAAAGATGTTGAATGATATGTCCAATGATACACTGATAGCTGTCGGTGGAGATAGGACCCAGGCAGCTTGACCTAAAGTCTGCAGTCTTAAGCATTACTCTATGCTGACATGCCTCTCCAGATGCAGAGCTATATATCTGAAGGGTTATCAACTGCTGACTTCATTCAGGTGAGCTGTAACTATAAAATAATAAAACAAAACATATCCCACCATACACACTTAGAATTTATGAAACAACCAATGAAGGCTATCTTCAGGAAGGCAGTGCCCAAGCTATTCCACCTTGCTGCCTTTCACATTTTGGAGTTTACTCTAGAAAATGCCTTCAAAATCAATTTAAGAAGGGCATGTCGGGCTTCCCTGGTGCTCAGTGGTAAAGAATCTATCTCCAGTGCGGGAGACACAAGTTCAGTCCCTGATCTGGGAAGATTCCACGTGCAGAGGAGCAACTAAGTCCGTGCGCCACAACTACTGTGCCTGTGCTCTAGAGCCCAGGAGCTGCAACTACTGAAGCCCATGCGCCTAGACAACCCAGGCTCTGCGACGAGAAGAGAATCCATTGCCATAAGAAGCCTAAGTACTGCAACTGGACAGAGCCCCTGCTCAACACAACGAGAGAAAAGCCTGTGCAGCAGTGAAGACCCAGCACAGTAAAAAAATAAAAATAAAAAAATTTAAAGAAAGGGGGCATGAGGATTGAGTATTTGCTGAGTTCCAGATGTTCTGCCTATATTATCTAATTTGATCCTGTCCATCCTATGATGTATTTTTGTCCTTATGTTATAGATGAGAAGTTGAGTAGCAGAGATAAGTAATTTCCCTAAGGTAATATAGCTATAAAATGGTAGCGCCAATGATGGTTGATCCTGACCTAGGACCAATACTCCTGTGTGGCAGATGCTGCTACTTATCCCTCAAAATCATTCTCCTTTCTTCTTTCTTCATTTAAAGGCAGTCTGATTGGCTTTGTTACAGTCAATGAATCTACATCTAGTCGAGACATCTCCAATGCCTGACAAGATAATAAGCTCCATTGAGTTGAGGAAGATTAACAAAACCTGGTTTTGTGCCTGAAACCCAGTAGGTCCTCAGTCTACAAATATTTTAATGAATCCTTAAAATCTCACTGTGAAGTAATTCACAGTGCAGTAGAATGCCTCTTGTCTGACACGACTAGGACTAGATTATTTTATTTCAACAAATGTTCGTTTGCCATCTGTCAAAGTGTGACCAGGGTCTTGCCTTTGAGGATAAGGCCAAAGATCGTAGTTATCCATCTTCTTTCTTGCATAAACTTCGCCACTTACATATCACCTACCAGTTTGAAGTTTGCTTCCTTAAAGTGGAACAACAAATTGATGGTATATTTAAACCAATCTGAGTGTAAAATTCACCTAGATTTTTATGATGTCCCCCAATTTGTAACAGTCTCTCTGCTCACATCTAATTCAACAGCAGTTTTTAAAGTCACTCACCTGAATTGTGTCTTCTAAAGAGTCTATTTAGTTGTCATAGAAACAGCTTGTTTTCACACTCTTAGTTCATCAGTTTAATTACAAACTACAATAACACATACAATTGGAATAAACACATTTGGTATCAAACACGAACAACTGTTGGTAGGCAATGGCTTAACTGGGGGAGTTGAACTGCACAGCATCCTAAAAGGTACTCACTGCCTAGGTATGAATCTCAGCTTCACTTACTAGTTGTGTGACTTGGCAGGTAAACCACTTAACCTTTGTGCCTTCTTTTCCTCATGTGTGAGAGGGGACTCATCTGCTGTGAGGACTAAAGGAGAAGACACTTGTGAAGCACTTACAACAGGGTGTGGTATGTGCCAAGTGAGCAATGTTACAAAATACTGTTGTTGCAGTGGCTAGCAGTGGTACCACTGCTATAGGCCCGCGGTGCCCTGCACCCAGCATCTGCTTTCTCTTGTGAAGGAAGAGGAGTGCATCAATAGCCCCGTTAAGGTGTATCTTCTGTAGCATGAGATCCCCATTTCCCATGTGAGAAAATGGAGTCAGTGACCCTAAAGTGTCTTAAACAAGATGTCATGCTTTTAAGAACTGGCAAGGCCAGATTGTGAGGTTTGATGCCAGAAAGAAAGGGGAGAAATTTACCATTCATTTTCCTTTTTTCTTTTCCCTATTAAATCCAAAAATCCCAATGAGAAGCACCCAGAACGCCTTGGTGCTGAGACTGCCAAGCCCTCGTCTAGCCTGCTCGGGGGCCCCCTTGCAGACATTGTATGTATTCCATGCCCATGCAGTGCTCACCGGAAACGACGGGGAAGGGGTTCAGTCCCAGAAGTCCCTGAAGTGTGTCTGTTGGGTAGGTACTGCAGAGGCCATACTGTGGCCAGCAGGGGATGGTCACATGATTGTGCAGAAGCCAGACTCCATGGATCTCCTCTGAGGGTTCCTGCCGGGGGGTTCCCTGGGCTGTTTGAATGACCTGAAGGAGGCAGAGAGGGGCTTGCCAGTGGGAGTGACTAGGGAGAGAAGAGAAGGCAGCTTGCTCTGGCTCCAGCTTCTGTAACCCTCTCTGGCCCTACCTCTGCTGATGGGCTCCAGGGCAGGGGGCAGTACGCTGAAGCCGTGTGTTCCCCCATTCAGCAGGACTCTCCCTTTTGCCGAGGCCTACACTCAGGCCATGATGGAGGTGGGGGACACTCCGGACCTCCAGAGCTGGGTGAAGGTTGTCCAGATTGCTAAAGGGCAAAGTCAGAGAGGCTCAAAGCACCATGACCCCAAGCAACAGACCACCTCTTCCCCCAGCTTTAACAGTGATCATGTTCCATTAAAGTCATCCAAAGTCACATCCTCTCCTACTTCTTTTATCCATTCTCCAGGCTTTATCCCTCCTCCCAGGTACCCACCTATTGCCACGAGGCCCGTTGGGTACCAGAAGGCCAGGGTTCTCCATTCTGAGGGGGCATTGGCCTCCAAATGAGAGATGGGACTTGGGCCTTGGGCCTGGATGGAGAGACGAACACATTCATCACAGGCCTCACTGCCCCAAGAACCATCACGAGGGGAAAGAGACATCTTTGGGAGAAGAAGCAGGAGGGTGGGTATCAGGGGATGTTTTGGTCACTATGAGGAGGGTCCCCCTGTATAGGGCAGGTGCTTGGCAAACTTGGACTGACTAGATGGGAATGATTCACCAGTGTGCCTAATGCCTGGAAGAAAACACACTGAAAAGCAGACATCAGTGAATTCAAGTCACCAAGAAGCAAGGAACTCTGTCCTCAGAGTGCAAAGCCTTTGGGGGAAGAGACTTGTAAGCTAAGGTAAGAAAAGCATCCAGTGCCTGGCATGTAGTAGGTGTGGAAACCTTGCTGCTCTAAGTACAAAGTTCTAGATGTTAGGAAAGCCTCAGGAGCAGGGGGGCAGAGGCAAATTCAGGAAAGGGTTTAGGCAAAATGGTCCAGGGCCTTGAGAGAGGAGCAGAAAGCGGGGAGGGCTGGTCCTGGCCTTGGGAATATGACAAGTGGGAGGGTGGGGTAAAGGAAGTAAGAGCACTCACATTTGGAGGAAGGCGATGCTAGAAGCAGCCTCCTTAGACTCACCCTCCAGCCTTGGTGCCCAAGATGTCGTGGGAACATTCGCTGACTCTTCCTCTTTCTCCTTGTGGCCTTCCTCCAACTCATCTTCCCACCCACCGGAAGATCTGTAGAGGCAGGAAATGGGGCAGAGTGATACTCTGGCCAGGTCCCCTCCTCCCCATATCCCACCCACTGTGCCAGGCTGTGACACCTCCCAACATACCCCTGAGGCCACATCCATCCCTGAAGTTCTGCTCCCACCCTGCTTACCTATGCTGCACTCCTGGTGTGCCCCTGCCTACCCTGGCTGGGGTCCCTTCCACCAGGCCGGCTGCACCTGGAGCCGGGGATCTCCCTGGAGCTGAGGTCTAGGAATGAAGAGGGGTAAACGGGATCAGTTTGAGAAAAATGGCCATCCCAGCTGTGGTTGTGGTGTGAATGTACGTTCCTTCCACACACAATGGCCCCAGAGAGACAGAGAAGTGCTAGAGACATCTGGGCTGTGCCTTGTGTCTAAGGATGAAACTATAGGGCAAGACCCTTTGTTCTGTTAAGATGCCCAGTAGTAACTCTCAAGTTAGAACTCAAGCTCATGGACTATCAGACCCGGCCAGAGCTTGATGACCACCTCATCCTTCCTGGGGCCTCCAGGGACAGAGTCACAGAAAGTTGGTGGCCAACTTCGGATAGAACCTAGGTCTTCTGACCCCTAATCCAGTCATCTGCTTATACCAAGATAATTTTACTTGCAAACTATAAATATGATGTCCTAGTCTTTCAAATAAGAGAGGATATAGATGAAAAAGTGAAAGTGTTAATCACTCAGTCGTGTCCAACTCTTTGCAATCCCATGGACTATAGCCCGCTAGGTTCCTTTGTCCATGGAATTCTCCAGGCAGGAATACTGGAGTGAGTAGCCATTCCCTTCTCCAGGGGATCTTCCCAAGAGAGGACATCAGTTCCGTCACTCAGTCGTGTCTGATTCTTTGAGACCCCATGTACTGCACGCCAGGCTTCCCTGTCCATCACCAACACCCGGAGCTTATTCAAACTCATGTCCATCAAGTCCGTGATGCCATCCAACCATCTTGTCCTCTGTCGTCCCCTTCTCCTCCTGTCTTCAATCCTTCCCAGGATCAGGGTCTTTTCCAATGAGTTAGCTCTTCGCATCAGGTAGCCAAAGTATTGAAGTTTCAGCTTTAGCATCAGCCCTTCCAATGAACACCCAGGACTGGTCTCCTTTAGGATGGACTGGTTGGATCTCCTTGCAGTCCAAGGGACTCTTGAGTCTTTCTTCTCCAACACCACAGTTCAAAAGCATCAATTCTTCGGTGCTCAGCTTTCTTTATAGTCCAACTCTCACATCCACACATAACTACTGGAAAAACCATAGCTTTGGCTAGACAGACCTTTGTCGGCAAAGTAACATCTCTGTTCTTTAATATGCTGTCTAGGTTGGTGATAGCTTTTCTTCCAAGGAGAAAGCATCTTTTAATTTCATGGCTGTAGCCACCATCTGCAGTGATTTTAGAGCCCAAGAAAATAAAGTCTCTCACTGTTTCCATTGTTTCTCCATCTATTTGCCATGGAGTGACGGGACCAAATGATCTTAGTTTTTTGAATGTTGAGTTTTAAGCCAGCTTTTTCACTCTCCTCTTTCACTTTCATCAAGAGGCTCTTTAGTTCCTCTTCACTTTTTTCCATAAGGGTGGTGTCATCTGTGTATCTGAGGTTATTGATATTTATCCTGGCAATCTTGATTCCAGCTTGTGCTTCATCCAGCTCGGCATTTCGCATAATGTACTCTGAATAGAAGTTAAATAAGCAGGGTGACAATATATAGCCTTGACATAATCCTTTTCCAGTTTGGATACAGTTTGTTGTTCCATGTCCGGTTCTAACTGTTGCTTCTTGACCTGCATACAGATTTCTCAGGAGGTAGGTAAGATAGTCTGGTATTCCCATCTCTTTCAGAATTTTTCACAGTTTGTTGTAATCCCCACAGTCAAAGGCTTTGGCTTAGTCAATAAAGCAGAAGTAGATGTTTTTCTGGAACTCTCTTGCTTTTTCCATG
This sequence comes from Moschus berezovskii, assembly GCF_049115385.1. Taxonomy (NCBI): domain Eukaryota; kingdom Metazoa; phylum Chordata; class Mammalia; order Artiodactyla; family Moschidae; genus Moschus; species Moschus berezovskii. The sequence continues at coordinate 110,875,241 of NC_142463.1, read as the reverse complement.
ATCCAGTGGGTGTTGGCAATTTGATCTCTGGTTCCTCTGTCTTTTCTAAATCCAGCTTGAACATCTGGAAGTTCATGGTTCACGTACTGTTGAAGCCTGGCTTGGAGAATTTTGAGCATTACTTTGCTGGCGTGTGAGATGAGTGCAATCATGCGGTAGAGACATAAAACCTAGCAAATAAATATAACAAATATTCAAGCATAATTTCAATTCCTGGGGTAAGTAGGTTGCCTGAGAAATCTCACAGGGTGAGGGAAGAGGCAGTTGAAGAGACATTGACCTGTTGAGAGAGGATGGGAGGTAGAGAGGGAGGGAGGAGGAGTTCGGAGAAGGAGGGGCACAGGTAAAGACCCACAGAGAGCTGTCCCCTAGAGAATGAGCAGAGAGAGAACATCCTTGGAGCACTGCTCCCATCCTGTGGCTCTTTTGGGAACTGCAGCCAAGACGAACCTTCCTGTCCTGCAGATTTGGCTCAGCTATCTTCGATGGTGTGCGTGCGTGCAAGCATGCTCAGTCACGTCTGACTCTTTGGGATTCGATGGACTGTAGTCCACCAGGCTCCTTCTGCCCATGGGATTATCCTGGCAAGAATACTGAGTGGGTTGCTATTTTCTCCTCCAAGGGATCTTCCAAACCCAGGGACGGAACCTGTGTCTCGTGGGGCTCTTGCATTGGTAGGCGGATTCCTTACCACGGAGCCACCTGGGAAGCCCCATCTTCAATGGCAGCCTTTGGCCTTCACCCACTGGGCTAGTTACCAATCAGCCAAAGCCCTGGTGTTGGGGATGTGTCACAACCCCTCACCCACCTCCCCACCCCCAGGTGGCCTCTGGAAAGCGGTATGTGTCCCACATGCAGGCCCTGGGGCAGATGAACACAGATGAGCAGTCAAGGGCAGCATCCTTGACACCACTCCACTCATCACCACCCCTTTCTCTGGGTAACCTCTCCCCACCCCCTGCCTCTTGTCTCGGGTGCCATCTTACCAGGGTGTGAGTCGGAAGCAGCCCACCCCGGGCCAAGTGGGTCCTTATTGCATCTGTCAGCTTGGCCACCAGCCGCTCTCGCACAGAATCTGACTCCTTCTGGGGAGAGAGTGGATAATGGGGTAGTGGGGAAAGCCTGGGCTTCAGGACTGGGGAAGAAATAGAAAAGAAGGAGGGGAGGGCCTTTGTCTCCTCTCTTTCTAGCCCATCCCTGTGCCTTTGCCAGCATCCTGCCACCACCTCCCAGAACCGTGGACAGAGGTGGATTCTTCCTCACAATAGTGTCCCAGGCCCCAGCACACCGTGTGCCCAATGCACATTTGATGAGTGAATGGATGGTGGGGAGAGACAGGAACATCAGCTGGAGAAAGCATGTCAGGAGAGCAACTGGAGGGCTATTGGGAAACAGTTCGATTCTGGGATGGAGGGTCTCACCGGACACCGGGCCAGCGCTTCCTTATAGTACTTCAGAGCCTGGTCATGCTGTCCCAGTCTGGCTGCAGCAGCCCCCAGACCCTCACAGGCCTGCCATTGCCCCTTCACGTCCCCTGGGGAAGACAGTCTGAGAGGTCCTCCCATGGCTCCCAACCCCACCGACCCTCCCCTCCAGAGGTCCTCCCACCAGCCCCAAGGATCCTCAGGCTTTGCCCCACCCCAAGCCACCTGCAAACCGCTCCCCTCACCAGTGTCCTGGGCAGCCTGCAGAGCATGCAGGTAGTTGTCTCTGGCGGCCTTGTGGTCTCCCAGCTGGCTCACTGCAAATGCCAGGCTGCCAAAGCTCCAGCCCTGCTCCCTCCGCTGCCCCACAGAGCCTGGGGACAGAGCCCACCCCATCCTAAGAGAGGACTTGGCCTGCTGGGGCACCAGAACCCTGCCCCCCAATGAGGAAGGGAGGGTTGCCAGGAGTCCTGGTGCACAACCCAGGCACACATACAGAATTACCATGAAGGCTTGAACTCTTGAGACCCAGCCTGAGTTTTGGTCTGAATGCCTCCCCAGGCTACTTTGAGCCACATAAAAACCCAGGGAGGCAGGCAAGGCAGGTATTAATAGCTCCATTTTTATACACATGCAACCTGAATCTCAGAAAGCGAAAATAATGTGCCGAAAGTCACACAATCATTTAGAAGAAGCACTGGGCTCCACTTCAGGCCTCCCCTTCAGCCTCTGGGCCCATAACCCTCTGTCCTGCCTGGCTATCCCATCTCCTGCACCCTCCCACCCCCACTCTCTCTCCCCTGGTTCTGGACTTCCCAGTCTAATTAGTTCTAAAGCATAACCATCATTGGCTCTAGAGTTCCAGCCTTGGGGCCCCAGCTGGAACCACCTCTTAGCCCCTTGGTCTCAGTCTCACTCCCAGTCCCTGGTACCCACCGTGCAGGTCAGCAGCCTTCTGGTGGAACTCCCGGGCTTCCTGATAGTTGCCGAGGGCATTGTGGGCCATCCCAAGGTTCCTTAGCACCGTGGCCTCCTCTCCTGGCTCCCGGCACAGGGGCAGGGCTTGTAGGAAGGCCTCTATTGCTAGCGGGAACAGCTGGAGATGGGAGTAGCCCAGGCCTAGATCGTTATAGAGTTGCCCTAGAGGGCATGGCCAAGGTCACTGGTCAGATGCTACTGAAGCTGTACTTGTGCAGCCTCTGTCCCCCCCTCCCAGGGTTCCCCCAGCCCTCAGAAATGCCTCTGCTTCCACCCCATATCTCAGAGCATCACCTGGTCTGAAATCTCCCAGATCCCACACCTTCTCAGCCCCAAGGCCTCACCCAGCAGTCCCCGCTCAGTGCTTCTCTCAGCAAGCCTCCGACTTTCCTCCAGCACCTGCATGACTTCACCCACCCCATGCTGCCCGCTCTTCAGCATACACCCCGCTGCAGCCCCCAGTGTCAGGGCTGCAGCCTGGGGCTGCCCTGCTTGGGCATAGGCCCGGCTCGCTTCTTGCAGGCAGTGGGCTGCTAGCCCAGGCTGTCCCAGAGCTCGGTAGCAGGCTCCCATTTTTGCCTGGGCTTGTCCCTGGTCACCTAGTGGCTGGTAGTGGCACAGGGCCTTGTGGTACCAGGCCAAAGCTTGAGGAAGGTCACCCAGGGCATGGTAGGCCAAAGCCACATTGAAACACTGGTCGCCATGACACCCGCCCTGGGCCGTCTCCTGAGGTTGAGCACGTAGGAGCAGCTCAAGGCCTCTGGCTGGGTCCCCAGTCTCCACGTAGGCAGCTCCCAGGTTGAAGGCACAGGCCCGGAGAACAGGGGTGTCTCTGATTTGTGGTGACTTGGAAGCCAGGAGGAAGGCCCTCTGGAAGCTGGTCAAGGCCTCATGGTTCTGGCCAGCCAATAGGCCCCTGTGGCCAGCCCTGGTGAGGGCTTGGATGGTGGCCTCTTGCTGAGACCACTTTCTTTTCTTCTTTTTCTTCTTGGAGCTTGAGGACGAGAGCGAGGGTTCTTGGGGGGTATCCTCAGTGTTGAGGGAAGACATAGTGCTGACAATAGGGAGCAAAGGGGTTCTTGGTTATCCTTGGTCCTCCAAAGGACCACTGTCCCTCTACAGCAGCTCAGCCCTACTTCTGCCCTGGTGTGACCCTCAGGGTTTCAAGGATTTCTCTCTGCCATCTCACTTTGCTTCACCTATCCCATTGGACACCACATCAACTCTCACTCTAATGTCCTGACTAATTGTTCATCCTCCAAGACTCATTTTAAGACAAGGAGGGGGCAGGGCACAATCTTTAAAAAGGTGACTTAGCCTGAGGACACAACATAAACTGATTGAACCAACTGGGTCCAAGATGGCGGACTCAACTTCCACTTGACCTTGAGCCTCAGGATACTCTCAATGTAACACACCCCAGGTGCCATGATGGTTCTAAGGATGACCACAAAATGTCAAAAAGTGGGTGGTGACCCAATTCCTTGAAATCCCCACCCCTTTTCCAAAACAACTGGAATACTCCTCCCAATCATTAGCCTATGTAATCACCTCAATACTGAGGATACCCACCAAAAGCGTATGTAAACATTGACAGCCTCACACACTCTGTCTATGAAGTGTGTTTCTTCCCTGAATAAACCTTCTTTCTCCTCACTATGGCTCAACATTGAATTCTTTCCTGTGTGATGCCAAGAACACATACTTGGCATCCACCCCAGGGACCTGAACCTGGGATGTGACCATCCTCTCTCCAACCACTCTCTTTCTTGCAACAATTTCAAGTAACAGCTTCTTTCAGAGAGCCCCTCCCCTCAACCAACTGGGTCCTTCTTCTGTACTCCCATAGTGCTTATCTGTACTTAGGTCTTTTACGGCATTTTCCACACCGGGTTAGGGTTGTTGACTTTCTTGACCATTTCCCCTACTAGATTTGGAGCAACTTGAATGTTCTAAAACAGTAGATTCTCAAAATATGTTTCCCGAATGAGAGGAAAAAGTTGTGGAGATGGATGGTAGTGAAGGCTGCACAACAGTGTGAGTATAAATGCTGCTGAACTGTATGCTTGCTGCTGCTAAGTCACTTCAGTTGTATCCAACTCTGCGTGACCCCATAGACAGAAGCCCACCAGGCTCCCCCTTCCCTGGGATTCTCCAGGCAAGAACACTGGAGCGGGTTGCCATTTCCTTCTCCAATGTGTGAAAGTGAAAAGTGAAAGTGAAGTCGCTCAGTCATGTCCGACCCTTAGCGACCCCATGGACTGCAGCCTACCAGGCTCCTCCATCTATGGGATTTTCTAGGCAAGAGTACTGGAGTGGCTTGCCATTGCCTTCTCCGGAACTGTATGCTTAGAAAAGGTTTAAAGTGGTGAATTTCATGTTAGATATAGATTTTTGCCACAATGAAAAAGTTTATTCAATGAATGAATAAACGAATGGATGAACCAACAAAGCACGGACGGGGCCTCTGCTCCACCGCCTCCTTCACTCTGCATCCAAAGACATCCACTCATAATCTGCATACTCCTGCTGTCTAATCTCAAGGTAGCGTTCAAGTCAGTTCAACAAAAACTCAGTGCGCTCCTGCTGTGTGCCAGGAGCCATACAAAGCACTAGGGGCACAAAGCTGACCAGGCCATGTAACTGGCAAGGAGCCAACTTTCAGGAGCAAGGCTTCTGTGTCTCCGTTTACTGCCTACTCCCTATTTCACAGGGAACTTCCCTTTCCTTGACTTTCTGTCTGCTTGCTAGTTTTGGTTGCTTAATATCCTGCTGTTGTCTCCAGGGCACTGTTAAACCCAAACACCTCTCTCTCATCAGCATGTGTTTCTAGTTAGTATCCCTCCCCTAGAAAGGCAAAGCCTTTTTCCTGAATTTTTCCCCCAAGAGACAGGAAAGGGCGTGGAAAAGGCCCAAGAGCTGAGTTCTCAGTCCCTCCCATTTTCTTCTTCTTCTTCCCTGATGCTTTTTTTTTTTTTTCCGGAGAAGCAAGCAAAGGTAATACATTCTCTTTTTAAAGAAACTACCCCTGCTCCTAAGAGCACCCAGAAATTCTGTTTCTTTGAGGCCCTCCTTCCTGGGCATTCCTGGCTAACCCCACCAGACCCTGGGGCCCCAGGCACAGGCGCCTTACCTTCTTTGATCTTCTCTGTAGCTGACTTTCTGGAATGGTCCCTCTGGCTAGGGTTACCTCTCTCAGCTCTTAGCTCAGAGCCCCTGGGGTTACCAGACAACCAGGTACCGCCCTCAATGCCTAGGGAATTCTTTGATTGACAGCTCAAATATCCTATCTTAGTGCTGAACTCTGCTGGTGTTTGGGCACAGATACCTGGATTTCTTTGCCCTTCCTGCCCCACCTCTCCCCACTCTTGCAGACACATGCTTCAAGTCCTTCACGTCAAGCAAGAATCAAAGCAGCAAGGGCTTGTTGCTAGTTATAGCTTCAAAGATTATCTATCACATTCCCTCATTTCACAGAGGAAGGGACCTCAGAAGAGCAGGTGTGCCTGAGGTCACAAAGCAGTCATGAGGCTGAGATTAGAGCCCAGGTTTTCTGATTCTGGGCTAACTAGCCTAAGGTCCCTTCCACTAACCGTGATTGCAAGTTTTAATGAGGCGTGGGTTGTCTGTCCCAGCAGTGAACCCTTTCGAACACACACGAACACACTCATACACTGTGCTTCTGTGTGATAGTTTTACATTTGGGAAGAGGGTGAAAAGTTGATGGTCAGGAAAGGCCTGGAGATCAGAAGAGCCTCTCTGCCCCCGGACTCCTTTTCCCAGCTCCACTGATCTCCACCTCCAGGTTCTGCTTAATGAGAGAACAGCAGGACCCAGGAAAACAGGCACCTACTGCCCTAACTCACCTAGGGTGACCTGCATCAGAAAGCAAATGTCCTCATTTATCTAGGAGAAAGGCCTCTTTTAAGTAGAGAGGCCATGGCCAGAAACACAATTATAAGAAGTAGTTGGGCTCACCTACATTTGCCAGGCAGACTTGGTTGAGTGCCTGCTGTGTGCAAGCCTAGTGCTGTGTGCCGCAGATAGTGCCCATGCCCGAGGCGGGCTCTCCTAGCTGCCTGCAACTTCTGCCCATGGGCTGGGCCTTCAGGATGCTACCACAGCATGCTGCTGCTGCTGCTGCTAAGTCGCTTCAGTCGTGTCTGACTCTGTGCGACCCCATAGACAGCAGCCCACTAGGCTCCTCTGTCCCTGGGATTCTCCAGGCAAGAACACTGGAGTGGGTTGCCATTTCCTTCTCCAATGCATGAGAGTGAAAAGAGAAAGTGAAGTGGCTCAGTCGTGCCCGACACTTAGTGACCTTATGGACTGCAGCCTACCAGGCTCCTCTGTCCATGGGATTTTCCAGGCAAGAGTCCTGGAGTGGGTTGCCATTGCCTTCTCCGTACCACAGCATAACCAGAGTCAAATATGCTGCTCAGTCTGTTGCTCACTGAGCAGCCTCTCTTAAAGGAAAAAAAAAAGATTTGGGAAGGGGGCAGGGACTGAAACTGATCTTATCAAGGTTACAATGACCTCTTAATAATCTAGTGATCATTTCTGGATCATTTTTCTTGTTTGACTCCCTGCTGTATCTGACATATCCTTGCAAATCTCTGCTTCCATGGCTCCATGAGCCACTGTGTCCTGGCTGTCTTTCTCCTGTGCTGACAACTCCTTCTCCATCTCCTTTGCTTGCCTTCTATCCACTTCTTTTTTTTAACCTCTGAGCCACCAGGAAAGCCACTTCTTTTTTTTAAATTTTTATTTATTTGGCTGCACCAGGTCTCAGTTGTGGCATGCAGGATCTTCTATCTTTGTTGTGGCATGTGGGACCTTTAGTTGCAACATGCAGGCTCTTTAGTTGCAGCATGTGGGATCTAGTTCCTTGACCAGGGATGGAACCCCCTGGCCCCTACTTTGAGAGCATGGAGTCTTAGCCGCTGGACCACCAGGGAAGCCCCTGTCCACCTCTAAAATACCAGTGTTCCCCAACACTCTGCCCTTTGCTCCTTTCTTACTTTACATACTCTTCCTCACTTACTTCATCCAGTCCTCTGAATTTTTTTAATTGAAGTATCATTTATTTATAATCCTATGTTAGTTTCAGGTGTTCAGCATAGTGATTCAGTATTTTTGCAGATTATTACCTATTATGTGCTGTGCTTAGCGGCTCAGTCATGTCCAACTCTTTGAGACCCCTTGGACTGTAGCCCTCCAGGCTCCTTTATCCATGGGGATTCTCTAGGCAAGAATACTGGAGTGGGTTGCTATGCCCTCCTCCAGGGGCTGTATCCTATTATAGGCTATTATAAGATATTGGATATAATTTCCTGTGCTATACAGTAAATCCTTGTTGCTTTTCTATTTTATGTATGGTAGTTTATATCTGTTTCTCTCATACACTTAATTTGTCCCTCTCCTCTTTGGTAACCACAAGTTTGTTTTCTGTGTCTGTCAGACTGTTTCTATATTGTATATACATTCATTGTATTATTTTTTATATTCCACATAAAAGTGATATCATATAGTATTTGCCTTTTTCTGTTTGACTTGTTTCACAAAGCATTATTACTTCACTGCTCTTACCAACAGCAATTATCTGCTCCCTCTGTGTATCACTGACCTCTGAGTTACTTGATCATGTATTTATCACTCAAGCAAGTTTCTTCAGGGCATTAACTGTGTTTGTTTATCCCTACATTGGGCTTCCCTGGTGGTGCTAGTGGTAAAGAACCCGTCTGCCAGTGCAAGAGACATAAAAGACGAATGTTAGATCCCTGGGTTGGGAAGATTCCCTGGAGGAGGGCATGACAACCACTCTAGTATTTCTGCCTGGCGAATCCCATAGACAGAGGAGCCTGGCGGGCTACAGTCCACGGGGTCGCAAAGAGCAGGACACGACTGAGCGACTTCACTTTCACTTTAAAGCGACTTAGCACTCACACATTTCTGCATCAGCACCACCTTGTTCAGGGCATAGCACAAAACAGGCCCTCAAGTTAGTGAGACCAAAGAACACTATAGAAACAGTTAATGGGAATATTAGGGGGAAATGAAAGTGGCAGGGGCAGAAGCAGAGGCTGCTTGAAATAAGACGGTTTAGCAGCGAAGAAGCCCTGGAGAAATAGCGACCCGAAGAACCGCAAGAACGGTCCTCGCAGCCTTGAGTGGTATCCTTCTTCCTACCAGGTGCCACACCGCCGAAACCTGGTACTACAAATCCCAGAGCCCCCTGCGGCATCGACCGGAAGTGTCCTGTCCGCCTGTGGCAACGGTGAGGGGCGGTGGCTGGGCGGCGGGAGATTCAAACCTGGAAGAAGGAGGAACATGGAGCGGAGAGGAGCGGGCCCGGGCCGGGCGATCTGTGAGTGCTAGAAGGGGCCGAGTAGGACCCGGTTGTGGTGCCACTGGTCGGGGACACGGCGGTCCTGGGAGAGGTTGGGGCTGGGGCTGGGCGCGGTACCCGCTGGACGAGGGGCGGCCGGACTGTTTGAGTGGAGAGGGAGCACCCAGTTCTGACTCTGGCGGGCAAGAGTAAAGCTGTGAGCTGCGAAATGCTCTGACTTCTGTGTCGCTTTTCAAAGCTTACAAAGAGTTTTCTCCCTTGTTCCCAAATTCTGAGGCTCCGGGGCTGGGAGAACGTAGGTGGTCTGGTTGGCTCCTTAAAAATTCAGCAGTTCATACTTGCCAAGCACTGCCAGGGGACTGGACGCCTAACAAAGCATGGGGGACTTCCTTGACTTTTTGGTGCTTCTTTGAGACAATGCCTCTTAAACTTAGAGCGTTAGCAACAGTAGGCCTCAACTTGTGTCCATAATCTGCGTTTATAACCGGCACCACTGGGCTTCTTCCTTAACCCCACCTGACTGTGATGCGGGTAGTCTATGTACCATATTTTCAAAAACGCTGCTTTAGAGTGAGGTCGGAAAAATGGAAGTGCAGAAATGTTTTCATCTGACCTGAGTGAAAGCAAAATCTTCTACTCCTTTCCCTTCTTCTCCATTTGGATTCAAAAAGCAAAGTCCATGTCTACCGATCAGTTGAAGGAAAGCTAGTTTCAGACCTGAAAAGGACAGGAAAACTGATTTTTTTTTTTTAAGACTCTGTGTATGTACAAAGTCCCGCCTATCTCTCACAGTCCTCAGTTCATAATTCTGGAGTGATGTCATTCACTTACTGGTTTATTTTCCATGCTTAGCAACCAACACTTGTTCCTTGTACACCCCCTCAGAGGAACTGGTGGATTTCCTGCTGTTGGCCAGTGCTTTCAAATCTGAACATGGAGGGGTGTGTGTGTGTTTTAACTTGCTTAACTACCAATTCAAAGAAGCCCTGCCCCTCCCCCAAGTGATATCATAGGATAAGCAATATAAGGAAAAGAGATAAAGAATCGGAATGACATAAAGTGCTGACTCAAAGACAGATTTGCTGAACTCTCTTTTCAAGTTCTCTGACTTTATTTTCTCGGTGTGTATATGTAGCTTTCTCTCATTTTGTCTGATTTTGTATTGTCTTCCCTAAGGAGACTGACGGATGGGAGAGAAGAGTTGGGGGAAGGATAAAAGGAGGCTATGGCTAAGGCAGAATATGAATGCTGCCTCATTTAAGGGATTTCCTGTTCTTGAGTTTGGGAGTCAAATTGTCTGCATTTTATTTAGCTTGGAGATTATTTTCTTCCTCAGGTGACCTATACCAAAAGGGAGAGTAAATACACCTTTGTGATCTTTTAAAATTCTCTGTCATTCCATTTAATCTCAAGTTGACTGGCTTTTTTTTCACATGGTACTCTGTTGAGTTGCCTTTCCTTCCTTTCTGCTTGGATTTCCCTGGTGGCTAAGATGGTAAAGAATCCACTTGCAAAGCAGGAGACCTGAGTTCAATCCCTGGGTGGGATCCCAGGGATCCCCTGGAAAAGGGAATGGCTACCCACTCCACTGTTCTTGCCTGGAAAATCCCATGAACAAAGGAGCTGGCGGGCTACAATCCCTGGGGGTCAAAAAGAGTCAGACAGGACTGAGCAACTAAACAAAAACTTCTCGAGAGTAGGGGTCCGCTAGTCTAGTGCGACATGCAGGAGGTATTGGTTGAATGAATGGTTGCTAACGATGCATCTTAGTTGGTTCTGTTAACCTAGTCTCTGGGAGAGTACATGAGGAGGATGACAGAAGTCCAGTTCTTGGAGAACTCAGAGCCTAATTAGGGATAAAATGAGGAGCCAAGTTCCCAGCCAAGGAGGGATCTGGACATCCATGAAGGGAGGCACTGAGGGAAGGGCTATGAAGTTTTGGGAAGGAGGAGGTCTGGAAGATGGCTGGAGAGGAAGATGGCTGGAAAGGGAAAGAATGCCTCCAGTAGAGGAAGGATCCTCCTTCTGACAGGG